>NW_012102210.1:2391954-2466823 GCF_000951045.1 Mandrillus leucophaeus
CACTGCACTCCAGCCTGGGCAACAGAGAGAGACTCTGCTTCAAAAAAAAAAAAAAAAAAAAAAAAAAAAAAAAAAGGAAAAAGAAACTCTACCCGTACTCCAGTGTTCATCTATATTTTCTTCCAAAGGTTTTAATTTACTTTTCACATTTAGGCGTTTAATCTATCTTGAATTTGTGGATGGTATGAAATAAGGATATCCTCTTGCTCTCTCTTCTGTTTGGAAACCCAAATGTCCAATAAAGTTAAGAAAAGTTTCCCAACCATACTGGGAACTGGAAAAATGCAAATTAAAATGAGAAATAAACCAGGTCAGATGAACAAATTTTACTCTTTTTTTCAGATGTAGTCTCACTGTGTCACCCGGGCTCGAGTGCAGTAGCACAATCTTAGCTCACTGCAACCTCTGCCTCCCGGGTTCAAGCGATTCTCCTGCCTCAGTATCCCAAGTAGCTGCAATTACAGGTACCCACCACCATGCCCAGCTAATTTTTGTATTTTTAGTAGAGATGGGTATTCACCATGTTGGCTAAGCTGGTCTTGAACTCCTGACCTCAGGTGATCCACCCGCTTCAACCTCTCAAAGTGCTGGGATTACAGGTGTGAGCCACCACGTCCAGCCCAGATGAACACAAATTTTAAGAGATCGATAATATCAAATATTGAAGAGGATGTAGGGAAACAAAAATTCATACCCTGCAGGCTGAGTAAACGCCCGTATGCCCATCTGGCAATATTTAATAAAGCTAGAAACATGCATACCCTCTAATGTGTCCATTCCATGTCTGGCTACACACCCTAGCCTGGAAATTCCCAGCACCGGCTGCACAAGTGAAACCAAAGCTGAGGCAGGGTCCAGATCTGTTTTGTTTTAATTCCCCAGGTGATTATAATACAGAGGAAGGTTTGAAAACTTTTGCCCAGGAGAAACTCTTACTCATGTGCACATGAGCTGTTTAGAGCACAAGGTTGTTTAGAGCAGGACTGTATAATAATGAGAGACTGGAAACAACCTAAATGTCCCCAATTAATCACCTGTGGATGGCCACAGAGTACAAATGCCTATGGCAGCTGAAATGAATGTATATGTATTAACATAAATACATTTCAAAACCACAACGAAAGGCAAGTTTCAAAAGGATATGTACAGTATAGTACAGTTAAAAAATTCATGAACAATACAATTGATGGCTTATGATACATGCACATACGCTAAAATATAAAACCTAAATGGTAAGCATACACTAACTCCAGGTCGGTGCCTTCTGTGGGGACAGAAAGAAACCAGAATCAAGAAGGCGGAGGGTTTTGAGTGTATCTAACGTTCTCTTTCTCTATTTCTTCAATTTTCTATGTTAATAGAAAAATTTCATAATTAAAAAAACAGGCTGAGTGCACTGGCTCATGCCTGTAATCCCAGCACTTTGAGAGGCTGAGGCGGGTGGATCACCTGAGGTCAGGAGTTCAAGACCAGCCTGGCCAACATGGTGAAACCCCATCTCTACTAAAAATACAAAAATTTGAACATCTAATCACCTCTTACCCCCAATACAAAAATCACCCGTAATCCTAGCTACTCAGGAGGCCAAAACAGAAGAATCTGCCTCCCAGTAGGCAGAGGTTGCAGTGAGCCAAGAACATGCCACTGAACTCCAGTCTGGGTGACAGAGCAAGACTCTGTCTATAAATAAATAAATAAATAAATAAATAGAAAATAGCCATGGAACAAACTATTGTGGCCACTAAGGAGCAGTTAGAATTTTATGACTGCCATGGAAAGACATCTAAAATTGACTGTGAGGTTAAAAAGCAGTTTACAGAATAGTGTATATATATATGAACCCATTTGTATTAAATTACATTTATATAAACATATTTACACTATATATAGATATAATGGGCAGAGATTCATATGCTTTTAGATGTCAACTTGAATTTGGAGGAATATACACTAAATAACTCTGGAGAGAGAAGTAGGATTGCTTATTCTATTATGTATTATCAGAAAGAAATAGAGCCATTTTCATTAAAACAAACAAACAAACGAGCACTCTAGTAGCAAGCATGAAACTTCAGTTGCTATTTTGGCTCAAGACTGATGCTGGACTAAGTACTTCCAGATTCTACTTCCTCATCTGCAAGAAGTGGGAGGTAACGCTGGCCTCCCCTCCCCTCTTCTCTCTTCTCTCCTCCCTCCCCCTCTTCCTTCCTTCCACCGTTGTGGGCAACACAGTCAATGATTCAAATGGTGTAAAAGGGGAAATAATAAAAAGTAAGTCTCCTTCCCAACCCTAAGCTTCACCCCCTCCCCAGAGGCAACCATTGTAGTCAGGTTCTCACGTCCCTGCCCAGGGAAGGTTTATGCATTGAAAATATACATGTAGGCATATTACCACTTTTACACACTCACACATACTCTCTCCCTCATGCTCGAATCACAGCAGAATACAACCCCTCTGCCTTTAAGACAGTGATGATTATCAAATAAGGATGCATGCCCTCATATTTGCTTGATTTCACAAAAATCCCCATTATTCCATCTGAGAGGCAGTGTTAAGTAAGCAGCACAAATTTTAAGTAGCTTGAGAATTTGGGGAGAGTTTCACAACCCATACTGAAGTGTCACCGACTCAGGACCGGGAATTTCTGGACTGAAAAATCAGCCTGTAAGTCTAGGTGCAGGCTGACTCGGAAGTTTGGAATCTCTTAATATGATTCCTGCTAACACATCCATCTTTTAAAAAAGCCCCTTTTTATCACAGCTGCCTCTTAGCTTGAGATTCTTCAATGGTTCTCCGTCAACCAAAGATAAAGCTCAAACCCCGAGCTAACACTCATAGCGCCAACATGCCCTCCTCTGTTCCCCAGCAGGCCAGCCCAGCCCAGCCAGGCCCCCTGCTCCCTTCTGCATTCCCCTCCTGCATAGCCCCTCCCTTCCTCGGCATTACACTTCCCCACTTTCTCTGCCTCTGGGCGTCTCTACCTTCTGGATTTCAGGAATTATAAAACCCTGGAACTGGAAGGCCATTTACGCAACAAGCACTTATGGAGCACCTACTGTATGCCAGCTCCCGAGCAAGCTGCTTGGAAACAGGTGCCTTGGTCACGTGCAAGTGCCCCTCACAGCTTCTGAGGCCTGTCTGCTGATCAGACATTTCCCTCAAATCCAGGGGTCAGGCAGTTCATTTCAGTAACAGGCTCTCAGTTTTTTCAGAAGATCCTGTCACTCTTGTGGCGTTACCACTTATCAGAGCTACTCTTGACGTGTACAGCCAGAATTAAACAGACTCCTTTGTTCTTGGTGTTCTATCTTTAGTAATGCAGCTGAAATCTGAGTGAGCATCATCAGAGGCACATGCCACACCAGGGACCCATTCTGAGCACACGGCCCACGAGACCCCTGGGTCTCTGTCTTGAGAACTTCAGCCAAGTCAGGTCTTGGCACCCTATCACTTGTGCACCTACATTTTTTGAACAGTAAGACTTACATCAAACCTTGTGAGATCTCATCGGCCCACCTCGACAGATCTTTTTAGATCCTGGTGCTCTTGCCCATGAATTCACAATCCCTGCCAGGTTGGTGTCCCTGTTTCTTGAATGTGAGCCACAGGCCTCCTCCATCCAAGGCAGTCAAAATAACTGAAGGGAATGAAACTGAAAACAGAGCCCTGGGACACTAGACACTTCCCTCTGGCTGCCTTGGACCCACTGCCTGTGTCCTCTTGGGGCCTGACACACACCAGGGGCCCATGCCAGTTCTGAGGCTGCCACCGATTCCAGCACCCAGCCCAGCCCAGCCTTCCACGGCTCCTCAAAATCCACACCACCAGGCCCACATATTCCCTTGATAACATGATCTAATTATCCCGCTCCTTTTTTCAACAAACACCCTTTCCCTACATAATTCAGTTCATATTAAATTCCTAAAATCGCAGAGGTGATGGAAGGTGATTGAGAGAGATTATCGAATGGGTTTCATCCTCTATAAAACTTTATTGCCCTTATCACCGGAACTTTTGTGTTTTTTTTGTGCCATTTGAACATCTAACCACCTCTTACTCCCAAAGAACAAGTTCCCTGATGGCAGGAATGTGCCACCCCTGATTGGGGCAGGAGGAACAGAGTGGAGCTGGAAGAGGATCAACATTTAAGAGGTGCTCATGCTACGCTGGGAAATTGACATGTTTAATCCCCATGAAAACTTTGCTTAGAGATACTAGTATCCTATTTTATAGATGGGGCCACCATGGCCTGGAAAGGTTGGATAATCTGCCCAGGATGATCTGGAAAGGGGTGAGCTCATTGGTCATTCGCCCTAGGCCTGCTGACTAAGAGTGGACCACAGTGATGGTAAAAATGTATACAAGAAAACAGAGCACTCAAAACCAACTTTAAAAAGTGGAAAATGTTCAGAATAAATATCCAGGTAGCTACAGAATCTGGCCACCACTCTCATCAAGGTGAGGTTCTGCTGCGAGAGCCTCATCTCAAACCTTTTGTGCCAAAGCACTCGTTTGATCATTGAATAAACCCACACTGAGCACCGACTGTGTGCCAGGCACTGAGGGGGCTGAGGGTGGTGGTGGATGAGATCCAGTCCCTGTCTTGGGGCACTCACTGTCTAATGGGGGAGGCAGGCTTGGAAACAACATGGGCAGTCCCCAGATAGACATTGGCACACACGGGTAGCTGCCGTCTAACCCTGGCTGGGATTCCCAGTGAGGGCTTCCAGAGGAGATGGTGTTTGAGCCGACTCACAAAGGCCTGGCAGTCGACGGAGGGCAGAGGATGGCTTGAGGTAGTGGGAAGAGCAGGTATCCAGACATCAGGGCCACATGCAAAGGCCCAGGGCTCAGCAAGAGGGAGGAGAGGAGGATGGCAGGATTCTCCAGGGCTGCAGTGGGGCACAGGAGAGGCAAGAGCAGGGCAGGTCAAAGAAGGGACTCCTGGCATCCAGAGGTGCCTGAAGGGCGTGGATGCCACATGAAGCACCATTGACCTTGATGGAGGGACCTTGATGTCACAGGGCCCAGGATAAAGCTGCCACAGGTGCACGCTGCTGCCTCCTGCTTACAGGGGATGAGGCCTGGGGAGCTGAGCTCTGACCTGGGGGTAGGCCCTCCAGACTTGGGCAGCACTGCCATGGCCACCTCCTAGATGGAGAAAGCAGGGTGGACTGAGCACAAAGGGGGAGCAGTGGAGAGAAGAGGGGTTCAATGACACAAACACCCGTGTGGCCTTGGGGAGAAAGGGGGCGCGGACATCGGGGAGCAGGTTTGCCACACCCATGAATGAACAGAAGACCTTCTCCCAAACAGTGCCAGGACACCCTGGGCGACGGATTCACTGGTGAACACAGAGATCTTTTCATGGCAATAAAATACATTCTGACATTTAACATAAGAGACTGCTGGGGACGGCACAGGAAGAAGTCATTTCTCAGCAAGGAGCTGCTGAGGCTGGCATTTCCGGTGCCTGCAGGAAGCTTGTTCTCCTTGGAAGGAGCAGCTGGCTGATGCCGAGGCTCAGGCCTCCCTCATTGGGAGCTCAGGGCCTAGCTGGGGGTCTTGATGAACACATGATACAATCACTGCCTGTTCCCTGCTTCGAGTGGATGTAGCCAGGCAGCCTGGAGTGACCTTCAGGGCTTCCTGCCCTCCCGATGCCCACACCTACCCGGAGTCTAGAGGGTCAGCTTTATAGATGTGCTTGCTGAGACAACACCTCAGTCTCCACCTCCCTAAAGCCCCTGCCCCACCCATTACTGTCAATAAGATGTGTCTATTCCCCTGGCCACTGCCCCTCTGGGACCCGGGACCTGGCCCTCCTTCCTGCTGGTAACTGCTCCCGGTACCCCTCCCCCAAGGCCCATCAAGAAGCCTGTGGGGCCGGCAACCCCTGGAATGGACTCTGCTCACAGAGACTAGTGGCTGGACCTGGGAGTGTGTATTTTTCCAATGCCTCTTCTACTGACCTTTAATTACACTGTTTGCCCAGCTTCCCAAACCATTAACTTCACCTCGTAGCAACCATACGTCAATTAACAGAGGGCCTGCTCCGAGCTTGAGCTCCTGAACACAATTAGGCGTGACAGTCCACAAATAAGAAAGAACTGGAGAATTAATTAAGGTCTAAGCAAATTAATTACCAGTCCCCAATCGATTCCGATGCCAGCACACATGCTCCTGGGCTCACTGTCTTTCCTAACATCTCCACGTATAAATAGAAACTGAGATCTCCCACACGATTGCTGTTCTAGACCAGGGGCACAGCATAGCCCTGAAACCACCTCTCTCCAAGGGGAGAGAAATGGCTGCAGTGAGCATCCCAGGGCTTCCCACGTACTCAGCACATGTGTGTGTACATGCATCAGTCATGTGACACAGGCGTGTGCACACACACACTCTGAAAAACTAGGGGGGGAACCTGGAGGCAGAACAGGGAGGATACTGCGTAGCCTTGGCTGCCTCTGGGCCAACTGCTCAGTTTCTCAGCTATAGGGGTGAGGGGTTATCTCAGAGGGCTTGAAATAGCCCTGGGCTGGGCTTGGGAGGGCTGGGCTCTGGCCAGCTCAGTACCACTTCCAGCAAGTCTGACTTTGTTCATTCTTCTGTAAGAAGGTGATGGCATGCTCTGCCTTCAGACCCTCCCAGCACAGAATGAGGAGAACCGAGGGAGGAGAGAGGCCTGCTGGAGAACAAGAGGGGAGCTGTGCAGCACCCAAGAGCTCTGCAAACCTCAAGGAGGCCTGCAGTCACAGAGGTCCTGGTGGGAAGGGGCTGAAGGAGGGTCTCGTCAGAGGCCTCATTTCCAGATGAGGAGACAGTGGGTAGAATGGGGTGGGAGTGGTGGAGTTCGGTGTGGGGTCCAGGTGCATGTGTCTCAGGCCACTCTTAGGCAGTGTGTAGCCCACCTCCCAGGCTTCAGGCTGGAGCCTGCAGAGGAGCTGGCAGAGCCTTGGGAAGAAGAAATTGACTCCTGGGGCTTCCTTGTTCCCTAGAGCTTGAGTTCCCAACCTGCTCAGAAGTGTGAGAGTCTGGATGTGGCCTCTGACGACAGGGCACAAGCGTCTTCAGGACCCCCCATCACCCTGAAGACCCCCTTCAACTCCACTCACATCCCAACAACAGGGCTTAAATATGATCACTGCCACTTTCCCCAGCCACCTTCCCCTGTGCACTCACTGTTCAGTGAGTCCCGTCTCTGCAAGCAGCCTAAAGGGACAGAGGACCCTCCACGAGGTCAAGCACAGCCTGAGCCAGCTTCTTGGTCACCTTTAACGGTGGCCCAGCCAGGTCTGGCCTGGCCTGCCTCGGAGAACTGGAGTGAACTCCGGGCAGGACCTAGGCCCTGCCAGCATCCGGTGCAGCTTAGGGATACTCTGGATAAGGTGCAGAGAGGCCAAGTACAGGGACTGGACAGTGGCCTGAGAGGACCAGCGGGCTTTTGAGTCTCTGGTGGGTAAGGGCCATACCTAATCATCTCAAAACTGTGTCAGCATTGACTAGGGCAGTCCGCAAGTGCCCACTTGCGGATGAGAGGGATGGACATGGGGACTAGAGAGATGGAAGCCTGTGTGCGGGGAGGGGAGGCTGGGGCTGGGGCAGAAGGCAGGCAGGCACCCAGCCAGGACTCAGCAGCCAGGCGAAGGAAGAAGCCACAGAAGGCCTGCCTCTCCCTGGATCCCAGCGAGCTAGGACTGTCACCGCTACAAACCACATTATGCAAGCTGCGAGGGATGTTCAGGATCTCAAGACTACAACAGTGGCTGCACCTGTGCCAGCAGCTGAGGCCTCATTCCCAAAAAGAAGAGGGGAGGGGAATTGCACTGGAGTCTGAAGAGGGGCAGGTCAGAAAGTCTCAGACCCAAAGCAGGGACCCTCCTCCTGAAACAGTCCCAGAGAGGTTAAGACCATGCCAAGGTCACACAGCAAGATGGCCAGTAGGGCTGGAATGGGCCCCCGGCAAAGTTCTTATCTAAAGCTTGGCTAAGGACAGATTACATCTTGGCCGAATCCCAGATCCAGCCCAGTGCAGCCGAGCGCTGCCCCTTCTCAGACTGTATCTGACCCTCCAGGCTGAATGGCCAGGAACAGCAGTTGGGCAGCCGTGTTTGCTTTATTAGGCCTCTTAACGAAGTCAGATCTAAAGGGTTATTCCATTAATGGCCCACGACAGAAATAGCTGAAAGTTCATTAAAAGTGTGGCGTTGCTATAGCAATTATCTGGGCTGGCTGAGGCTAAGCCAGGTGGCTGGTTCTGGGAGTTCACTAGTCTCCGGGTCATCCAGGGGTGGGGCTGCCCAGCAATGACCTCTCACCCTCTCACAGGGCTTTGCGAGTGCTTCAAAGCACCTTCCTCTCAGTGGAAACTGGTTTGTGGCCTCACTTGCTCCTCCCAGAGCTCTGGGCTATAGGAAGGTGGGTACTGGTACCCGCATTTTACAGATGGAGAAGCAGGGCCCTGGAGATGATGATCAGAGTCAGGACCATGAGCCTGGGTCTGACTCCGGCTCTTCAGACTGTGCCTTGGTACCACAGAGGTCACAAGTCCTCATGCCCTGTGCTGGCCTGTCCCCACTGTTGTCCTCTGGCACAGATGGGGAGCTCTGCTGTTATGGTTCAAGCACTGGTTTACCCTTCTCTTTTGACAACTATGCACTGCCTTACGCTGTTCTCAATACCAAAGGCTTGAAACCTAGACTAGCAGAAGCTTTCAACCTTCTCTTGTGCCAGGAACCACTCTGGCTTCACTCTGGTGAAGCCTATGGACCCCTCTCAGAATAATGTTTCTAAATGCATAAAACAAAACACATAGGATCACGGGGATCATCCTGAAAGAAATTACCAAAATACTGTGATATAGTAATAGATGTTTTTTGTTTTTGTTTTGTTTTGTTTTGTTTTTGAGACAGAGTCTCACTCTGTTGCCAGGTTGGATTGCAGTGGCGTGATCTTGGCTCACTGCAACCTCCAACTCCCTGGTTCAGGTGATTCTCCTGCCTCAGCCTCCTGAGTAGCTGGGATTACAGGCCTGCACCACCACACCCAGCTAATTTTTGTATTTTTAGTAGAGATGGGTTTTCACTATGTTGGCAAGGATGGTCTTGATTTCCTGACCTTGTGATCCACCTACCTCGGCCTCCCAAAGTGCTGGGATTACAGGCGTGAGCTACCACATTCAGCCTAGATGCGCTTTTTAACTAATGAATTAAAAACAAGATCTATCAGTTGATGTATTAAACATGAATTAGTGGACAGGCACGGTGGCTCACGCCTGTAATCCCAGCACCTTGGGAGGCCGAGGCAGGTGGATCATGAGGTCAGGAGTTCGAGACCAGCCTGGCTGACATGGTGAAACCCCATCTCTACTAAAAATACAAAATTAGATGGGCATGGTGGTGCATGCCTGTAATCCCAGCTACTTGGGAGCCTGAGGCCGGAGAACTGCTTGAAGCCGGCAGGTGGAGGTTGCAGTGAGCCACCACACTCCAGCCTGGGTGACAAGAGCGAAGCTCTGTCTCAAAAGAATAAGAAAATATGAATTAGTGTTGATCATAAATAATATTTTAAGATCTTTGTAAGAACTATAATGTGCCATGAAAACATCTGTGATTTCTACTGGTGACAAAGTCACAGGTCCTGCTTCTGACTGTGGTTTGCTGCCTACATTTGTAATGGAAGGAAATGTTAAAAGGCAGTTAGAGGTTAATGTAAATCTTTTCTCTGACCAAGCTCACCGGATCCGCAGCATTCTGTCTACTGACCCCTTGGGGGTGTGGGACCCCAGGCTAAGAACCCCTATGCTGAAAGCAGAATCTCAGCACAGAGCTGGTCAGTGGGACCCCGTGACCTGTCTTTTAGCTACATATTTTGCACCACTTCTCCCAGCTGGGTGCCCCCTGGGCATCAGGAGAGGTGTGGAAGGGTCGTCTGTCTTGCTGGGAGCCCCGCGGTCCCCCACACCCACCCACAGCACACATCTATGTGCTGTGCAGGTCTTACCTACAGCAGGGAACGGCACAAACCTCTGGATGAGAAGGCGGGTGGCTGGGGTGAACTTGTTGGCTTTCTGAACCAGGACATTAAGGCCCACCTTTGAAAGAAAAAAATAAAAACACAGAAAAAGTACATGATGCTGCAGTGGCTTGTGGGAGGAGGGGAGAACTGGAGGAAGGACAGAGAGTGGGGGATGTCATCTTTCCCCACAATTGCACCTCACACCCCTAATCCACAGCGTCACCTGAGGTTGCAGAGCTCCAGTGTCACTGCATAAAGTACCACTGCCCAGTCATCCCAGGCAACTGGCCCATAAGAAAGAGGGAGAGGTAAAGCATCAGACACACACACACACATTTACACACTCACACACACACACTGCGGAGGAGAAAAGGGATGGGATGATGTGGCAGTTGCTGGTAAAAGGATACATACTCCATGAATAAACGAAGTGTAGAAAGGCCTCATTCCCACCCCAGCCCTAAGCACCACCTTTCTGAAGTCCCATGGTACACCCAGGTGTGGGCCCAGCCAGACCACAAGGGCTCAGGACAGGGAGACCCCCACACCTGCCCACAGGCTGCAGGACTAAGCAGCATAGCTCAGGGCAGGATGGAGGGTGAGGTGGATGTCCTGAACTCACTGTCATTGCCTTCATACCTGTCACCTGGCCCAGGATGCCAGGTGCCCCACCCCAGCCCCTGGCTGGGGTCTTCATCACTCCAGTCCATCCCCTAGGCTCTTTCAGCTTTCGAGAGCACAGGCTTTCTCATGTCTGCCACACCAGCTCCTCTCTATGACCAACCTGCCTGAGAAGGTATCATCTCCTTCCCGCAGCAGCCTTGGCCTCCATAACCTCAACACCCCATGTTCAACCCCAAGAACTGCTGCTCATCAGATGCTCTGTACCCTTCCAGCCATGGGGCCTTTGCCGTGCTGGTCCGGGTGCCTGGGATGCCTCCCTCCTCCACTCAGTCCACACCCGTTCTTTCAGGCCCGCCCAGGAGTTCCACCTCCAGTGTCACTTACTAGCAGTGGGACCTTAGGCAGGTAAGTCATTTCATCTTTCTCTGCCTTGGTTTACCTATCTGTAAAAAGGGATAGTAATACCTACAACATCCCAGGGCTGGTATAAGAATGTATGTAAAGTGGTGGGTGTGAGCTTGGCATATAAGAGACCTCAATAAATGAAGCTATATAATCATGATGTCACTGGACCAGGAGGAGTGACTGCACCTTTTTCATCTTTGTATGTGCACTACTTAGGGCTACACTCACTGGCACACAGTACACGCTCAATAAATTGGTGACTCAGGAATAAATGCAGGAACCAACAAACATATGACTGCATAGAGAAGACAAAGGCTGGGAGTGGGGCTTTGCGGAGGAGAGAAAGATGGGGTTGGGCTAGCAGAGGAAAAGGACTTTCTGGTGGAGAAATGCATATGAGCGCAGGCCTGGAGACAGAAAAGACAAGATGCATGAAACCAGAAAAGGGGTTGGGTTGCAGAGGCCTCTGCTTCCCCAGACGGTGGTCAAAGCCAGCCCCCTGCGCTCTCTTTCCTGGGAAGCGTGGGAGGAGCCGTGGCAGGACTCCTGGCCTGATGGGCTGGGGCAGCCTGCTCTCAGGTCTGGCACACCTGGTGGCTCAGCAGGCCACCCTGTGCCCGCTAGCTCTGGCCTTAATGTTGTGGGTGGTTGGGGAAGACGCAGAGCCTTGGGAAGGCCTCCAGGGCTGCCAGGTGCCTGCCGCTGTTGAGGCAGGGTGCAGCAAGGCAGAAACAGCCCAGGCCAGGCTGCGACTGTGAGACCCAGGAAGACAAGGAAGTGCTGGTCCACCAGCCCCGGGGCAGTGCAGCATTCCGTGGAGCCAGAGCGCTTCCTGGCATGCCCACCCTGGGCTCTCAGGAACACAGCCTCCATCTTAAGTCTCAGGCTGATCCTGAGTCCAATCTTTGTCCTCCCAGCTCGCTCAAGGGAAGACTGGGAGGCAGCCAGGGGCATCACGGCGTGGACTCACTTGAGTGGTACAGTGGGCAGGGCTGGGGAGCTGCCGGTTCACACTGGGCCCTGCTGCCCCCGCCACACGAATGGAATTCATCAAGTCCAGGAGCGAGTGACTCAGAAATGGCCTCCCTCACCCCCAAAAAAGTGCAGTGAGAGAAAGCGTGGGAGGAGGCTGGAGGACACGCAGACGGGCAGTAGCGATGAAGAGGCGGGGGCTTGGGAGAAGTCAGTAAGCACCTCCTACATGAGGCCACTCAGCACATATTCACATGAAGTATCTTAATGAGATCCCCACGACAAGGCTTTTGGGTAGACCATGTTGGCCCTTTTTACAGATAGAGACAGGTCCAGAGAGGTTAAACAATTTTGCTCAAGGACAGACAGCTGTCATGAGGCAAGTAAAGCTAGGATTTGAATGCAGGGACTGCTAATTCCAAAGCCTTGCTCCCAACCACAGTGCTCTCGACCCTCCCATTGTCTCCCACCCGAGGGAGCGATGCTTTCATATCTGCATGCCTTTGAACGGCACATCTGCATAGCAAGCACCTCCCTGACAATGGCCTCCTTGGGGCTGGGATCCAAATGAGTGGAAAACAGAAGGCAACTCCTGCAGGGAAGACAGGGCCCTTGAACCACCCCTGCCCCCAGCAGCCAGAAGTCAGAAGATCTGAGTTCAAAATCCTGCATGACAATTTAAGAAGATACAGGAAGTGCTGGAAGAGGCGGGGAGCAGGAGCCATCCAAGGAAGTGAGTAGAGGGGCTGGGACCCTTCCCCATGACAGCTTCTTGGGGGTAGGCAGGGCTGGAGAGCAGTGGGAGGGAAAGGAGAAAAGGTAGCCATCACATTTGCCTCCCTCTCTCCAAAGCCTCCCCGTCCCTGGTCGGCCATTCTTTCCACTGGCTAGGACTGGCACAGCCCAGAGTGCAGGGAGGAAGAATGAAGAGAGAAAACAATGTTCTTGTCCCAGGTTTCTTCTGGCCTCCCCTTCCCTGAAAGTCACCAGGTCTCCCAGCATGGATAGGGTGACATTTAGTGCGGTACACATATGTTTCTGAAAGCATGGCCAACATGCCTGAGACCGAGAAAGGGGCTGGGGACCAGCAAAGCAGGGGAGACCTGGGCATGTGTGTAGCTGTGAGCTCATGAGGAGTCAGTGAGGTCACAATGCCCACTTGCCAGTGATAGGCCTAGTGGCAGGGAGGGCATGGACATAGAAGAGGCAAAGGGCCACTTACCCTCACCCCTTCCCAGGCCCCAGCCCAGGTCTTACTGCCGCAGCACCTAGGACAGCCACAGCCTGAGAAGGAACCCAAGATGGCTGCAGACCAGGGGTTGGGAGCCCGTCTGTTCTGGTTCCTCAGGGCCCTTTGGCCTGGAACATTTGGTAGAGCCCGTTAAAATGAAAAAGCCAAGAGGCTGGTGGCTCTGAATGCCAGCTCGTTTTCCCTGGCACGGTGGGTCCTGTTTAAGGGAACCAGCTGGTATTAATGGCACACAGCTCATCACAAACAGCAGCTAGCGATCAGAAAAATCAGAGCTAATAATCGGGTTCAGGAAAGATAATGAGATGTGGAACAATTACTGCTGAGGGTCCCCCAGGATCTGTTTCAACAGCATCCAAATAAGCCACAAAATAGAAATTAACCAAACAGGAGCTCCATTTTGGTAGATGGGGAAAACAAACAGGGTGTGGATTTTGCACAAGAATTTCTCGTATGGCCATCAGACAGGGGTTCTGGGAAAACCAGGGCTCAGGCCCCACAAGATATCAGCAACATCCTGAAGGAGGGAATAGGCCTTCTTGACCACGTATCTCCAAGGTCTGGCTACTGGGCCAGTGAATTTGCCATGAGCAGCTGACAGGAGACCAGGGGAAAAGGAGGGAAGGCCAGCTTCCTGATAGTCCCCACAGAGATGGGAACAGGGTCGACCAGCAGCAGGAGCTGTGGGTGGGGTGGGAGCTTCATGACACCAAATCTTTAGTGTCATGAGCTACACAGTTGGTGGCTGTAGCCTTAAGAACCAAGGGCTTTCCGGGCCAACAGGCCAGCAAGGAGACAGTGGATGGAGCTGGAAGAAAGCCTGCATCCCTCTCCCCGCATCTGTGCCCTGACTCCAGCCTGAATATCCATTGCCTGGTGGATGCCTCTATGTCCAAGGGCTCTAGGCATTCCACCTTCTCACACCTCAAATGAAGGTTGTCTCGCTCTTCCTCACCCACACCCCAGCCTTCTCGCCCATTTCCAGCTCTGCTTCTCATGCCGGAGACCTCAGAGCGTTCTGGGCAGAAGCCTCCCGGGGCCCACGTGTAACCATGGCTCCCTGGTGCATCTCTCGGATATCATGAATGCAGCTGTTTGCTCTCCCTGCTCCCCCGACTCAGCACGCAGCCTCTGTCCCAGGATGACTGCGTGCCTCCTAACCAGGCCCCCTGCTTCCACTCTTGCCTCCATCCATCTGCTCTCTACAGCAGTCGGAGTGAAGTCTGAAAACACATGGCAACTTGCTTAAAGCCTTCGGTGGTACTGGAGGAGCCACACAGCCCTGCAGGACTGCCTGGCGTGCTTGCAAGGCTCTGGCTACCTGTATGAGGAGGGGCCGTAAGGGAGTGGGTCCAAGGGTCATGAAGCCTCCTGAGGAAGGGGATGCCTGCCTGATCCCTGAGTAGGAGGCTAGGAAGGGAGCGGGACTCCGCCAAGGATCAGAAGCATGAAATACCAGGTCATCTGTGGGGCACTCAGACAACAGTCTGCAGACTCTACTGCACCAGTCATTATGGGGGTCCAAATGGCCCTGAAGAACAATGGAGGAAGGGGCATGCCTAAAAGGAGGGCACCTCTTGGGTGGTAGATAATAATGTAACCAAGGGTTAGGGGTTTGTGTGGGCACTGGGGGCAAGGGTTGGAGAAGGTCAAAGAATCGCTGAAGTACCAAAAATATCCACCAGAGGGCATACTTGATAGAACACATTGGTAGTCAAGTAGACCCAAGACCCTCCATGGAGGTCAATTGTTCCCCAACCCCAGCCAGCCTGCTGCTTGGCAATGGGGTCAGCAGCAAAGTAGCCAAGTAGCTGGGACAGAGTTCTGCACAGGCTAAAACATCAGTTGCTCCAGCTGTGACCAAGTTACTTGTTTGCTGACAACAGTGACCAACCCTGACTCCTGAACCACGCCCCACAAGGGCCAGGGGGCTACCTGCTAGGAAATCAATTACACAGACCCCTTCTACACAGGAGGCAGCAGCAACTTATCCTCCCTAGAAAAGACACAGAGCTGCTTTCTGTGTCTGACTCGCACTGCCAGCATCACCATCTGCAGGCTTCTGAACACTGCAGATTCTCTACAGGGTCCATGCGATGGACCCTCCAAACCCAAAGCCACTCCCTGAACACAGCAAGACAACAGTCTGGTCCAGGATTCCCAGGTGCTGTCGTCCCCCTACCTCTCTCCAGCCTGGAGAAGAACGGAAGGGCCTGAGGTACACCCTCCACCACAGAGCCAGCCAGGCCCTGTCTTGCAGGCGGCAGGGCATGCTCTGGGCCAGGGACAAATATATGCCGCTGACTTGACAACGGCCAGAAAACACAGGCCCAGGAACTAAGTATGAAGGTGAGCAGAGGGTTGAACTCTGTTATACCTAAAGAACCTCTCAAAAAATATCTTCCAGTCCCCACTGCTCTCAGGGTACCTGGGGAGGGACTTGTCTGCCTGGCGGCATGGTAATAGCTCCTCCAATGTAGAAGCTGAGAACACCATTTGGCTTCTTCCACCTCCCTATGCCACAGGGGGTGCAGTAGGAAAAAGGCAAACAGGGTCTCTGTGTGTGATTAAGCCTGGGTAGGCCCTGTCACTTACTTCACCTCCGTGCCTCAGTCTCCTCATCTGTAAAATGAGGATGAACACCTAAACAATGCCTGGCGTATTGCAGGCACTCTGGAAGTGCTAGCCATTATTACAATTCTCATGACTACTTTCCAGTCTGACTATCCAGGGGACACAGAGTTGTCAGTAAGCAATGGGAACTGGAAGGTGTACGGGTTCAGTACCCAGGGATCTCCTGGAACCCCTCCTTCTATGCCAGTGTCTGGTAGTGAAGGTTAACAGCCACTGCATCCTGCACAGAAAGAACCCCCCAGGGCCCAGAACCTTTGGGAATGGAGCTCAGCACTGCCCCAACAGGGAAAAACCTCAGCCAGCTAAGACCTAGCTGGAAGGGAAGGGTGTGAGGAATGGGCATGAAGTGCCTCTCATCATGTGGCTCCCCCAGGCAGCTCCTGATTGGTCCCACATCACTTCATCCCTGAGTCTTCCTCTCCAGTCCCACGTCCACCCTCATCCAGGCCCCTCGTCCATGAGGGTGGCCCCACCCCTTCTCCTCCAGCCCACTTCCACCTGCACCATCTGAGACACCCAGCAGATGACACCCAGGCAGGGCTCCAGGCATGGCCTCCTTCCTCCTGAGCAAGGCACTCACGGTGCCTCTTGACTGGCCCTGATCCTCCTCCACTCACGATCGCCATCACTCCCTACCCGGTGGCCACCCTCCTGCTCTGAGCCCGGAGTTGGTCATGTTCTCCTGTGCACCTCTGCCTGTGTGGTGCCCTCTCTCTGGAACACCCACCCTGTCTGCCCCTTGCTCTCTCCACTGTCCTACGAGTTAGCCCTGTGTGAAGTAGGGGCCCCTCTCCTGCTCCCACCACACCCTGGGGTCACCTTAATCATAATTCTGATTATACCACAGAACGTTCTAGCTTCCCCTCTCAGCGCCTTGAAGGACACCCCAGTCCCTGCAGCCCCCAGCGCCTGCAAAGTACCCACACATCACAGTCCCCCAATGGGAGTCAATGGGTCTTACTTCCTCTCACTCTCGTGTAGCCGGGGGCCCAGTAAGGGCCGCCCACAGAAGTGCTTAATGCAAACTCTCGAACTAAAAAACAGTGAGGATTGAGAGAGGCTTCCTTTGTTAAAAGACAGCAAACTGTTAGATTTCAAAAATAACTTAAGACGGGATTTCTTTTTTATTCTCAAGCAAGCAGCCAGACATTGCCAAATCTATTTAGAAGGTTCACCAAGAGGCTGCTAATCCCACCCTGGTGGTCCTGCAATCAGCAGGAGTCTTCACTTGAGGGCATGCAAACTGGGGATCCCTGATCCCAGGGTTGCCAGCCAAGGTCAGGGCTCCTCTGAGTGGGGGAGGAGGCTCTCTAGGGCCCTGGAGGAGGCTGGCCTCCACTCCAGCTCGCCCTCTGTCCCAAGGACCTGCTTGCAGCCTGTAGGCCCCCATCCATGCCGCCTGCTTGTAGGGACTCGTTTTAATTAATGCCAGAGCTGGGCCAACCACTGGGGCCATGACACTTGTTTGCAGGTCATCTCCTCCTAACAGGCTCGCCCTGGGAGGGGATTTGTCACTAATTGAAGCAGAGATCAGTTAATGAGGCTGCGGGACCTGGGGTTCCAGAGAACAAGGGAAAGGAAAATAAAATAAAGCCTCTTTCTTCAGAGGTTTTGTGACTTACACACACAAAAGAAAAGCAAGCAAGCTGCTGATTTTCCAAGTCAGAAACTCCACTCCATCTGCCGGAGTTAGACCCTCACTGTGTGAAGACGTCAGGAGGAGGGACGCCGCCACCGCTAGGACTCACAGATCGGAGGGGCCTCAAGGCCAGCAATCAGTCAGTGGCCTAATTAATAAGTATGTATGGGGCAGTGCCCTATACTCCTCTCCATGGGGGAGAAGCCATGGTGCCTGTCCCTGGTTAACTTGTAATTCAGTGGGGATGGGGCTCAGACTGCAGAACACTGAGGGGACAGGGACATGGTGCGACTGAGTGTGAGTGGGGAGGACAGGGGTTTCCAGGACTTGTGGGGAGGAAGAGTGCTACGGGCTGGAGTGGTTGGGGAAAGCCTTTCGAGGGGTGCTGGAGCTCACAGGGAGGAGAAACGAGGGAGGCCCCAGCACAGACACAGCCCCACATGAGGCCCCAGCCCCTGCTCAGCAAGAACTCAGCTCTGGGAACCCCAGAGGGCTCCAAGTCCCCCAATAACTCTGTCTTCAGAACCCATACCCCACAAATCTGTGCTAGGTTTGCCCTGGCAAGTGGTTGGGATGGAGCGGCTGATGGTCCTTCAGGTGGGGCAGTGAGGACTGGACACGCAGAGAGCTCAGAGCTCTCAGAAAAAGCTGAGTGATTTTTTACTTTTTTTGAGACAGGGTTGTGCTCTGTCGCCCAGGCTGGAGTGCAGTGGTGCAATCATGGCTCACTGCAGCCTCAACCTCCTGGGCTCAAGCGATTCTCCCACCTCAGCCTCCCAGGTAGCTGGGACTACAAGTGTGCACCACCATGCCTGACTAATTTTTTTGTACTTCTTGTAGAGATGGGGTTTTGCCATGTTACTCAGGCTGAGAAGCTGATTCTTGGCCTGCAGAGGAAGGAAGTCCACCAGGACAATGATCTCCTTCACTCAAGCCTTTCCATTCAGGGCCACTCAGCATCCTTCCCTATGTAGCCTCCTCCTCTCACCCCACCCCTGAGTCTCAAAGAAGGGAAGGGGATTTTTGAGCTGCTAAGCCAAGCAGACCATCAGCTCCTCTCATCACAAGGAACAAGGAGGAGGTGACAGAGTCCTTTCTCCCACTCAGGAGAGCCTTTGGCCTTCACCCAGCAAGTCCCCAGAATCAGGGACCCCCCACTTGTCTGACTCACAAATGCCGTCTCTTGCTGGGCTGCAGGACAAGCTGGGTGGCAGGTCAGCAGTCTCTTGGTGAGCCATCTGAATAGGTCTGCAATGTCTGGCTTCTTGCTTTTGTGAAGACATAAGGATTTGGGAAAGAGATCTTGGGCATGAGATGGGACATCCCACTTCACAGCTATTTGGAGATGACTTGGTCTATGTGGGAGTGAAATAAATGAGGCCATTTCAGGACAACCCCAAATCCCTCCTTTAGAAGAATGGTGAATTAAATTGTGGTGTATGGTACAATGGGTAATATACAGCCGTGAACTGTTATTATACAGGATTTACTTAATGGCACTGGAAAGACGAGGAAAGTGGGTTTTACCAAAAGGTTATTGTATGTGAATTCTTCATTATATGTGAATGTTTTCTTTTTCATTAGAGATAAGATATTGCTATGCTGCCCAACGTGGCCATAAGTGATCCCCCCATCTCAGCCTCCTGAGTAGCTGGGATTACAGGGGCACACCACCTTGCCCAGCTGAATGGTTTTGGACTTTTTTAATTTTTAAACTTTTTTATTATTTATTTATTTATTTTTCTGGAGATGGAGTCTCACTCTGTCGCCCAGGCTGGAGTGCAGTGGCGTGATCTCAGCTCACTGCAACTTCTGCCTCCCAGATTCAAGCGATTCTCCTGCCTCAGCCTCTCAAGGAGCTGGGATTATAGGTGCCCATCACCATGCCAACTAATTTTTGTATTTTTTTAGTATTGACGGGGTTTCACCATGTTGGCCAGGCTGGTCTTGAACTCCTGATCTCAGGTGATCCACCTGCCTCGGCCTCCCAAAGTGTTGGGATTATAGGCGTGAGCCACTGCGCCTGGACTTTTCTTTTTTTAAATGGGGTCTTGCCATGTTGCCCAGGTTGGAGTGCACTGGCTGTTCACAGGTGCGATTATAGCATACTACAGACTCCAACACCTGGGCTCAAGTGATCCTCCCACCTCAGCCTCCTGAGTAGCTGGGACTACAGGTGTGCCCCGCTGTGCTCAGCTATGTGAATGTTGTTTGGTTTTCATTTTCTAATTATTTTTTCTTACCAGTTACATTAATGTATTGTGTAATGAATGAAATGACAGGGTTGTGAAGGGGCCCTTCACCCTCTGGAGTCAGCTATAGAAGGCCATCCTAGTGGGGATCCAGAGAGAGCCAGACATAGGCACAGGGGTGGGCCCAGGGGTGGGACAAGTGTGCAGAAGGTCCTGGCAGCTTGAGCGTCCACTCCGGCTCTGGCCCAGGGCCCTGACTGTGTCACTTGCCCCTGGCCTCCTCTGGGAAGCAGGGAGCCACATCTACCATATCCTCACACTCAGTCTCTGAACCTCCCCTACTGAGTAGCTGCTCTGGCCTCAAAGTACTGTGGAGACTCAGCGTGAGCCTAATGCCCCTGGCTTTGGGCACTGACAGGTCTTCAGGAGGAGCTGGACATGTGACACCAGTAAGGCCACAGAGAGGGAACAGCAGCGCCCCGGTAGCTGAGCAAGAGCTCAGGGGAGCAGGCACATGGGCGGGCCTTGCAGAGTCATTCATAGGCGCCTCCGCCAACTCCGACCCAGCCACGTTACTGAGCATGAGGAGCGGCCTTCTGAGCAGAGTGCTGGGCAACCGTGGCCCCACTCAAGACAGATGTCCTGCCTCGGCGCCCCCGGGGCACCACCTCACCTCCCTGCCTGCTCTCCATTACAGGGAGCACCGGGTTGTGCTCTGTCTACTGGAGCCTCTTTTCAGCCTGGAAAGCCTGTCCTGACTCCCTACCCACAGAAACCTGTCTCCCACATCCTTGCCCAGCCTGGCCCTCAGGTAAGCATCCACTTGCAATGCTGAGAGGGGTGGCCCGAAAGCAGCAGAGTCAAGAAGGAGCAGGGGAGGGAGTACTCACAGCAATGGAGACGGCACTGATGACAGCTCCCAGGTAGCCCTGGATGAACTTGGATACAGGTGAAGGCTGGAAAACAGAGGCAGAATTTCAGGCCTGCTGGGTGCCAAAAGCTCTCATACTTCCCCTTATAAGCTGTCCCAGCCAGCAAGAAGCATGCTGCCCACCAGCCTGGAAGGTGGGTGGAAGAGGCCCCTCAGGACCCAAAGGGATCAGGCCACCCTCAGCTCAGTTCCCAGTGCAGAAATATAAATCACCAGTAACCAGGGAGATGCTGAAGGGCCCACTTCACTCCTGCCCTATTCTAGAAAGGTCACTGGCAGACAATGCTGGCTGGAGGTGAAGAACAGCAAGGCTAACACGGACCATTGATGGCTGGGGCAAGCAGTCTCCACTTCAGAGGTTAAATGTTGCAAGGGGGCTGTTTGGCACCTGGAGCACTTTCTAGGTGGAAATGCCAGTGTCAAGGCTCTCACAGGCCTTGCCAGCCCATGGAACAACTGGGCTCCCATGTCAACAGATGATAGCTGCCCAATATCTCTACAGAGTAATATACCCCGAGTTCCAACATAGACAATTAGGAAAAAGCTGAGGAACTTGCCCTGTGCTACAACTGCAGGCTTACAGGTGTTTGGTTTAAGATAAATGGGAGTCATCCAAGCAGAGATGGCCATATGTGAAGCCTATGAGAGAGACTGGGGTGGAGGTTTAGATGTCAGGGGGCACCCACAGCATACCAAGCCTCTCAATTCCTACAGCCCAGGCCAGCTCCTAACTCCCCTCCTCTCCCCCAAGGTTAGCAAATGTTAGGACTCTCCTCTACCCCAAACCGACAGGCCCCCAAAGGGGACCTAGATGCATCCTGCCTTCTTTGCCTTTGAACTGAAGTGGGGGAGAGGTGGCCTTTGTAGCAAAGCAGGGGCCCAGCAGCTCTTCCTGGACAACAGAAGGGTGATCGGGCCTCCACCACAAGCTCTCCAAGGAGTGCAGGGGGCTTTGGGGAGGAGGTACCAGCCCTGGACCCTCCCCACTCAGGAGCAGCCCTTCAGCTTGTGGCCAGGAGTCGGGACCTGAGAGCACTGAGGCAGCTTCCAGAAAATTTGGAGGAAGCTTTAGGGGAATTTGGCCCCCAAGTAGCTGATATCATCATGATCCAAAACCCAAATGTAAGAGCTACCCAAGAAGAATCTTAAAGCCAGCCAAACTCATCCCTTGCACTGCTCCCATTTAATGGGCCTTCTTCACTTCATGTAAACAGCTCCTCCCCAGAGGGCTCCTGGCCCAGAAACTCCAGCTGACCTCAGCCGAGTAATGTCTGAGTCGGCCACCCACCTGAAGGGTTGGCATTTTAAATAAGATATCTAGAGGAGGGCCATGTTTAACCAAGAGGCAGCCACTGATGGTGGCATGTCACACTGTAGGGAGGATGACTGGGCCTCCCTATCCTGAACCCCACCACTTGGGAGAGGGCAGTGATGCTCACCTTGGTCGCATTGCGGTTTGCATAGTTGACACAGGCATTGTGGCTCTGGTTCAGCCACTGAAAGGCAATGATGAGAGAAGTCAGGGAAGGAGTGGTCACCTCCCTGGAAGCCAGGCCTGGACCCCAGGAGGTCACACATCCCCAGAAAGGCACAGCATGCGGTCTCTAGCTCACATGGTGCTGCCCATGCTGCCAGTTAGCATGACTGACGGTCCTGGTTTGCCCAGGGCTGTGCTGGTGTTAGCACTGAGCCCTGCCTCTCGGGAAGTCTCTTGGTTCCTGAATAGGGTCCTGCACACCCCAGCAGTCCACCTGATCCTGAGACAGTCACCTCTCTTGGAATGATGGCATTCACTGCCCCTGCAGACCCCATTGCCTTTGTCACACCATCTTTATTATATTACTTGCTGGACAAAAGTTGGCCTAGAATGACTGACAGCCCTGCACTTCTTTCAAAAATCTCCCAGTCCAGTGTCCTGCACCTCCAGTTCCCAGACAGAGGCCGGCAGGAGTTTTGTTCAGTGAAGACTGACATTTTCTCCTAGAAGACAGACAGGTTTTCCTTCCTGCCCCTCTTTCTCTGCACACATAAACACAGAGATACCCTCAACTGTTTTCATGGCATCACAACCCAGACTGTCTCCAAGAGCAGGGACCAGGATCTGTGATGCACTTCACCACCTCAGGTTAGGGGTGTATTGACCTTTCTCAGTAGATGTGGGGGAGGCTGATGTCAAAATGAGGCTATGGGCCTCAGGGTCACTGGCCTTGGGATGAGCAGCCAAGGGGCAGAGTGGGGGCCACCCCACTGACAAGCCAGCATGTTCCAGGCAGGGGCACGCAGCCCTCATCACCTCGGTCCAAAGGTTAGAGTGCCACATGTGGATTGAGACATGCTGGGCTGCTGGAGACCTCAGCAGGGCCAAAGTCCTGGTTTTCCTTCAGTGACTTCTGGGCTGGGGTTGTTTTGGGGTGGACTGACCCTACGCGGGGTCTGGATGGGGCAGGAGACACCAGGGCAGGGAGTTCTTAACCAGCACCTGTGTGGGCCCTTCCTTCAGGAGCCCTGTTTGCTGGGAGACTGTTACCTGCCAGAAGACAGTGGATGCCAGTGTCTGGTTGGGCAAGAGAAGACCGACTACCTATGAGCGAGAGAGAAGAAATGCTGAAAAAGGCAAAAGAAACATCCTATGCTTTTGCAAAGAAAAAATACACCACCACAAACGAGTGAGCTGGATCTATACAAACTGATGTGGTATGCCGTGTACACACAAACTGAGGTTCACTAAGGGAGAGGGTGTGCGATGGGAAAAAACCAAGTTGCAGAATTATATTACAGCATAATCTTATTTAAAGAAAAATCACCTTATCTATATAACCATATACACAAACACATGCATACACACATTATCTCCAAGCATGAAAAAACCTGTAGCGTGGATGTCTCTGGAGGTTGGGTTGCAGGTTACTTTTGCACAATCTTAAATATTTCTGTATTCTTCTTAACAATAGACATGTATTATTTCCACTATTAGGGGGGCAATAAAAACAAGCAAACAAAAGGAATACCATCGTTTCCACTCAGGTTACCTGACGCCTTCTCACCCTAGCCTTCCTGTAGGATTTTCGCGAGGATTAAACAAAAATCATTTCAAAGGCCTTAAGTGCTTTGTAAATACAAGTTGGGGGAATTTGTATCTGTTATCTGTGAATTTCCATGAAGCAAAAACCTATACCATGTTTAAGCAACTGAATGAAACACAGATTTCTAATATTTGTTGAATGAGTGAAGGAATGAATGAAGAGACGAACAAATATACACATATGGCTACGTATGGAAATACAGACGTGGATCCATTATTCCCAAAGCCCAAATATCACCTAAGACCTAGACTTGCTGACCGTTTTTTTTGGTTTAAGTCAAGATGAATGGTCTGATTTTGACACTGGCCAAGCCTTGGACTTCAGGGATCCCTGTGTATCTCTCCAGTTTACCTTTTGAGTGTTTGTGTGCAAAGTAACATCTACCAAGTCCCGCTGCATATGGGAAAAATGTGCACAACCATCCACATATTGACTTATTTATTATTCCTGTAGATAAAATGGCTCTTTGGCAAGAATTTCTGTAAGGAACAAGTATAAACACTCAATAATATGCAGTAAATCAAATTCTAGACATCCCCAGCAGCATTAGTAAATCATGTTTTAAACATTAAAATGTTTTAAAACAGCGAACACACACACACACACACACACACACACACACACAAAATCTATATTTATTGGCTCATATCAGTTTGAATAAAATTATATAATATAAAGCTATTCCATAGCTCCAATGAGGAATTATGAGATTTTTTTCCCCCAGAATGAGATCCCAACTTGATTTTTTTTTTCTTTGCAGTGGCAGCTTAGGGAACTAGAGTGAGAATCAGGGGAACTTGGGTCTTACATTCAGCTCCATCCCCGTGTGATCTCTGGCAGAAGATGATCCCCTTTGGGGCTCTAACTTTCTTACCTATGAAAGTGAAGGGGTTGACTTCAGTGTAAAATTCTACTTCCAAATTCTGGGTAGTTGGTGTCAAGTCAACAGAGACAGTCTTGTCTGTAATGGGATCCCATCTGCCAAGGACTATCCCAGAAAACTGAGGACCTCCTCCTAGTTGGGGCCCCCAGTTAGAAGCCAAACCAGAGGGAGGAAGCCGAGCCTAGCAGGGGTGGGGACAGGACGGGGGTGGGTGAAGAGTACATGTGCTCATATGTGTACACGTATGCATGGCTGACTGCCTCCTACCACCAGAGGAAGTTAATAAAGTTGTTCACTGTTTGGAGCCCAGCACGTCATCCCCTGATCTGGAGTCTACTGAACACGGTGTCTTATGGACTACATGTCTTCTCCTCTGAATCCCCACTTACCCCCCTTGAACTGTGCTTGGACCACCAGGAACATTGTAAAATACAGCCCAATGGAACTCACTGCATTTACCTGACAACTGCTGTCCAGGACACAGCCCGTGACACCACAGGGTTCCCTTTATAATCCACTTGGGGGAAGTATTTTCCAGTATCGGGATCAGAAGCTGTGCCTCTGAGTAACTGGTGTGCATGCGCCTTGCAGACACTGGGCCATTTAACTGAGTCTCTCTGCACCGTCCAGAAACTCAGGCCAGCTCTCCATAGCCACATTTGCCAAGTGTACAGACCCACACTGCCTGGATTCTGTGTCCAAACCTCACTTCTGGCTTCATTTTATCTTCCCTTCCCTTTGTCTCATTTTCATCTTCACTTCTTTTATCTTTAGTGGCAAGCATTTTTAAAAGTGACATCAAGTCTTTTCCAGAACAAACCAGAACTCTAAACTAAACTAGTATTTGGGCTATGTACCACACACATACACACTGCCCATGGCTCTGTGACCAGCGAGCTTTTTACTTTGTTAGACAATCCCCACTTCCCATCCCAATCTCCTGCCCTAACATGGGTCTGGGGTCCATGCTGGCACCTCTGACTGCTATAAGTCTCCTCACTCTTTCTTAAAGAGATGGATTGACTGATTGATTTTGCCAAGCATTTCACTTACCATAATCCTCATACTAACCCTGGGGATCAAACCAGAGATTACTTTTGATATTTTACGAACGAGACAACTGAGGCTTAGAGAAATTCAGTAATCTGTCCATAGCTTCACAGCAAGCTAGAGAATCAGGTCTCCTGGTTCCTGGCTTGGGGGCCCTGACTCTGATTTTAGGGTGCTCCTTCTCCAGCTCATCCCCCTGAGCACAGAAAGAGGGGGGATCCAGTCAGCACTCCACATCCATTTATGG
This sequence comes from Mandrillus leucophaeus, assembly GCF_000951045.1. NCBI lineage: Eukaryota > Metazoa > Chordata > Mammalia > Primates > Cercopithecidae > Mandrillus > Mandrillus leucophaeus. The sequence goes on from NW_012102210.1 coordinate 2,417,882, forward strand.
GGAGCTGCTTCTACATACCAAGTTCCTTGCTGCTCCTAATGGAGAAAGTCAGAGGAAAGGAATGAGTACATGCGTGTGCATGCACACTCACACCACACACACACCACACACACTCCTTACCCACAATAAAAACAAAAACCAGACAAGAAAATGGAGGCTAACATCCTTTATAACACCTAGGCTTGAAAATGACAAGATGGTTTAATGAGGTATTTGGGTATGTGTAAAGTTGATAAATTTTAACATCCAAAGAGAAGTTCAGGAAGGGAGGGGTGAGTGTGTCCCGGCTATCTAACAAAGGCGGAGGTAGGAGTGAGCCGAGGGAGTGCAGACACAGGAGCAGGCACAGCCGAGACAGCGGAGAGACTGGTCTGACTGCAGAGGAGGTCTGGGAGCCCAGAAGGGAGTGTGGAGAGGCTGAGCTTAGAAGACAGGAGCACAGAGCTGCACCGGCCAAACAGAGCCTTAGGGGGCCATATGAGGCTAAGGCAGGGGAGCAGGGATCCTGCCCTCCAGGTCCTCACAGTCAGGCAGGGACCAAAAGCACGAGGATGCCAGCCCCATTCCCTATTAGGCAAAACGCAGCACCATCTGCACAATCCCAGGAGCAAGAGCAGATATTTTATAACTTCCTTTTTTCTTTTTAAGTCTAAATTAAAAATAAATGTTCCCTTCAGCTCTCAGATGTATATCTCTGGTGCAACCTGCCCACATTCCCTCCCGCTGCCCTTTCCAGAACATGGCAGGGGAAAGGAAGAAAGAGATGGATAGAGAGAGGGAGCCAGTCCACCCAGCTTCAATGCCAGTGGATTGCACCTCTTCCAAGAGGGAAACGATTCAGGCGTGGCCACGCAGACGGGTGGAGAGCGCCCAGAATGTGGCTGGTACCAAGGAAAGTGGAAGGAGAGGGAAACAGGAGCCAACAGCTAGGATTTCTAGCCCAGCCTCCACCCTATCGCGCTGCAGGACCTTGGCCAAATCACACATCCTATCTCTGCTCCCATTTATAGTTCATAACATGGCTGAAGTCCCCTCTGTCGCTCCAGCCCCCTGGCAGCTGTGCTCTCTGCACATCCGTCTGTACCTTTGCTGTTCCCCTTCCTCTTGGGTGTCCTACCACAGACCTAGTGATTAACGCTCAGGCTCTGGTCGTCAAATGCTGGTGCCAGCATTTACCAGCTATGTGACCACAGGCAAGTCACTGGAGCTCTTTGTGCCTCTGTTTCTTCGGCTGTTAAGTGAAGGACAATCCCAGTACCTCTCAGGATGGTTATGAGAGGAAGTAAGGTGTGGAGGAAATTCAGCTCAGCGTGCGGCCTGCAGCAAGCGCTCCCTGGATGCCGGTTGCCAGTGCCACTCCTCTCCTCCCATGTAGTTCTTTCCTGGACTTTGCTGGTTTCTTCCTCTGAGCTCCAAAGTCAGCATTACACCACTGAACATCATCTCATCTCCATCCGTCTTGGAATACAAGTCTTATCCCTCAGAGAACAGAGCTGCGGAAGGCAAAATTGGGGCTTTTCCCTCTTCCTCTGATGCCCCCCATGGCATTCAGCACAAAGCTGGGCTCACACCCCAGGCTGGAAGAACACTGCTCATCATTACATAATCATTGACCAGGGAAAGATCTCTGCTGGACTGGGACAATGCACTCCTGACTCCTTTTATTAAGTCCTAATTGCAGGGGGGTTGGGGTAGGAGACTGAGTCTTTGGTCCAGATTATTTTCCACTCCCTCTATCCATACCCTCGCCACAGCCTCATCACAGAAGGAATTTATTTCCTCACTTTTTGGCTCCGCTTGGTCATCTAACTTGCTCTGGCTGACAGCACATGGGAGGACGGACGTGGCAGTGCGTCAGTTCTGAGTCCTGGCTCAGAGACCTCATGCCTTCCTGCTTGCCCTCCTGAGCATCTAAGGTTGCCACAAGAAGACATCCCTGAAAAATCCCTGGTCCAAGGAGGAGGAGAGACAGGAGGGCACAGTCTATCCCAGGTCAGGTCACCTTCAGTTGACCATGGTGAGATGCAGAACTGCCTCAGTCAAGCTCTGCCTAGACCGGGCAAACCCTAGTCAACTGCAGATCCCTAAGAATGAATGCTTACAGGCATGGTGGCTCACACCTGTAAACCCAGCACTTTGGGAGGCCAAGGCAGGCAGATCACCTGAGGTCAGGAGTTCAAGACCAGCCTGGCCAATGTGGCAAAACCCCATCTCTAGTAAAAATGCAAAAACTAACTGAGGGTGGTGGCAGGTGACTGTAATCCCAGCTACTTGGGAGGCGGAGGCACAAGAACTGCTTAAACCCAGGAGGCGGAGGTTGCAGTGAGCCGAGATCGCACCACTGCACTCCAGCCTGGGCGACAGAGCCCAAAGAGTGAGATTATCTCAAAAAAAAAAAAAAAAGAATGCTCACAGATGCCACTGAAGTGTTGTGGATGTTTTCTACATGACACTATGGTAGCAACAGCTAGCTAATACATGGCTTACTACATATGCAGAGTGACTATGCTGTTCTTTCTAGTCCAAAATTCTGTACCATTATGAATATGCCTTGAATTAAGTCTTCACCAGGGATGTTGGTTCCTAAGCAGCCTTGCTTATCAAACCCACCCAACCCAGGGGCCATCAGCCCAACTCTAGGGATGCCCTGACAGGCCCAGGAAGAGGGGCAGTTTGTGCTTGAGCCTAGTCTCAAGACAGAGTAAGGAATGGGGCCAATGGCACCCATATGGTAACTTGCTACAAGAAAAATCACATCTTCACTTTGGGCCTCCTCCTTCAGAGTATTCTAACTGCTGCAGAGAGATGAGGTCTCAATCTGGGAGAGAGGCACCCCCAAATATCTCAATCTGCTTGGCCAGAAGTGGGACATGCACAGCTGAAGATAAAGGCAAGGAGGGGTAAGGCCACTGCCACAGTTCTGTGTACCATGATATCAGGGCTCAGAACTGAGCAAGCCCCCGCCCCTTGGCCACCTCCCATACAAAACTGACTCAAACTACAGGAGAAAGGTTTTTTTAAAAGCGTGGGAAATCTGGAGAGGAAATGAGGTATGCGTCAAAACAATTGGGCGGTAAAACTGAAGCCAGGGGAAGACTACGGGGTACAGAACTGTCCTGTTCGCCAAGATAACGGTGGAAATAATCGTCCCTCTCACCCTTCACCCCGTTTCTACTTGGCTAATCCCTCCTTCCTCATCCTTCAGGTTTTAGTTTAAGCATCACTTCCTCCAGGATGTCTCCTCTGACCCTCACAGTGAGGTAAGGTCTGTCACGCGCTCCCCGGCACCCTGCATGCCTTCTCTGTACCATTCCTCTCAGCAGCAAAAAAGTGTCTACCTCGAGAGCTTCCATAAGCTCAGAGGAGGCCCCTTGACACTGCCTCCCCACATACCCGGGAGCCTCCCAGGTAGAGCAAGTGTCTTTATATCTCATCCCTTTCCACCACAGACTCGCTCAACTCCATAAATGTCCCTCTTTGTTACTGACAGATCCACCATGGGCCCCAGTACCCCAATACCCAACAGATGTCCTGTTGTTTCCTTCTACTTTGTCTCCATCTTCTGATTTATGTGACTAATGATCTGAAAGTTATACTTCAGTGTATAAGGGGTGTTGCTACTTAAAGGATGCCAGCCAGTTAAAGAAAATCTCTCTGTCAAATGAATGTTTACCCCGGACCGGTCAATTCTAGCTTCACTGGAGCGACACCTCCTGTGTGGTGAGCTAGGTCAACATGGCTGGGGTCTGGTAATGCTGGAGGAAAGCCAGGGAGAACACTGGGATTGGGATTTAAATGTGCAAAAAAGCAGAGGAGGGATGAGGAGGCTTGGGAGATGTCAGGAGGGCCCTGGGACACACCCCTGGAGATGAAGTGGCCAACACCAGCATCTTCTGATACTTGGAGTCTCTAAGTCCATGTGATCACCTGTGCGTTAAAATGAAAGAGTGCAAAGTACAGAGTTCAAGCTCTTAATGTCTCAAGACAGAAATCGAGATTTAGACTTAACCTAAGGCCTCCAGATCCAATGACTAGGTGTTCGTGGTCTGCCCTCCTTAGCACCCTGGCTGGAAATGAGGCTTTTGGTCCCTGAGTTTTGAGAGTCCGACATGACAGGGAGGGGAGGGGAGGGGAGGGGAACAGCACTTTGGGGAGCTCAGGGCTGAGGGTGGCACAAATGCTCTCTGGGAGAGCCCCAGGCCCATGAGGGAAACCCAGGCCCTGGCATCTGAGGCATTCCACAGCAAACAAGGGAAGAGGGCACAGGAGCAGAGGGGAAATGGAGAGGGCAGGCAGGACGAGGGACGGACCACCAGGGCCAAGCCTGGCTCTGCCTCTCCCCGGCCACGTGCACGGAAGCGGTAGTGCTGTGCTCAGGGGAAACCTGGGAAGGGAGAGGCCGTGGATAAGAAGCCACCACGCTGGCGGGTTTTTTCTGGAAAGATACCTGAAGAAAGGGAGCGATGAACGGCAGAGCCTCAGGGACAGCCTCAGTGCACCGGCATAGCCGCGGTGCTTATGTATAAATTGGGATCTCTTTGCCACACACCGAAGGGGGAAAAAGTTCCCATCTTCAAATGTTAAGCTTAAAATAAGACACTACATGGTTGCCAGTGGATCTGTGAAATCTGCTGACTAAACTGGCACCAGCCTCTGGGAGAAAACCAGCTCGTTTCTCCTGAGCTCTGGGGGGTGAGCAGGGTAGGGCGAGGTGACTCCCGGGCAAAGTGGGAACAGCGTCGGGGTCAAGCCGGGGATGTGCACCTGGGCAGAAGGCAGCCTCACTGTGGTTTCCAGAAGCTTCTCAGTTGAGGCACCTGCCAGCCTTACTCGCCCCTTCCCTTCATCACTCAGGGACCCAGTTCCTAGCACATTCGCTGGCACCCTCGTTTCTATTTTGGTAAGCATTTTTAGTGGCTTCTGCATGCGTATATTTTCTTACCCACTCCATCAGACCAGGGGCTTTCCTAAGGTGTGGACTGGAACTTTCACTCCCCTTCAGACCAGGCATTTGCTTAAATGTTCAGTGCTACTAGGCGACAGCAGGGCCTTGGAGGAGCTGATGGGGCTGCAGAAAGCGCTGGAGCAGCCAGCATGCTCCCTCCACACAAGATGAGGCAGTGGCCCAGGGGTGGGGAGGAATGGGGACGGACCACGTTGCTTGTCCATGTGAAAGTGCCAAGGTGGAAGGCCACAGGTTCTTCAAATCCAGTGGTTCCTGTGGAGACCCAGCCTCTGGCTTGACTGTTCTGAACCCCAGGATACAGATATTTGGGGCTAGGAAGTGGGGATAGGTGAGCATCGTCATTTCGGTTCTGGCTGCCTCGTAGAGCTGCTGGGAGGTATCCCAGGCCATGCTCCCCATTTTCCCTCCATCAAGTATTCACACAGGATCTTGGAGGCCAGGGCATCCTCTTCTCACACCACATGCGTGTATTCATAGAGGGATGTTTGCTCCAGCCTGGGAGAGGATCGGTCCTGATAGGACATTCACACATCTGCTTCAGCAGTGAACCCCTGAATGGCATGCGAGTGGATCAGCATCCAAGTCCCCCACCTGCCTACAGGGCCATAGTGACCCTGCAATGATGGGCTTGTCTTGGGTAGGGTGAGGAGAGAGTGGAAACGCATGGGGTGACCCTCAGTAACCCGTTGTGAATCGAAGACAGTGATGGCATCTACTGGGTTAGCCAGTTCTTCCCACTTGATGGCAGCTGGTAATTGTGTAAGACTCCATTTGGCTTCTCAGGGAAAAATGAGCCCCACATTCAACTTTTGCCATTTCAAATATCCACTTACCCAGTTTAACAAAGAGATGATACCACTAAATGGTATATCTTTTAAAGTGTTGATGGAATATTTATAGAAGTTATTATGGCATTCTTGTTTGCCTACCTATCACCATTCTTCCCTTCTTTCTTACTAATAGAATCCTTATATAATTGGGGATCAACTATATACCCAGCTAAATTCTAAATGAAATGTAAGCAGAACTGTTGCATGGAAATTCCAAAAAGGCTCCTTAAAGAGAGGCTGTATCTTAAAGATAAATGTATTTCAGTTGGGAGATACAGCCTACTATTCTTCTTTTCTTTCTCCTCTCTGGAATGTGAATGTGATGGCTGGAACTCCAGCAGCCATCTCGGGCTATGGGGTGACTTTTTACAATAGAAGCCAGTACTGAAAATGGAAGTCTGGGTTCCTGATGATACTGTGGAGGTCCTGCCTATCTCCAAACTTCTTTGACATGAGAGAGAAATAAACTATTTTGTTTAAGCCACTGTTATTTTGGACTTTGTTACATGCAGATGACCCTGATCCTAAGTGGCATATTCAGATACCATGCTACAAAGAAAACCACAATAAATCCCAACTGGCAAAATTGTAGAGGTCACTCTCTCTGAAAATAAGACAAGCTAGAACATAACAAAAGAACACATTTTTTAAAACCCAACCACTTAGAATTTAAAATGTGTTCTTCTAATTGACTAAAGAGGATTTGAAATTATAATTTCAAGCTTATTTAGAAAATAACAACATAAGATCACTATATATGAAAACATATCAGATATAGCCATGTTTTAGATATATTCAGAGGCAAATTCACAGCACTAAACACTTTCATTAGAAGGAAAATAAATAAACTAAGCATTCAAGGCAAAAAGTAAGAAAACCAACCACAAACAAAGAAAAGAGGGAAAAAAGGATATTATAAAAACAAAAGCATAAATGAATACTTAGAATATAGAATTGATAAATACATCCAAGAGCTGATTCCAAGACATAGCTTTCACAAATCTAGTTATTTTATCTTTATTTAATTTATGTATTCATTTTGAGACAGGGTCTCACTGCGCCACCCCGGCTGAAGTGCAGTGGCACAATCAAAACTCACTGGAGCCTCAAACTCCTCAGCTCAAGTAATCCTCCCACCTCAGCCTCCCGAGTAACGCAGACCACAGGCGCACACCACCATGCCTGGCTAATTTTTTAACTTTTTTGTAGAGATGAGATCTCCCTATGTTGCCCAGACTGGTCTCAGACTCCTGGGCTCAAGCAATCCTCCCACCTTGGCCTCCCAAACTACTGGGATTACTCCTGGCCTCAGTTATTTTAATAAAGGAGATGGAGGTGAGGAGTGGAAAAAGACTCAAAATCAATCAAAAGATAGATCATTATATTTAAAGACATCAATATTTAAAAGTTTTCTATAACAAAGACACCAGAGAATAAGGGATAAACAGCTGGAGAAGAGACTTGCCATATATATAACCCAAAGGATTAATGTCCAAAATATATAAAGAGCTCTTACAAATCAACTAGAAAAATATGGCCCATGGAAGAATGGACAAAGAGTGTGAACAGGTAATTCAGAGAAGAGGGAATACAAATCGCCAATAAATAAATTTAAAAAGCACCAACATCTTTTCGGTGTTTATGGAAATAAAAATTAAAAGCATAATGAGAACCTACCCCTTCCCCCATCAGCCTGGCAAAAACATTAAAAAGATGAATGAATACTAGTGTTACAAAAGCATGGGGAAATATAGTCTTTTTGAAGGGAAATTCAGCCATATCTATTAAAGATGTAAATGTGTGTAGCTTTTTAAGCAGCAAATTCACTTTCTGGAAGTGCCCTTTAGAAACCCTTATCCTTGTGCAAAAATGGCTTTACAAAGATTTTTCATAGCACAATCGTTTCTAACAGCAAATAATCGGAAATAACCACAACCCATCACACTGGAAGAGACGGTGCCATTCAGCAGAGAAAACAAACAAATAAATAAATGAAGCCAATCGTTATGGAGGCAAACTGCTAAGTGTCATAAGCTAACCATAGATACATACGTATATTGTTATCTTTTTAATGGAAAAATCCACAAAACAAAAAAAATTTTAAATGACTTAAATGTATGCAGATATCTAGAAAAAGCCTAGAGGCACACACCAAACTTCCTACAGGGGTTACTCTGGGCAGAAATTCGGGGTTGAGGAGCATCACAAGGACCTCTACTTTTGTTTGTATTGTTTAAATTCCGAGCCGAGAGAACATTCATGTATTACTTGTATAACTTTAAAAATATTCTTTATAAAACATTCTTGGTGGTATTTTTGAATCCCAAAGAACATATTCATGTATTACTTGTATAATTTTATAAAATATACAGAGAAGATTTTTTTTTAAATCCTAGGAGATATTTCTGAACTCCAAAGATAAAGAGAAAAAATACCAAACGATTCCAGGGGAAGGGGGAAGTTTACCTAGAAAGGAAAAGAAAATCAGGCCAACTATTGTTCATGTATGAAAGGGAAAAAAAAGATCTCCAGATATGCAAAGATTCAGAAAGGCATATTGCCCCTGTATTCTGAATATTGTTCAAAAAGGTATTCTAGCCAAACAACATACACACACACACACACACACACACACACACACACACACAGCCTAAATAATTGTTAAGTATAATACAGGTGTTAAGAAAGGCTTTATAAATCTGATGACATTCCAGATGATTTCCAAAAACTTGGCAGGTGTGTGGAGGGAGGTAAAATGATCAAGTAGAGAGTAGAGTGAAATTACACGCTACAAGTCTCTTCCTATGTGGGTAGCGTTAGGGAAGTCATACTTATTATTTGACTCTTGATTATAAAGTATATATAATGTAACCTCTCTGTACTATAAAATATTACAGATGAATGGTAAGTAGAGAAAATTAGGATGTTCCCCTTCTAAACTAAAGAAACTAAAGGACCTTTTCTCTACTATAAATCAGGAAAAGAAGTGGAAACAAAAACAAAGCTTAATAAAAAGCTAACAGCAACAACAAAACCCATTTGACAGCTGGGCTATGCGGTCATAATTATCAGTGGCAGAATAAATACAAAAGGGCTCCATTTCTCATTAAAATTAAAGGCAGTGTTTCTCAAACTGGGTTAAATGTAAGTAGCCTTTTTATGCAGCAAAAGTAGAATTCAGCTATATTTTGTCCAAAGAGTTGTGCAACACAAAATAGCACAGAAATTAAATGACTCTGACATAAAGGTATAGGCAATGATACATAATACAAGTCAATTAAGCAAAACAGGAATAAAAAATATTAAGAGAAGTAAAATTCAAGGCAAGAATAATCAATGAAGCAGGGATATTTTGTGTGTGTGTGTGTATTTGAGAGACACAGATGATATCAAGAAGACAAAACTGTCTGAACACACCAAACACCATTGCATCGAAATCTATAAAACAACTGCAAGAAATGCAAAGAAATGAAACACACACTCACACATACACACAATTATGGTGGGAAATTTATAAACCTTTTTCAGAATATTTCAGAACAATGTAGTAGTTTCAGGGCAACAACATAAAAATAGAGATGTGAATAATACCTCTCTTGATATATTTATATATTTTTAAATATATGTATAAAATGAAATCTTCCAAGGATACAGAAAAGTCTAGAGGATAACGAGCATCCATATATGTCCAATCTTATTTCGTCAATTTTTTTGTGAAGATGTTTTTAAGAGATGAAACACTATAAATGCAAACGAAGCACCCCCTGTTCTCCTGCTAAATTTCATTGCTTTCTCTCCCCAGAGGTAAACAGTATCACGAAGCCGGTTCTAATTGTTCCCATGAATGTTTTTAAGGATGCATTAAAAATGTACTCATAAACTATATATAATATTGCTTTGCATATCTTTTAACATTATATAAATGACAGAGAGCATTACTACTCTGCTACTATTTTTTCATTCAACATTGTTTTTGAAATTTATCCATATTCATAAATGTCGCCCTTGCTCATTGTTTTCTTTCCTGTGTTAAGTATTCCACTGCGTGACTAAGCCATGACTGATTCATTTTCTTGTTGATGGAATTTCAGCAGTTTCCAATTTTTTGCTATCATAAACATTGCTGCAAATATTTTCTTTTCATATTTAAATGTCCTTTTGTGTATAAGGTGATGTAGAGATCTGATTTTCTTTCTTTTCCACATAGGTAGCCAGCTGTCTCAGCACCATATTATCAGATGGTTTGTTCTTCTTCTCCACTGATTTGTAATGCCACCTTAGTCAAATCTTAAGTTTCCATATAGGCATGTCTCCAGGTTCTGCGTTCTGTTTCATTGACATATTTGCTTATCACTGTATCAAAACCAAGTTGTCTTATAATATTTGGTAGGGTGAGTCCTCTCCCACCACCTCATTCTTGAAAATTGTCTTCGCTATTCTTATCCCTTAGCTTGTATTCATGTAACTTTTCATAGGAACCTGTCAAGTTCCATAACAAATCCTGCTGAGATTATGACTGAAATTACATTGAATATAGATTTTAATTTGAAGAAAACAAAATGATACAGCTCTCTACTTCTTTAGATCTCCAATGTCCTTCAATAAAGTTGTATAGGTTTCTCTGTAAAGGTCTTGAATATTGTTTCTTGAATTTATTTTTATATCCCTTATTGTCTAAAATACTATTGTAAATGACATCTTTTACAAAAATCATATTCTAGATGTTTGTTTTAGGTTTACAGGCATACAAATTTTTTGTATACTTGTCTTACATCCAGAAATCTTTTAAAATAGTTCCAATAGTTTGTTTATTCTCATAAATGTTTTTCTTTCTTTCTTTCCAACTCTATAAACAATAATAACTGTTTATTTTTTCATGTCTTACTGCACTTGCTAGTCTTCCAGGAAAATGTTAGATAGAAGCAACATTATCAGGCATTCTTACCCTGTCCTACATATCAAGAATTTACCTTTGTTTCATCTTTAAGACAGGTGCCTGCTATGGTTGGTTTAAATAAATTTTATAGACACTATCAAGTTAAGAAAGTTCCTTCTAGACCTAATCTGTTCTGTTTTTATCATAATAATTATTACTGTAAATTGAGTTATGTTTTATTTTATCAAATACTTTTTCTGTATCTACTGGGAAAATCATGTTTCTTCTTCAGTTTCTTAGTGTGATGAACTAATATTAATATATTCTCTAATGTTGTATTTGGTAAAAAGCATTTTGTTATGTTGTACTTTGATGCATTGCTGGATTCAGTTTGTTATTATTTTATTTCATAATCTTTACATGTAATTTCATAAGTGATATTGGCTTATACTTTTTCAGTCTTATATTTACTTCGGTATTGGTCTCAAAGTGCCTCATTAAATAAACTGGGAAGATTTCCTTTTTTTCCTCTCTCTTTTTTGTTTTTTTCAATGGAGACGAGGTCTTGCTATGTTGCCCAGGCTGGTCTCAAACTCCTGGCCTCAAGTGATTCCCCTGCCTTGGCCTCTCAAAGTGCTGGGATAAGAGGCGTGAGCCACTATGCCTGGCACTTTTTTCTCTTTTGAAAGCTTTATAAAATTGAGGTCAGCTATTCCTTTGGGTACAGTCACCTGTAAGATCAGAGCCCAGTGATAATTTTTGGTTTGTTTGTTCTGTGGTATAAATATTTTAAACTGCAAATTAAATTTCCTTTTATTTATAGGTATATTCAGATTTTAAGGCCAGGTGTGACAGCTCATGCCTGTAATCCCAACGCTTTGGGAGGCTGAGGCAGGAGGGATCACTTGAGTCCAGGAATTTCAGGCTGCAGTGGGCCATGATCGCATCACTGCACTCCAGCCGGGGAGACGGAGTGATATCTTGTCTCCAAAAAAGGAAAAGAAAAAAAAAGAAAAAGACTCTATATTTCGTCTTTCTAGGTAGTTTTGGTAAGCTGTAATTTCCCAGAAATGTATTCATTTCTTCTAAGTCTTTAAATGTATTGCCTTGAGTTGTTCAATGCATTCAGATCTTTTATTCTGCTACTGCATCTATAATTATTGTACTTGTTATAGCTAATGCTGTTTATTTGTATCTTCTCTCTTTCGTCTTGATCAATCTTTCTAGAAATGTCTATTTAATTAGTCCTTCCATAGAACCTAGGAATTTACCCTCAAGATATATTCCAACAATATCATAAGATTATCATTTTGGCATTATTCATGATGGCAAAGTATTACAAATAATCTAATGTAAGAAATTATCTAAATAAATCATGGTACTTCTACTTAGGAGAATACTATACAGCTGTAAAAATGTAATAATGAGGAAGATCTCTATAAATCGATATACAGTGATTTTCAAGATATATCAAGTAGAAGAGCTGGGGCAGTGGCTCATGCCTGTAATCCCAACACTTCGGGAGGCTGAGGTGAGTGGATCACTTGAGGTCAGGAGTTCAAGACTAGCCTGGCCAACATGGCGAAACCCCATCTCTACTAAAAATACAAAAATCAGCCAGGCGTCGAGGCATACACCTGTAATCCCAGCTATTCAGAAGGCTGAGGCAAGAGAATCGCTTCAACCTGGCATGAGAGGCTGCAGTGAGCAGAGATCATGCCATTGTGCTCCAGCCTGGGCGACAGACGGAGTGAGACTCTGTCTAAAACAAACAAGCAAACAAACAAACAAACCCACAAAAAACAGATATATCGAGCAAAAAAAACCATTGTGCAAAAGGGTGTACAGATACTTCTCAACTTATGATGTGGTTACACCTGATAAACCCATCATAAACTGAACATATCATAAGTTGAAAATGGGCATTTTGTTGACGTGATGGGATGTGAAACACAGAATGCAATATTCAAAAAAACACTGGCAACAGAGTACATTGTAGTATGGGTTGTTTACTCCTGTGATCACATGGCTGACTGGGAACTGCACTGCCCAGCATGGTTAAAGTATCAATCACATATCTCTAGCCTAGGAAAGGATCAAAATTCAAAATTGCAAGTACTGTTTTCAGTGAATGTATACTGCTGTCACATATCATACAAATAATTGTAAGTTGAACCATCGTAAGTTAGACACATCTGTATATAGTATACTACATTTTATATAAGAAAAAAGGGGGAAAGCAGATATTTGTATCTGTTTATTCTCACACAAAAAAAATAAGGAGAAGTTGTTTACCTACAGAGGATAGGTGAGGAGGAGGTAGCAGGGATAGGAAGGGGAGTGGAACTTTTATGAGTACATCTTTTTAAACAGCTTGGACTTTTAAACTATTCCTATCTCCTAAATATCAAAAAATAAATTAGTAAGAATGGAGAAACAACTGAAATGGAATGCCAACAGAAATCAGTTAAACCTATAACTGTACATCAAGTAGATAACATAAACACATAAGAAAAAAATTAATTCAAGAAACTTTTGAACATGGTACTCTGACTGTGTACTCTCAACAGGATACTTTCTAAGACAAAAAGAACTTCAAAGAAATCTTGGGCTTTAGTTAGTAGTATTTTGAGAGTGATATTGATGTAGCAATTCTGAAAACTCTTATTTGTATGTATAAGATTTTGCAAGTGAGTAAATATACTGTTGGAATCTCATTAGGAGAAGGGAGATTCAAATATGAAATGGGAGAACAAATGAACACTGAGATGTTTGATGGGAATTACAGGTATCAGTATAAACTCATGAATTTTTAAAAGTTGTATCTCCTAGCTCTGTCCCCTAAGAATATCGAGAAGCAATGACACTCCAGTAAAAATGAGTACACCCAAAATCAAGATCTTGGTTTCTAAGTATCATTTCCTTCTAAAAGGAAATAGGGCTCCTCGGAGAAATCAATTATTCTAGGATGGGGGCGAAGAAAGTACTGTACAGACAAATCTACTGTAATCTCAGCACTTTAGGAGGCTGAGGTGGGAAGATTGCTTTCAGTCAGGAGTTCAAGACAAGCCTGGGCAACATGATGAGACTCCATCTCTACAAAAAAATGTTTGAGAAGTTAGCTGGGCATCGTGGCACATGCCTGTTGTCCTAGGTACTTGGGAGGCTGAGGCAAGAGGATCACTTTAGCCCAGGAGTTTGAGGCTCCAGTGAGCCAGGATCCTGCCACTGCACTCCAGCCTGGGTGACAGAGTGAGACAAAATAAAAGAAAAAAGAAAGAAAAAGGAAGGAATGAAGACAAAAAATGAAGAAAAGGAAAGAGGAAAGGAGAAAGGAAAAGAAAAGAAAAAGAGAAAGAGAAAAGAAAAGATGAACCTAGAATATCCTGTTGTGTCAGAGAGTACTGAAGCTCTCAAAGACTGAGGGGGCATGTCAAATAGAGAAACTGCTTTAAGGTTGGGTCAAAAGTGGCCCAATTTGCATATCAAAATAAATAATGACAGGAGTAAATTTTTACCCCTGAATTTAAAAAAACCAAAAAACACAAAGACCGTATTAACAGTATCTAAATACTGTTAGTTTTAAGAAAATATTAAAGGAAGAGGCAGAAGGGAAACTCAAGAGGATGCCAACTAATTAACACAGAAGGAATAATATCTATGATATCTATAGGAAAATTTGAGACTACGCAAATATTCTGTTCTCAATTAGTTTTTCCCCAATAGTTTTAACACCTGTTGGTCATTCTTGTCTGCTTCCAGTTTTAGACTAATGTGAAAAATGCTACTACAAACATTCACATACAGATCTTTGTGTAAATAAACACATTCATTTATCTTGGATAAATACCTAAAAGTAGGGTTATTTGGTCATATTGTAAGTGCATCTTTAGCTTTATAAGAAACTGCAATACAGTTTACACACCACCTGCTCCAACCCAGGATCCATTCTCGGATCACACATTGCATTTATTATAGTTGTTACCTGCTTTTAGCTTCCCAGGTCTGTATCCAAGAGGAATGAGGGCATATATCCACTAAAAGACTTGTACAAGCATGTTCAAAACAGCACTATTTGTTGTAAACCCAAAACTAGAAAAACCCAAATGTTCACCAACAGTATGAATAAAGAAACTCTGAAAATTTATGACAATGGAATATTATACAGCAATGAGAAAAGAACAAACGAATGTTACAGACAATATGAGCAAATCTCACAATGTGGAGTAAAAGAAGTCACACACAAAAAAGCACATGTTGATGATTCCATTTATATAAAGTTCAATAACAAGCAAAACTAAAATATAAAAGTCACAAAAGTGATTTCCTGTGGGGGTGGTGATTGGGAAGGACACATGTGAGGTTTCTGAGATGCTGATGATGCTCTGAATCTTTAAGTGAGCTGGCTGAAGTAGCTCAGTTGGGAGGGTGTCAAACTGTTCCTTACCTAAGTGATATTTACTGAATATGCCTGCTTTTTTTTTTTTTTGAGATGGGGTCTCGCTCTGTTGCCCAGGCTGAAGTGCAGTGGCACCATCTCAGCTCGCTGCAAACTCCACCTCCCAGGTTCATGCCATTCTCCTGCCTCAGCCTCTCGAGTAGCTGGGACTACAGGCACCCACCACCACACCCAGCTAATTTTTTGTATTTTTAGTAGAGACGGAGTTTCACCATGTTAGCCAGGATGGTCTTGATCTCCTGACCTCGTGATCCGCCTGCCTCGGCCTCCCAAAGTGCTGGGATTACAGGCGTGAACCACTGCGCCCAGCCCTGGATATGCTTGCTTTTTGAAAATTTACCAAGCTGTACATTTATGATGAATGAACCTTTCTGTATGTTTTATTCCAATAAAAATAAAGAGTAAACATAATCCTGATTATAAAACTGAGCAAAAAGAATGCTGAAAATTCTTTCTGAATTAATTTTAAACTTTGATTTTTCAGAAGGCATGCTTCCACTCCTACTTCCCAAGTTCTTTGAGAAAACTTCCCTATGACTAGCAGGTGCTAATGACAACAGTGGGGACAGAAAACGTGCAGGGAAGAAGGCAATTTTCGACTCCACGCTGGATTTAAGTCATCAGGCTTTTTATGAAAAGAGCTTTGCCAATCGGCATCAAGAGATGCGGTAAGAAATACATATCATTTTATTTGGTAATCTCTCTCCAGGAATTGATTTTATCCTAAATCAACAACTCAATTATCTGTGAGCAATAACATAAAGTTAGACATTTAAAATTATTTTTTAGAAAAAGAAATCCTTTGAAGATAACACTTACAATTGGCGTCCCAAAAGGAATGTAACCTGTGAATGAGAAGAAAAGAGGCAGGCCTTATAATCTACCCACATCTCACCTGAGATACCCAGGAGCCTCCGGGTTAGGTCTTAGGCCATCAGTGGCCCTAATGAAGGGGTTCAGGTCAGTTAGGCGGGAGGCATCCCCAATCTCATAGACCCTTTCCCCATTCAGCCCTTGCCGGGGTTGTGTCCCCAGTCTCCTCTTCTCTGCTCCCCTGTGGCCAGGCAGCTTTCACTCTCTCCTGGAACCCAGAGGCCTGTTCCTGCAGGCAGGGCTGCCCATGGCCTGGGGCATCACTGCTTCACACTTGGTGATCCTCCTACGACTTCCTGCGAGGCACGACACACCCTGCCCACGCTCACTACATGAGGCTGAACATCCTCCAAGGACCCCAGAATGTCTTCCTTCTTCCCTCAGCTTGTCTTTCTAACACAGGCCCTTATTTTCCCGGCCGGCATCATGACCATTTCTGGAAAGAAAATTCCCTCCCCACCTAAGCCATGCACCTCTAAGTGCCAGAGCTTCTTAAATCTGTGGCATCCCCAGTGGCGCAGTAGGGAGCTGGGGTGAAGCGCAGCCAGGCCCTGGGTACAGCCTCCTCGCTGCTCTCAGCCCTTGGGCGAGGCTCCCTCCACAGCCCCAACTGCTGTCAGTGGATAGCCTCTTGTCCCCAACCTCTAACCATGGCAGCCGGTGAGCAGTGGCTGGACAGCAGGATCGGGCTTATTGACTTGCATCTAAAGTGAAGCTTTGCTCCTGAGTGCGCATAATCACACACACACATGAGCCATGGCTCTCCTACCCACTTCTCTCTGGGGAAGAGAACCAGAGTTTGATCGGGGCCTCAGAGGAATGCATGACTCAAAAAGGTCAAGAATTACAAAAGAAGCCAGGCTCAGGGTGAGAGCCTGCTGTGCCGGGTGCAGGGACTGGGGAGCATCTACAACCACAACTGTAAGACGCTCAGAGCCCTTCCCAGCACTTTGGGAGGCCAAAGCAGGCGCATCACTTGAGGTCAGGAGTTCAAGACCACGCTGGCCAACATGGTGAAAGCCCATCTCTATGAAAAAATACAAAAATTAGCCAGGCGTGGTAGTGTTTGCCTGCAGTCCCAGCTACTCGGGAGGCTGAGGCAGGAGAATTGCTTAAATCTGGGAGGTGGAGGTTGCAATGACAGAGATCACGCCACTGCACTCCAGCTTGGGCAACAGAGTGAGACTCTGTCTCAAATAAAAAGAAAAAAAAAATGCTCAGAGCCTTGAAGTTTTTCATGACAAAGCAAGGGGGCCACAGGGCACTTAACGCCCCAGTTTACATAATGACATCACATGTCCACCTACTCCCTGGTTGTTTATTTTCTTGCTCCCAATGAGGTCAGCCTCTCTGGGGGTGGGGACCCTGACTGACCCATTTGACTTAGACCGCCTTTCTCCAGCCCTCTGAGGCCCTCCCAAGGCAACAGCAGCAGTGCCCTCCCACCCCACCCTCATAACTCAAGGTGGGTGACCCCATTGCACTGAGAAATGGCAACGAGGAGGCGTCAGCACACCTGTGAGTGTGACTCTGCAGAGACTCTCAGAACTGTTGGGGGGGATCAGCATGTCAGCCTAGCTTGTGTACCTGCTAGTGCTTTCTAAGCCCTAAAGCCCACATAGACACAGCTACCCCTTCAGTGACCACTGGGACTTCCTGGAGCAGGGATCTTGTATTCCCCTCTGCCCCCTGGTCTCCACAGAACAGGAATCCCACCTTCTGTATGTGCACAGCAGTGCAGTAACAGTGCATCCATTCTGAAAGAAGGGCTAATTGCAGGATCAGAGAATAGAGAATTAAGCTGGAGATTGACTACCTAAAAGGGGCAGGGCAGGGAGCAGGACTTGGAAGGAAACAGCAGGCCACACACTGGTAAGACAGGGGGAATGACTTGTAGAAGTCAGGGCTTGCTTAGAGGAGGCATCACTGACGCTGTCCTAATGAGTGCTGAGTGATGTGGAGTGGGCTACCAGATTTGCCTGTGGAAGGCCCAGCTCCACCCCAACTGCTCAGGCAGAAAAGCCAGGCAAGCTCCATAGAGGATTCTGAGGCCTGGCCCCCGTCTTGTACAGGTGAGCTGAGGTGAACGTATAGGTGCAAATATGGCCACGATTGTGACAGGCTCTGTCCCCTCCTTAGGCCAAAACATCTGGACGCTCCTGGAGCTGTGACTGGAGTAAGCACCCCAGTGACCAGAACCAGAAGGGCCCCAGGAGCTTACCTGACATTCTAAAGGGCATGAAGATCTTCTCATTGGTGTCCGGGTGTAGAATAGCCTGGAAAAAGCAGGAACAGAGAATGGGGTGGGGACAAGGGTGCAGGGAGGGGGAACAGGGAAGGGGAAGGGAGGACGGAGACAAGCAGAGGCATTAGGAGAGGAAGAAGGCAAGAGGACAACTTCTCTGGGAAGATTCAGACACCAGTGGCTGTAAGTTGCCTTGTGGCTAGTTAGGCCTTTCCACCACTCGAGGCAAGAGAATACCAAACCATGGGCCATAAACAGATAGCACCCCTTCTCCTAACTTACCCTAAAAGCTGAATGCAGTGGAAGGCAAAAGTCCATGGGGAATGGGATAGTGTCTACCTTGCAGGCCCTCTACCCCCATGCCTGGCACATGGTAGGCACATAATAAGGATTTTGTGGACAGAGCCCTGTCTCTTGCAGGAGCTCAGAGAACCCAGGCAAAGGCCAGCCTGGCCTGAGCTCCAGGCTTCAGAGACTCTGGCCCTCGGGTGCCAGGGCAGAAGGAAGGAGTGAGGGAGTCAAGGGCAAATGTGAGAGCCCGGAAGAGCCATGGGAGGAGGAGCTTCCACTAGATCCCTGGGACAGGGCAGGGTGGAGTCCAGGACAGCACGGAGAAGGAAATAGAGAATCCAAAACTGGATTACCTGCTTGATTTTCTGTGCACTCCAGAGCTGGAAGAAAGAGAGAGAAAGGAAAAGAAAATAAAGAACAAAAACCAAAAGCATATATTGGTTTAAGGTTTCCAACCCATGTTTTCTAACCCAGGGATCCAGCTCCGAAAGCATAAGAAGCTCGGGCTGTCCTTGCCAGCCCAGGCTAGGCAGTCGTCCTACCCTGGGGGTGTGGCGCCAGAGAGGTCCCAGAATGGCAGAGCTAGGGGACCTAACACGGATCAATGAAGCCAGGGGTTCTCGACTCTGTCTGCACTTTAGAATTCCTTGGATAATTTTTTCAGCATTTTCCTAAAGCTCCCTAGCTGACTCTAAGTCATAAGCAGGTAGAAACCTCTGATTTAAATGAAGATACTTCAACTGTCTCCCAGAATCACTAGTGGCAGCATAATATAATTTTTTCAGAGATAGCCTAGATTCCCTGCTGTGCCACTTCTACCTTTGAGCCTCAGTTTCCTCATCTGTGGAACGGGCCTAATAGCCATGCTTCTAACACAGCGTCATTTAAGAGGTGAATGGGAGGCCGGGCGCGGTGGCTCAAGCCTGTAATCCCGGCACTTTGGGAGGCCGAGATGGGCGGATCACGAGGTCAGGAGATCGAGACCATCCTGGCGAACACGGTGAAACCCCGTCTCTACTAAAAAGTACAAAAAAACTAGCCGGGCGAGGTGGTGGGCGCCTGTAGTCCCAGCTACTCAGGAGGCTGAGGCAGGAGAATGGCGTAAACCCGGGAGGCGGAGCTTGCAGTGAGCTGAGATCCGGCCACTGCACTCCCGCCTGGGCGACAGAGTGAGACTCCGTCTCAAAAAAAAAAAAAAAAAAAAGGTGAATGGGAAGCTCTTGGAGCAGTGTCAGCACAATAGCATGTGCTTATAAGTGCTTACTGTTGCTGACATTATTATGCCTGTTGTTATTATAAGAAGGCTGTAGGGAGAAAAAAGTTCCTTTCAAATGCTGATGAGGCTGTCTCTTTCCAGCAAAGAGACAGGTTAGAGAAACAGAATAATTTGTCAATCCCCTCAAATGACCTAAATACTGTATTGCATCGAATCTAAGACACCACTGATCCTAAGATATACTATTATGTGCCACATACGAAAGAAAACTGTGACCATAATACCAAGACCCCCATCAATTAAAAGACTCATTTCATTTTACAGATGTTATAATGTGATAAAGTAGGCCTTTTTTTGGGGGGGGGGATGGAGTCTCGCTCTGTTGCTCAGGCTGGAGTGCAGTGGTGCGATCTCAGTTCACTGCAACCTCTGCCTCCCAGGTTCAAGCGATTCTCCTGCCTCAGCCTCCTGAGTAGCTGGGATTACAGGTGCTCACCACCACGCCCAGCTAATTTATGTATTTTTAGTAGAGACAGGATTTCACCATGTTGGTCAGGCAGGTCTCAAACTCCTGACCTCGTAATCTGCCTGCCTCGGCCTCCCAAGGTGCTGAGATTACAGGTGTGAGCCACCACGCCCGGCCCAGGCCTTTTCAAATCAAGGAAACATGGTAAAGAAACATTTACACTGTCCAGGAGCCAGGCACAGTGGCTCACGCCTGTAGCCCCAATAGTTTAGGACGTCAAAGCAGGAAGATCGCTGAGCCCAGAATCAGTCCACCCTGGGCAACAAAGGGAGACCCCATCTCTACAAAAACTCTTAAAAATTAGCAGGGCGTGGTGGCATGTGCCTGCAGACCCAGCTATTCAAGAGGCTGAGGTGGGAGGAACACTTATGCCCAGGAGGTAGAGGCTGCAGTGAACCATGATTGTGCCATAGCACTCCAGCCTGGATGACAGCATGAGAACCTGTCTCCAAAAAAGAAAAAGAAAAAAACCAAAGGCCAGTATATTTTTTTAATAGAGAAAGGCGGCTATGGGGCTAGAAGGAAGATATAGCCAGCAGCTGATGTTAAAGTTTTATAATAGAATGGTTGTTATGCCTCATGTATATGGCAATGTTGGTCATCTGGAACGTAAATTAAGCTGCAGAAGTTAAGAAGGCTACTGGGTAGTAAAAATAGAAGTTATAAAATTGATACATTAAAGTTTATGCATTTTTCTCACAGCTGAGTCCCTCAAACCTTACTTCACAGCCTAATTAACTCTTATTTTAGACACATTTCCAACACACTTGATTGTCTGCTATTCCAGACCCAGGCAGATTAGAAGCAGTCGATGTTTAAAAAATAATAATTGGGGAACAGAGGGGACTGAAGAGAGAAAAATCAAAAAGTGGAATCACTGCTAGCACAAAGGTTAAGTGAGAGCCTAACAGCTAAGAGGTTATATATATATATATATAAAAAAAAAAAAAAGATAAAAGGCCAATCCTCCCCTCTTTGCTCAGTAAGCAGCTTCCTGAAGTGCACCGTCAAGTCCGGGCTCTGTCCCTGGTGTGACCCCAGGCTCTGTACACAGACTCCTGACACCCCACACCCTCCACCCCAGTCATAACCTTCTGCATCCTCTCCCCTCTGGATTCACAGTCAGGCCACTCAGAGGTAGGAACTGGCTTTTCAGCACTGTCTCCTAGCACATTCCAACCCCACAGGGCCTGGAACACGGTAGGTGCTCAATACGTGCTTAATGGAGGAATACTGTCTTCTAAAACAGAAGTATATCTAGACTTAAGTTGACTTCTGGCAAGGCATAGTGATGCCAAGGCACAGTTTCATCTCCTTTTCTTCCAAAATCCTCGAGAAAAGAACAGCAAAGGAATAAACCAGCTGAAAACCCCCTCAGGGAGGAAGGGGACATACAGCAGGCGGAAGATGTCACACATCTTTGAAAGGTGGTAAGCTGATGAAGAGACGAGAGGTTGGCAATGTTGCAGAGGGTGGAGGTGCACCCCACATGCTCAGCGGGAGTGAGTGGGCTCAGCCCAACTAGAGCTCCAGACACCGCGAAGGTGCAGGCAGCATGGCCAGAGAGCAGGGAGAGAGTTTGAAAATGTCCCAGCGCACGGAGCAGGGAGGCCCAAAGTCCCCGCTCAGGTAATGGAGGTTTATTCTCCAGCAAAGCTGAATCAGAACAGCCCAGACATGGTCACAGGCACAGGGGGACCAGGCAAGGGTCTGAGTGCTGAGTCTCTAAAGGAGCCCGTCTGTGTCCAGCTCCCAGGACACCACAGCTAGGAGGATTCGAGACACCTTCTCCAGGGAAACAGAAAGGATCCCAGAGAAATGACCCACAAGAGGGCTAGATTCGTGGACAGGTCATCAGCGCAATGCTGAGAAGGAGGTCCTGTTCCAGTGGTCTGATGCTGCTGTCTTTTTTTTTTTTTTTTTCGCCCAGGCTGGAGTGCAGTGGTGTGATATCGGCCCACTGCAAACTCCGCCTCCCAGGTTCAAGTGATTCTTGTGCCTCAGCCTCCCCAGTAGCTGGGATTACAGGCATGCGCCACCACATCCGGCTATTTTTTATTTTTTTAGTAGAGACTGGGTTTCGCCATGTTGGCCAGGCTGGCCTTGAACTCCTGGCCTCAAGTGATCCGCTTGCCTCGGCCTCCCAAAATGCTGGGATTACAGGCATGAGCCACCTCGCCCAACATGGTTGCTGTCTTGACTTTAATACAGGCATTGCCACCTAAGGACATTTTGGTCAATGGCAGACCACATATACAATAGTGGCCCCATAAGACTACAAGAGAGCTGAAAAATTCCTATGACCTAGTGACCCTGTGGCTATCTTAAAGTAATAGTACAATGCATTACTCACATTTGTGGTAATGCTGGCGTAAACCAACCTACTGCATTGCCAGTCATATAAAAGCCTAGCACAACACCTGACAATAATAAACAATGTTACTGGTTTATATGTTTACTATGCCATACTTCTTATTATTTTACTTATTTATTACTATTTTTGAGACAGAGATTCACTCTTGTTGCCCAGGCTGGAGTGCAATGGCACAGTCTTGGCTCACTGCAACCTCCACCTCCCAGGTTCAAGCGATTCTCCTGCCTCAGCCTCCCGAGTAGCTAGGATTACAGGCGCCCACCCCCATGCCCAGGTAATTTTTGTATTTTTAGTAGAGATGGGGTTTCAACATGTTGGCCAGGCTGGTCTCAAACTCCTGATCTCAGGTGATCCACCTGCCTCAGCCTCCCAAAATGCTGGGATTACAGGCATGAGCCACCGTGCCCAGCCACTTATTATTTTAGAGCATATACCTTCTATTTATATTTAAAAAAAAAAAAAAGTTAACTGTAAAACAGCCTCAGGCAGGCCCTTCAGGGGGTATTCCAGAAAGAGGCATACTTATCACAGGAGATGACAGCTCCTGCGTGTTACTGTCCCTGAAGACTTTCCAGTGGGACCAGATTTAAAAGACAGTGATACTGATGATCCTGACTCCATGTAGGCCTAGGATAATATGGGTGTTTGTGTCTTACTTTTTAACGAAAACGTTTAGAAAGGTTTTGAAAAAAGTAAAAATGTTTAAAAATAGGAAAGAGCTTATAGACAGGAATTTTTTTGTACAGTTGTACAGTGTGTTTGTGTTTTAAGCTAAGTGTTATTACAAAATAGTCAAAAAGTTTTAAAAATGTACAAGTTTATGAAGTAACGCTACTGTAAGCTAAGGTTAATTTATTTTGAAGAGAGAGCATTTTTACAATAAATTCAGTGCAGCCTAAGGATATGTCTTTATAAAGCCTACTGTAGTGCACAATCATATCCCAGGCCTTCACGTTCACTGACCACTCACTCACTCACTCACTCAGAGCAACTTCCAGTCCTGCAAGCTCCATTCATGGTAAGTGTTCTATGAAGGTGTATTATTTTTTTTCTTTTTTTCTTTTTTTAGACAGGTCTTGCTCTGTCGCCCAGGCTGGAGTGCAGTGATATCATCATGGCTCACTGTAGCCCCCACCTCTCCAGCTCAAGCAATCCTCCCACCTCAGCCTCCTGAGTAGCTGGGACTACAGTCATGTGCCACCACACTTGGCTAATTTTTTGTGTGTTTTTGTAGAAACATGGTCTCCCTATGTTGCCCAGGCTGGTCTCTGACTCCCGGGCTCAAGCAATCCTCCCACTTCAGCCTCCCGAAGTGTTAGGATTACAAGCATGAGCCACCGTGCCTGGCCCCATCTTTTTAATCTTTTATGCCGTATTTTTACTGTACCTTGTCTATGTTTAGATACACAAATACCATGTGTTCCAACTGCCTACAGTATTCAGTAGAGTATCATGCTGTACAGGTTTGTAGCCTAGGAGTAACAGGCTGTACCATACAGCCTAGGTGTGGAGTAGGCTCTACCATCTAGGTTTGTTTAAGTACACTCTATGATGTTCCCATAATGACAAAATCACCAAATGATGCATTTCTCAGAACATATCCCTGATGTTAAGTGAGGCATGACTTTATCTTTGAATTTGAGTTTCATAAGTTAAGTGCAGCAGGAGAATGGAGCACATGCTGGCAGCCTGGACCCTCAGCTCACACGTGGTCCTGTCTCCCACTGCCTCAGCCACCTCCCTGAAATGAGTTCTTGGCCACCCAGCGACTGCTGCAACCCTCCACTCCTGTCAGAGGCCTGGGCGCAGGAAGGGCCATGCAGGCCCCATGCATCAAGTTGTGAGGCAGGACTCCAGGTGCCTGTGAGGGTCTGCACTTGTCCCACGAGTGTCCCCTGTGGCTAAGGAAGAGAAACACTAAAGAGCAAATAAAAAAACACCTTGCCAGGACGAGAGAAGAATGGGGGAAGAGAGAGAACTCAGAAAGGAAGGAAAAGCTTCTTTTGTGAACAAGGGTCTTGCATTTCTATTTCGTATTGAGTCTCACCAATGATATGGTCAGCTCTGCCTAGAAATGCTGATATTTGGAGGACCCCAATGAAACAGATCATTGCTCAGTGATCCTACACATGCATACACAGAAAATGAATTCTGAGGAAAGGAGACAATGTAGGAACTAAAGAACATTTTAAAAACACTCTAGCATCTTCAGAGCAGACAGACATGAAAGAGGAACAGGATATAATGAAAAAGAGAGAGGGGACAAATCCTGGCTCTGTTGCTTACTCCATGTGTGTCCCTGGGCAAATCACTTTGCCTCTGTGCCCGGTTCTCCATCAGTAACATGAGTTGTTATAAGGGAGGGTGCCCTGGCAGTCTGCATTTACGGGTACACAGCTAAGCCTATGATTCCCAGCCTCCCCCACAGTCAAGTGGCCTCCTGGGACCGGGTGCTGGCTAATGGATTGTGGGTGGAAATGACATTCGCCAGTTCCAGTCCCCGAAGCCTCCCAAGGAGGATCCAGTGGAGGACAGTGAGGCCCTAGAAGACACGAGTGAAAGGAGGCATCTTGGCATCATCTTTGGCCTCTGCCAGGTCCCCGAGTTGCAATGGAGTCAGATATGAGTGAGAAACAGACCTGACTGTGTTCAGTCTCTGAAACCCGGGCGTTATTTGTACTAACATTTGGCTCGATCTGACTAACACTAAGCGTTAAATGACATATGTATATATAAAATATTTGACTCATAGAACGTGCTCAATAGTTTTGCCTAAAATAGAGGGAAGCAATTCAAATGAGCAGTTTTTTAAAGGAGTTAATCATCTTTCAAAGTAACTTCATCTCTATTGTTTTATCCCCCAAATGCCTGGGAGGTAGACAGATGCTCTTTAGACTAGGTAAGGCATCTCAGAGAAACTAAGTGACTAAGCCAGGGCCCCAGGGGTCAGTGCCAAAATGGAGACGGGCACCCAGGCCTCCTCACCTGGGTCTCCCCGGCACTGGAGCACATCAACATCTAAGGTTGGCCAGAATGACTTATTCACTTATTTAATCCCCTCAACAGCCCTAGGAGGTTGGGATTCATATATCTCCCATTTTTACAGATGTGGAAACTAAGGCTCAGAGAGATTAAGTGACTTGCCCGAAGTCCCATAGCAGGCTGGGCGTGGTGGCTCAGACCTGTAATCTCAGCACTTTGGGAGGCTGAGGCGGGTGGATTGCTTGAGCTCAGGAGTTTGAGAACAGCCTGGGCAACATAGTGAAATCCCAACTCTAGAAAAAATACAAAAATTGTCCAGGCACAGTGGCGTACACCTGTAGTCCCAGCTACTTGGGAGGCTGAGGCAATCGCCTGAGCCCAGGAAGCGGAGGCTGCAGTGAGCTAAGATCACGCCATTGCCCTCCATCCTAGGTGACAGGAGTGAAACCCTGTTTCAAAATAAAACAAAACAAACAAAAAAACCTAAAATCAAACAAACAAAAAAACAAAGTCTCGCAGCACTGGGATCTGAACCCAAGCAGTCTGCCTCGAGAGTCCCCGCCCTTAACTACCACTTGCTTCCATCGCTAAAGGCTAGCTCGTCACTGCACTGTTCTGCCCCTCGGGCTTGTCATATATTT
The DNA here is from genome assembly GCF_000951045.1 of Mandrillus leucophaeus. Taxonomy (NCBI): domain Eukaryota; kingdom Metazoa; phylum Chordata; class Mammalia; order Primates; family Cercopithecidae; genus Mandrillus; species Mandrillus leucophaeus. Next base: position 2,444,161 of record NW_012102210.1, read on the forward strand.
TGGAGATCTTTCCACATCAGTGCACAGAAAGCAGTCTTATTCTTCCAACCAAAACCCTTGAATGAATCAAAAAGTATATATATTTATTATATATAATACACACACACATATATTTGTCATTGTTGTAGAGATGAGATCTCGCTATGTTGACCAGGCTGGTCACGAACTCCTGGTCTCAAGCAATCCTCCTACCTGGGCCTCCCAAAGTGCTGGGATTACAGGCATGAGCCAGTGTGCCCAGTCCGAATATTTTATAAAATGTTTCCTATTGATGGACAGTTCTCTGGCATTAAGTACATTCACATCGTGGGCAGCCGCCATCACCACCATCCATCTCCAAAACACTGACAGCTTCCCCACCTGAAATTCTCTACCCATTAAAGGTGACCTCCCCATTCCTCCCTTCTCCAGCTCCTGGAAATCACTGTCTGCTTTCTGTCTCCACGACATTCACTACACTAGGTATCTCATATAAGTGGAATCACATAGTATTTATTCTTTTGTGACTGTCTTATCTTTCTGCTATTACAAATCATGCTCCAGTGAATTTCACTGGAGTTATTATATTGTGAGAATTTAAAGAAAAAGGATAAATTATACAGAGATTTCTGGCATAATACAGAAGGAACCAATGACTAGGGAGGGAAAGTGGGCAGCTAGGGGAGAGAAAAAGGGAAAGTTTTTTTAAAAATCCCTATTCTTTTCATACCTTTAGAATTCTGTATCTTGTTCATATATTACCTACTTTAAAATATTTGTTTAAAAATTAAAGGTAACCACTAGAAAAATATAATAGAAGATGCACAAATTCCAAGCCCTTTATTGACCCTTATCCAACAAAAATCATGTCCTGTTGTGTTGTCCATAGTCATAGAACAGAAGCTGGCAGGTGGCTGGCCTGTTACACAATTCCCAGCCTCCTCTGCAATGAGGCTCGTCCATGTGGTTGAGACCCCCAGTGGCATCTGAGGGGAAGTGATGTGCCTTTTCCAGGCCAATGCCTCCCCCTCCATGCTTTCTGTCCCCTTCCTGTGAGCCAGTGCAAGGATGTGGCTGCAGCCCAGCCTCAGCCATGAAGATACCACAACGCCCAAAGACATGGTAGAGAAACCTGATGGAAGGACCTGGGTCCCTGAATAATCCTGCGGGGCAGAGCTACTTGCCCACCTGGAACTTGAGCTGTTACATAGGACAGAAATAAACTGTCTCATTTAAGCTAGTGCATTTGGGGATCTTTTTGTTACAGCAGCTAGTATCACTTTAACTAATATAACCCATTTGGGGTTATTGGAAACTGCTTCCAGTGATATCAGGAAAAGATTTCCAGGGAAGAAAGGAAGGAATGGAACCTAAAGTGGTGCTTGAGGCTCTTCTTGAGGCATCTGACAACACACCAGCCTCAGAGGTTTTGGGGTGAGCTGGGAGGAACATCTCCATTTTCAACAAAAATTCCTAGTCATGATCTGATCTTGTTTGGGCTGATCCCATCGCCAGGCCACGGTGACAACAGTCAGGATCATGGACTTTGGCCCTCTCTCAGTCACTAACTTACATAGTCTGCCTCTGCAAATTACCTCACAGCTTAGACTTGTATTATTTTCAAAATTAGGCAGAAGCAGGGACAGGAGGTAGAAGCAAGTCTCTCCAGGGTCCCTTCCTGTCCTACGGTGTATGAGGCCAGGCCCAGCTTAGGGGGAGAACAGGACAAGGACTCAGGTCTGACTCCTTGGATCTAGGCTTTTCCCTAGGATCTGCTGGATCAAACGTTGACTTTAAGGGGTTAAATGTTGGATGCAAAAATGGCAGCAGGGAATGTACCACCCACAAGCCAAGAGCTGGTTGCTAGTTTGAAGTTTCACAAGCCAGTCCTGCGAACAGATGATAGAAAAGGATCATCCTAGGATGTCAAGAGTTCGACAGGAGGTCAAATAAGATGCAGTAGACAGGCCATCCACACTGGGAATCTAGGACAGGGAGCCCGCAGCATCTTCTCACTAGACCACTGAAGCATCTCCACTTTAAACTACAATTCCTGCTTAAGACCTCATCTGGTGTGGGCTCAGTCCATCTCCTCTGTGCCTCTGCTGAGCATAAAAATATGCAGTTTTGATCCCTTGGGACCTACTGGCTCCAACAACAAATCAGTGTGGATATGAGACTTTGAACCTTGCTTGATTTCTCAACTTGGTGAATGAAGACATGGAGCAGGTGTGGAGAAGCAATCTGGGTGAGAGGTGGCTGGACAATCCCAGAAGTTGGTTAATTTCAAAAACAGCCAGCCTCTCAGCTGAACTGCCATCTGAACCTATCTGAAGTAGGGTGTAGAGTCCAAGGGAGGGGCAGAGGACACTCACCAACCGGCCTTGGCCTTCTCAGGCAGAGCGGGGCACACCCCCAACACCCAGAGGGAGGAGGAACAGCCCAGCACCACCCCCAGTCTGGCTCGCTCCCCTTCCCCTCTGCCTCCTTCCAAGCTGCTTCTCCAAACCTCCCAAGGCAGCAAAGACAGAGCCTATTTAAAACAACCTCCAGAAGGTAATTAAACAGAGCCTGAAGGGGATCCTTCTGTAAGGCAAAGAATGCCTCCATAAAACAAACAAAAAAAACTTCCTAATTTATCAGTTGGGCCAATCGCATTATACCTCACCATTAATTTTGTTGCCATGGTTACTTTCAGGTAGTATGTACCTACTGCAAGTCTATGTCGGGTGAGGGTACCCCCAATTCTACAGACTCACGAAAGAAGAGAGACTCTTCGCCTAGTTCTGCAGCATAGCACACAGCAGCAGTCGCAACTTCCCTATACACACAGTTTGTTTCTATCCAGACCCGGGTTTAAATTCTAGATCTCCCGCTTGCTGGCTATGTGTTTTAGGGCAATATACTTAATCTTTCTGAGCCTCCTCTTCCTCATTTGTAATGTGAGGATGTGAATACTTTCAAGGTTATTGTGAAAATTAATAATTAATTTACTTAACAAATACTTATCGAGCATCTGCTATGTGCTGAACACTGCTCTAGGTGCTAAGGACACATCAGTGACAAAAACGGGCCAAAATCTCTGCTTCTGTTGAGTTTAGAGGGTTGCACAGACAGACGAACAATATGCAACACAAACAATAAATAAGCAAATTATCTGATATATTAGAAGGATAAGTGCTTCAGGAAACTAGGGAAAATAGAACAGGACAAGAGGATAGCAAGTGTGAGCAGGTGGCAGAGATGGAGATTACAGACATAAGGAAGGTGGTCAGGGTGGGTCTCATTGAGGTGATATTGGAAGAAACACTGGAAGGAGAGAATGAGTCACGCAGTTATCTAGTAGGAGACAGAACAGCTACTGCAAAGGCCCTGAGGCAGAAGTGGGCCTGTCTGGTATGTCTGAGAGCCAGCAAGGAGACCGGTGTGACTGGAGTGGACCAAATAGGGGAGAGCAGTAGGAGACAAGCTCAGAGAGGACTGGGGGCTTTGCAGGCCAGGTTAAGGACTATGGCTTTTACTCTAAGTGCAAAAGGGGACCACTATAGTTTCTACTAGAACAGTGGTTCCCAACTGGGGGGGTGGATTCTGCACCCAGGGGACATTTGGTAACATCAGAAAACATTTTTGGTTGTCATGACTGGGGAGGGGAAGCTAATGGCATCTACTGGGTCAAAGCCAGGCAGGCTGCTAAACACCCTCAGTACACTGGACAGCCCTCGCAAAAAAGAATAATCTGGCTCCAATTGTGCCAAGTCTGAGAAACCCTGGAGCAGAGAAACAAACAATGTCCTGTATAATTTCACAGATCGCTCCATCTGCTGTATCAGCAATGGACAGAGAGGCCCAGGTAGTATGGGGAGATCATCCAGGAAGCCACTGCAGGGACCCAGCCCACAGATGCATCTACAGCACTCAGTACGACACCTAGCACATCATACAAATGACTCAGCTCCTACTGATCACTTGCCTGTTCTGTGCTCCCAGTTAGGGCCATGCTGGGGCTGGCCCAGAAGGGCAGGGTGCTGACCAGGATCCCCAGAGCTTGATGCTAAGAGTCAGGGTGAGACTAGTAGGTCAGCCAAGCCTTCCCTTCATCATCTGACAAACCTGCTGATGCCCACAGAAGACTTGGGGCACAAGTATTTTTAATCCTGCCTCTGGTATTTGCTCTGCTATTTTCAGCAAAGCCCAAACACAGCTGACCCCATTTCCTTTCTGCCAGAGAAGACTTGCAAGATCTCTTGCATCCCAGCAGCTCTTTCTCCTAGGCAGGTCGCAGACAGAAATCCATCCTGCATGGGGGCTCCGAGTAACCCATACATTCATTACCCTGGGTGCAGGGTAGGCACTTAGGAAAGGCTGGCTGTTTCCCAGCCTCTGGGGAATGTGGAATGAGGGACAAGCCCCGCCATTCAGGAGCTACAGTGGTTCCCAATAACCTGCTTACCACACTCCCCATCACTCCAGTCACTTCCGAGCTGGTTTCTGTAATAGCACTTACTCCTCCCCAGCGCACTCTGGCACTGCCACTGACTGATCCTACCACAATACCACTGTTGTGCTACTCCCTTGCTCAACAGCTTTCAGTAGCTTCCTCTTACCCCACACAACACATCCAGCATCTCTGCCTGGTTTTCAAAGACTTTCACAATCTGGCCTGTAACCTCCAGCTTCCTTCTCAGCTTTCTCTTTCTTATCTCTTTTCTCTCTGTCTCTCTCACTTACAGAAGATGTCTCTCCCATTAGACCTAAGAGGCCCAGTGTCAGATCCCTGCCCCACCACATACTAGCTATGTGACCTTAGGCAAATAATGCAACCTCTCTGAGTCTCACTATAAAATTGGGTTGATATAGGTACCTACTGACAAGTTGATGTGAAGATTAGCTGAGATAATAAGTGGAAAGCGCTAGTACTTATGGTGCAATACCCCGCACTTCGTAAGCACACAGCGAGCGGTGGCTCGCCATGGGGAGGGGTCTTCCATATTTAGCCCCACCCACCTCCATCTACACCAAACTCTTCTGGCAAAGCCCCAGCACATACAAATGTACAGATCAGAGTCAACATTCAGAAACTTAATTGGCTGTGTCTATGCTTACATTTTTGCACACTGTGGCTTTGTTTTTTTAACTGATAGCTACAGTCCTTATTAGGGTTCCTAGCTCTTCAGATTTTTACCTGCTAAACCCAAAAGGTAAATTATACTCATTTTTATTCTGTCCTCAGAACCAGTGATTCATTGGTATCGCAATCTTTTTTTTTGACACCGAGTCTCGCTCTGTCACCCAGGCTGGAGTGCAGTGGCGTGATCTCGGCTCACTGCAACCTCTGCCTCCCGGGTTCAAGCAATTCTCCTGTCTCAGCCTCCTGAGTAGCTGGGACTACAGGTGCATGCTACTACGCCCGGCTAATTTTTGTATTTTTGGTAGAGACGGGGTTTCACCATATTGGTCAGGCTGGTCTCGAACTCCTGATTTTAGGTGATCCACCTGTCTTGGCCTCCCAAAGTGCTAGAATTACAGATGTGAAACACCATGCTTGGCTGGTATAGAAACCTTTAAACAAGGTAATGGTCCCTAGAGGAGAGAGTAGCCACCCACAACAGAAGACCAAACCAAGGCCATCAGAAGTGAACAAACTATCAATACATTTGCGCATACCCACTGGTGAGGTGTTGTACCTGGAAGTCAGGTTAGATGACAAACTGGGTAAAAAAAGAGAGTGTCACAAGTTAATCAGCACTGCCCACAACACCAAGACAGGCCTGCAGGCCTCGGGACCGACCCAGTTGCAGGCTTCTGGCCCGCACACCTGCAAAGGCATCAGAGCAAGCACAGAGCCCAGATGCAAGCGAGGACGCTGTCCAGACTGAGACCAAGAACCACCCGGACCACTTCAGATGAGCAGGGTCAGCCTGGGCCAGGAACAGTCACTGTTAATTATGGATTGCCAAGCCCCCCAAGCCCTGAGCTGCCATGTCACCACTTATCCCCTCTGCTCCTGTGTCTGCGGAGGTCAGAGGAGGATGTATATTGGCTGACTGAAGCCGAGGGAGGGAAGCATTTGTGAGAGCTGGTGCAGGGGGAGCCAGGAGGTTGGGGGAAGGGAGGGAGGAGGATCTGCCTCTAGGGGGCCATCGTGGCAGGCTCACACCTAGAGCACTGTGCTACCCAGCCACCAGATGGACACTGCAGGCATCACCAACATGAGCCAGAATCGGGAAGCACAGTTAGTGCCAAGCTGCCCCTCCACCCAGTTCCCCTCCTCCCCAGCTCCCTGGAGGCACATGGGGGCTTTCAGGACAGAAAACAAAAGAGGCCCGGGAAACAGGACAGGCAGCTTTAAGCTACTGAAGGGAGCAAAGAGGAGGTAATGTGGCTTCATTCCCCACACTCTGGGAGCTGGAAGGGGTCCCAAGAGGCCAACCTCAGTAAGAAAGGGGCAGAGCGGAGCTTGGGCCAGGAGCAAACACATGGTCCAGAGGCCACAGAGGCAGGATCCAACTCTCACAGGTCTGAGAAGAACACGAAAGGGGCTGGGGACTGCTTCGGCCTGAGTAGGGTGGGGTACCAGGTCACACCATCCAGGCTCTTAGGTGCTCACTGCCAGAGAGAAGTCCCACTGCTCAGGAAAGAGGAGATCGCAGCCTGCCCTCCCAGCTGATGGCTGCCCATGACTCAGCACACAGTGCACACACCTTCAGATGGGCCCCGTGTGGGCAGGTACTGCAAGTCTGTCACTCTCCCAGGGCCCTGCACAGGAGCATCTGGCCAAGGTGCTGCTTCTGCTCACGCTTTTGCCCTCTACTCCCATCACCATGCTCCAGTCTAGCATATTTGCCCATTCTCTCCTTCTGTAGGGTCTTGCTCCCTTGATCTCCAGTACAGTGTGGCCTCCTTGCCTGGACCACCCCCACCTGCTCTTCACCAGCCCTGTCAGCCCTCACATCTCAGGACAGAAATCTCTTCCAGACACCCCGAGTCTGGGAGGGTCACCCCTTCCACGGCTCTGCCATGGTATCATGTGCTTTCAGTGTCACTGCCTGGTTTCTGGTGGTGCAGACAAGAACCTCATCCAGCTTCCTACCTGCTCTATCCCCCAGGCCCTACCCTCGCTTCTGGCCCATAGTGATGGATAGAAGAGAAAAAAGGTGAGAAAAGCCATGTGTCAGCCTACGATGGCTACTATTTGACTAACAGAAGTTCCAGAATGAGAAAAAGTGATGAAAGCAATTAAAAATTTTGCCAGAGCTGAAGACAGGAGTCTTTAGATTGAAAGGGGTAATCAAGAATCCAAAATGATAAATTTTAAAAGAAACAGCATTGTGGAATTTCAGAAACAAATTTCACAGATAAAGAGAAGATCCTAAATATTTCCAAAGAAAGAAAACAGACCGCAAAGAATCAGGAATGAAACGGCATCAGGTTTTTCAACAGCTATATTGGAACCCAGAAGAAAATAGCGCAATGGTCTTCAAAAATCTGAAGGAAAATGATTGTCAACCTAGAATTTTCTCCTCAGCCAAACTGTCAATTAAGGCTGAGTGCAGAATTATAATTTTTCAGACATAAAAAGACTCAAAACTTTCTTCTCATTTACCCTTTTTCAGGAAGCGACTAGAAGAGGTGTTCCACCAAAATGATGAAATACACCAAGAAAAAGGAAGACCTGGAACTCGGAGGTAGGCCCCAGAAAGGAAAATTTCAGGAAAACAAAAAGCAACTCAAAGACAGAAATCTTCAGATTAAAAGGCGCACTGAAAATACAGTCATGCGTCACTTAACAACAGGGATATGTTCTGAGAAATGCATCATTAGGTGATTTCATCATTGTGGAAACAGCACAGAGCATCCTTACACAAACCTAGATGGGCAAGCCTGCTACACACCTAGGCTACATGGTAGGTAGAGCCTACTGCTCCTTGGCTACAAGCCTGGGTAGTATGTTACTGTACTGAATATATAGGCAACTATAACACAATGGTAGATATTTGTGTATGTAAACGGTTTGTGTATATTTGTGTATAGACACAGTTCAGTAAAAATACGGCATAAAAGATAAACAATGGCCACCTGCATGGGGCACTTACCATGAATGGAGCTTGTGGGACTGGCAGTTGCTGTGGTGAGTCACTGAGTGTGTAGTGGGTGAATGTGAAGGCCTAGGTCATTACTATACAGTACTGTAGACTTTATAAACACTGTACATTTAAGCATGCTAAATTTATTTTTTTTAAAAATTAGCCAGGTGTGGTGGTGTGTTACTCAGGGAGGCAGAGGTGGGAGGATCGCTTAAGCCCGAGAGTTTGAGGTTACAGTGAGCTACATTGCCCCACTACAGTACAGGCCCGGGTGACAGAGCAAGACCTTGCCTCTTAAAAAAATTTCTTCAATAAAATGAACCTTAGCTTACTGTATATTTTTTACTTTATAAAATTTTAAATTTTAAACTCTTTTGTAATACTTAGCTTAAAACACAAACACACTGTACAGCTGTACAAAAATATTTTTCTTTATATCCTTATTCTATAAGTTTTCTACTTTAAAACTTTCAACTTTTTTTTTTTTTTTAACTATTTAAACTCTTAAAACTAGCTAAAAACTAAGACACAAACAAACAGACTAGGCCTGCACAGGGTCAGGATCATCAAGACAACTCCAGGCAACAGGAATTTTTCAGTTCCATTATCATCTTTTTTTTTTTTTTGGAGACAGAGTCTCACTCTGTTGCCCAGGCTGGAGTGCAGTGGCGTGATCTCGATTCACTGTAACCTCCATCTCCTAGGTTCAAGTGATCGCCCTACCTCAGCCTCCCAAGGAGCTGGGATTATAAGTGTGTACCACTATGCCCGGCTAATTTTTGTATTTTTAGTAGAGACAGGGTTTCGTCAGGTTGGCCAGGGTGGTCTCGAACTCCTGACCTCAAGTGATCCGCCTGCCTTAGCCTCCCAAAGTGCTGGGATTACAGGCATGAGCCACCACGCCTGACCACCATTATCATCTTATGGAACCACTGTCATGTATGTGATCCTTTGTTGACCAAAATGTCTTTATGTGGTGCATGACTGTATTGAAAGGCCGTGGGAGGGTACAGTGAGAGTGAGAGATGGTACAAAGGAAAGTTTGCCAAAGAAAAATCTGAGGTAGTTATTAACTCCAGATAAAACAAAGTTGAAAAAGAGACATAATCATGATACAACCAGTCTGACTATGCAGTAAATGTTATTTCCATAATTTTAACAACATGAAGACTGAATATGTATAGGCCCCAAAACCATGATAACTATTTCAAGAGTGGATATGGATGGGGGAAAGAAGTATGTTTAGAGGGGTGGATGATAAGAGAGCTGAATCCTCAGCTACCATAATAGATAATCCAAAGGAACTAATTGAGAAATAGCAGTGTAGATAAGCATATTTGTCTGAAAGATAAAATATAAATTTCTATCTGCAGAACAGCAAAAAGTAGTTGCTCCTGGGAAACAGGCATGGAAACTGGGAAGGGATGGGGAACATATACTATTTTTCCTTGCAAGCACTATTTTATTTTATTTTATTTTTATTGATTTTTGAGATAGAGTTTTGCTTTGTTCCCTAGGCTGAATGCAGCGGCGCAGTCTTGGCTCACTGCAACCTCCCTCTCCTGGGTTCAAGTGATTATCCCGCCTCAACCTCATAAGTAGCTGGGATTACAGGCGCCCACCACCATGCCTGGCTGATTTTTGTCTTTTAGTAAAGACAGGGTTTCACCATGTTGCCCAGGCTGGTCTCGAACTCCTGAGCTCAGGCAATCCACCCACCTTGGCCTCCCAAAGTGCTAGGATGACAGGCGTGAGCCACCATGCCCAGCCCCTTACAAGCACTTTAGTACTATTTGACTTCTTGAAGTATGCACACACGTGACTTTGAAAATGTTTAAATTAATGTTTGAAAAAGCTTTTGAAATAAAGTTTATGAACAAAAAGACAGACTTTGGCACATGAACCATCAGTCTCTGTAATCATTAACTACTACACTCCCTTACCCTCTCCAAAACAAAACACCACCTTCAACATCTCAGGTATCTCTAATGCGAGTTCCTACACGATATTAAAAAAGAATAAAACAACAGTATCCTAATCCTAATCCTCAACATCCTCCCCATCTTTCCCACCCTTAACCTGAATTTTTGAACAGCGGTATGCTGGTAAACGTTTAATAATCCATTCTCTGGAGAAAAAGTCCTGATTTGTAGCATTTGCCAACGTCTATGGTGTAAATACTCCCATCATGGCTGATTTCCCACCGCGTGGTCCGTGATTGTGGAATTGGGAAGAAATGCCCACAATCAGCTCTTGCAAGCCAGTGCAGGCTGGCTTCACCAAGCCACTGCCTTTGGACCACCCTAGCCTTATCGGCCTCCATGCTTTCCACTGGACCTAGAGCACAGGAGAGATCTGAGCATCTTCAAAGAGCTTTTAGTCCACAGGGGTATGTACCAGCAGAAGTAGATACAGGAAAGAAGTGGTTCTGGCTGCAGGGAAGGGGTTGTGAATTTCTCACTTTCCTTCCCTTCCCCACTGGCCATGCTCCCACCTCCCACACAGTTACCTGTTCATTGGTGACTCCCGGGCGCAGAGTCCCATGCTTATAGTCCTCCAGCAGCTGCACAGCCTCTCTGAGACGTCTCTGCAGAAGAAAGAAAAGAGACATTGAGGGGCACAGATCAGGGGCTCCTGCAAAGTTTTCTTTTGTGGGATTACATCAGTATCAAATACTGCCAGCGCAAGGCTTCAGGCCTGCCCTCAGTTCATGGGACACACACAAAATCATAAAGAAATACCACCTAAATGTTCTTACTTGGCAGTTTAAAAAATGAAGTAGAGCTACGTGTGCTCCCATGGTCATCTCCCCAAGATATTTTGTTGAGTGAAAAAGCAAATGGCCAAGCAGTATGATGCTGTTTGTTGTACCAAATAAACAACACACATGTATCAAATAATATTTCCTATGTGAACATTTCTATATGTCGATGTATCAGAAAAGCCCTAGAAGGAGAACAACCAAACTGGTGGCTGGGGTTACCTCGGGGTAGGAGGAAAGGGCCAAGACTTGGTAAGGGGTATCACAAGGAACTTTAATCTTAATGTAATGTTGAAAGCTTTTAGGCTGGGCACGGTGGCTCACACCTGTAATCTCAGCACTTTGGGAGGCCGAGGCGGGCTCATCATGAGGCCAGGAGTTCGAGACAAGCCTGACCAACACGGTGAAACCCCGTCTCTACTAAAAATACAAAAATTAGCTGGGCATGGTGGTACATGCCTATACGCCCAGCTATTCAGGAGGCTGAGGCAGGAGAATCGCTTGAACCCAGGAGGCGGGGGTTGCAGTGAGCCCGGGGGACACCGTAAGACTCAGTCTAAAAAAAAGAAAAAAAAAAAAAAAAAAAGGAAAGCTTTTATAAGGAGGGTTTTTTCCTTTCTTTTTTTGAGACAAGGTCTTATTTTGTCACCCAGGCTGAAGTGCAGTGGCATGATCTCAGCACACTGCAGCCTCAACAGCCCAGGCTCAAGTGATCTTCCCACCTCAGCTTCCCAAGTAGCTGGGATTATAGACACGCGCCACTGCACCTGGCTAATTCATTTTTTGTAGAGACGGGGTTTTGCCTTATTGCTCAGGCTGGTCTCAAACTCCTGGGCTCAAGCGATCCACCTGCCTCAGCTTCCCAAAGTGCTGAGATTACAGATGTGAGCCACTGTGCCTGGCCAGGAGAACGTATTTAAGTAGCACTTATATAATTTCTTTTCAACATTTTAAAAACACTGGCAGAGATTTACCTACTAAAGTATATATGGCTACAGTAACTGATGGGGAGAAAGAGAAAAAAAGGATAAAACTGTATGATTTTTCAAGTCTAAAAGCTAAGAGACAGTAACAGTGACAGAAGGTAGCCTTTGTCCCCACCAAGAGTTGTGTAAGAATGTTCATAGCAGCAGCATTTATATAGCCCCAAACTGCAAATAATTCATTGTAGAATGGATAAGTAAACAGCAATATATGCACACAATAACTATTATGCAGTAGTTAAAAAGTAAACTATGGGTCGGGCATGGTGGCTCGTGCCTGTATATCAGCACTTTGAGAGGCCGAGGTGGGTGGATCCCAAGGTCAGGAGTTCAAGACCAGCCTGACCAACATGATGAAACCCCGTCTCTACTAAAAATACAAAAATTAGCTGGGAATGGTGGCGCCCACCTGTAATCCCAACTACTCAGGAGACTGAGGCAGGAAAATCACTTGAACCTGGGAGGTAGAGGCTGCAGTGAGCTGAGATCACACCACTGCACTCCAGCCTGGGCGACAGAGCAAGACTCCGTCTCAGAAAAAAAAAAAAATTTTGCCAGGCATGGTGTTGAGTGCCTGTAGTCCCAGCTACTGAGGAGGCTGAGATGGGAGGATCGATTGAACCTGGGAGGTTGAGGCTACAGTGAGGCATGACTGCACCACCACACTCCAGCCTGGGTGACAGAATGAGACCCTATCTCAAAAAACAACAGGCCAGGTGCAGTGGCCCACACCTGTAATCCCAGCACTTTGGAAGGCCAAGCAGGTGGATCACTTGAAGCCAGGAATTTGAGACAAAACCCCCATCTCTACTAAAAATACAAAAAAAATTAGCCGGATATGGTGGTGGGTGCCTGTAGTCCCAGCTACTCGGGAAGCTAAGACATGAGAGTCGTTTGAACCTGGGAGGCAAAGGTTGCAGTGAGCTGAGATCGCACCACTACACTACAGTTTGGGTGACAGAGTGACACTGTCTCAAAAATAAATAAATAAACAACAGCAGCAAAAAAACAATAAACAGACAACAGTGACAGAAGGAGGCTCATGTCAAGGTCCAGATGAGGGACCCAGACACTAAGGAAGCCCAGCATGGGGGAAGAAACCCAGTGAAGCTGCCGTGTTCCCCTTTTGATGGAGAGATGAAACTCGCTAGGCACAGGAGTGCACAGACCTCAACATAAACCCCTTAGTCTAAAGGAAGGATGTAGCCTCAGGAAGGGCCCTCAGTAGGGCAGACAGGGTTTTCTGAACTGGCTGCCAGAGTGAGAAATCAACAGCTACCTCCTGTACCATGGCAGCACGAATAACTGCCAACACAGACAAACCAACGAGGCCACCCTCGACCCCACAGGCCTGCATGTGAAGCACCCACATGTGAAACGCTGTGGTGGCCAGCACTGGTCTAAGCCAGGCCTGGCCCAAGACAGAAGCGTAGGCAGCCAGGGGGCCAGGAACACTTTTCTTACTTGGAATGGCCTGAAGTCTGAAAAGTACTGTCCCTCCCCTTCCAAATATGGAAGGGTCTAGCAGCTCCTAGATTCTAAAGAGCCCCTTCCTGGATACTGTTCATTTCCAAAGTGGAGATAGCTTTGTGGGTGGTTTTTTTTTTCCCCCATTGTACAAGTAATTCATGCTGTTTAAAGAAAATATCAGGAAAAAAAGTGGAAAAGTACAAAAAGTAATCTTAAATCTGTAAACATATCCCTAAGATAACAACTCCAAAAGTGAGGATGATTTTCCTTCTAGACATAATACATTTAATCAACAAAATTGGATTGTGTTATTTGTTTTAACTTGCTTAAGGTCACACAAATAGTAAGTGGGTGATTTAGTATTTGAACCAAGTTTAGTCAGACCCTCACTCTGCACACCCCACCACACACCCCCTCAATACCACCAAAGCCTCCTAGTGATGCAGCGAGGCCCCCACCCCTAAGCCTGCCCCTCCGGACCTGGACAATGAATGCTCTACTTTCCAACGCTGAATGGTGAATGGCCCCGTGTTCTCATTATTTTTCCCACTCCAGGGATTCTCCTGAGTTCCTATAACAACCTGGCCAGATTCCATCTTACTTGACACAGTCATCAAAGGGAGCCCTCCCGCCAAAAGAATAAATTCCAAAGAGCCCTGATCTTGGCAAAGGGCATGGGTTGAGAGAGAACGAGATCCAAGGTTCCTGCAGACAAATCTGAGGGCCCAGGACTGAAGGAAGCTGGAACCTGCCTCTGAGAGCTACAGGCTGGCCTTGGACCTTATGAAACCTCTGTCACAGGCTGAGGGGCTGGAGCTCCAGGCCTGTGGGACAGGCAAGGCCCCAGGCCACCTGTCTGGACAGGGCCCTGAGGCCTGGCTGTTCTGGGGGCTGGTGTCCCTGCTTCAGAGAAAGGGCCTATATCACAGACACTTGGGAAATGGGAGGAGAGTCTCCCTGTTCAAACCTTTCACATGCCCCTGGACTGTGAGGCTCAGCAGAAGGACCTGGGTACTTGAGGGGTGGGGAAAGCTGGGAGATTGGTGGCGGGGTGAACTCTGCAGGAAGTCTTTTCAACCAGCAACAAACAGGCAACAGCTCCTGAACACAAAGGCTGTGAGGGGCCCCGGCTGGGATTAGTGGGAGGACACAGCCCAGGCTGCTGCTTCCCAAACGCTACTCCAGCGCCAGCCTGCCAGCAAGTGTCACCATGAGAGTCCCCCCATGTATTTGAGAGGGGCGTGGTCTCCAGAAGATCCCTCTGGAGGGGTCTGCACCCAGGAGGTCAGCTCCAGCAGCACAGAATTTGAACAGAGGAGAATCCTGGCCCCAGGGGTCCTGCCTCAAGGCCCCGCCTGAGGGGAAAGGGTGGGAAGAGGGCAGGATACCCCAATGGAGGGGAATGGGGACAGAGGGACAAGGAAGAAAAAGAGGCACAAAAAGGAAAGCTGAGGAAGAGTCATCGGAAGCAAAACTTATCTTTTCTTGGAGAGACCATGCCCTGTTGACATGGCATGTGGATAAGATTACCCCTCTGTATGTGCACACCCTAGAAACATGGGGACCATCCCCTCTCCGAGAAAACTGGGGCCAAGAGGGAAGGGTACTTCCTTGCCCAAGATCACAGAGTGGGTGAGTGACACCTAGAAATCCCAGGAAACCTCAACTCTAGTTCCGAGCCATTTCCATGAGACATCCACACAGAAGAACCTGCTGTACTCATGCCAGCAACCATCTCCCAAAGAAACCTCAGCAATGCCCAAAGTCCCCTAGAACTGATGGCCTCTGAGGCAGGGCACCCCAAGCAAAAAAAGAAATGGCCTCTTTTACTCTCAAAGCTGAGTCCAGCCTAACACAGAAAAAACAAACATGCTTAGAGGAAGCAGGTACAGCTGAAACATGGGCCATTTCAGGCAAAGCAGAGAGTTTGGGAGCTCCAATGGTTATAGAACTAAAAGACTGTGGTGGGGGTGGGGAGGGATGAACTGGCAGTGGGGCATGCAGGATGGCAGGGAGGTTATGTTCCACCATGTTTTGATGGTTCAGTAGCTGACTGTTCTCACCAGGCCAATCTTGCACTGCTGAGGGCAGGGCCATGCATCCTTACCACGGCTTGACCATTACTAGAGTCACCTCCAAGCAGTGGGTCCTGGAGGCCAAAGGTAATGGTTACATGCAGGCAAAGTCCCAAGCCTTCCTCTTGTCTTCCCTCAGCCATCCCCAACTCCATGTTCCCACCCAGCAGTCCTGGAACTCCCAGAGTTCTAGCTGTCTGTGCTGCGATGGGTCCTTGGCTCCCATCAGCCAGGAACCCACCCTATGAGAGGCCCAAAGAAGGCGAACCAGGGACATGTGGCTTTCCCTGTCCTGACCTCTAGTCACCTTAGGAGGCTGAGTGAGGTAAACTGATGCAGTTCCAGCAGCATGACAGGAAAGAAACTGATCCACCTATTCCAAGAACTTTAAAGACAACCATGGCTTCCAGCCTGGCTACCCAACTCTTGGAATTTACTCTAAAACGCAAACTTAGCAAAAACTAAGTGATATGTTGGCTGGGTGCAGTGGCTCATGCCTGTAATCCGAGCACTTTGGGAAGTTGAGGCAGGCAGATCACTTGAGGTCAGGAGTTCAAGACCAGCCTGGCCAACATGGTGAAACCTCATCTCTACTAAAAATACAAAAATTAGCTGGGCATGGTGGCACACACCTGTAGTCCCAGCTGCTCGGGAGGCTCAGGCAGGAGAGTCGCTTGAACCTGGGAGGTGGAGGCTACAGTGAACCGAGATCATGCCACTGCACTCCAGCCTGGGCAATAGAGCAAGACTCCGTCTCGGGGGAAAAAAAAAAAAAAGGTAATATGTCTAAGACTATTTTGTCCAGGAAGATAGGAAACAATCTATCTGTTACACCAATAAGTCTAATGGTTTAATAGGATGGTTATTTATGCCACAAAACTTGATTTTTAAAAATAATAAAGACTTGGTATAGTCCCAGCTACTTGTAAGGCTGAGGTGGGAGGATCTCAAGCCTGGGAGGCTAAGGCTGCAGTGAACCATGATCACTGCCACTGCACCCCAAAAATTATTTTTAAAGTTATAAAGACTTCGAAATGAAAAGAATAAAAAAAGTTTATGTTCAATGTCATAATTGCCAAAATGTATGCAGATGGACAAGAACTTAAAGTATATAAGGGTACTGACAATATAAGGGTATGGGGATGTTTTAAATTTAAAAATTCCTTTAAAGATTTTAAAGTTACACTATCCAGCGCTGTCTAAACTACATTTTTTCTTTTTTCTGTTTGGTTATTTTTTCCTTTTTTTTTTTTTTTCCTACAATTCATTTAAATGTACATCCTCACTTGCTGCTATTGGGAGTATGAATATAAAATCTTGGGACAGGCGTGACTCACGCCTGTAATCGCAACACTTTGGAAGACCAAGGCGGATGGATCACCAGGTCAGGAGTTCAAGACTAGCCTGGCCAAGATGGTGAAACCCCATCTCTGCTAAAAATACAAAAAGTAGCCAGATGTGGTGGCAGGCACCTGTAATCCCAGCTACTCAGGAGGCTGAGGCAGAGAATTGCTAGAACCTGGGAGGCGGAGGACGCAGTGAGCCAAGATTGCACAACTGCACTCCGGCCTAGGCGACACAGCGAGACTCCATCTCAAAAAATATATATATAGATATATATATGTGTGTGTGTGTGTGTATGTGTATACGTATATACATATGTATATAAAATCTTGGTACAGGTTGGTATAATTTGCAGGACAATGATATGGTTTGGCTGTGTCTCCACCAAAATCTCACCCTAAATTATAATAATCCCCCCATGTCAAGGGCAGGGCCAGGTGGAAATAATTGAATTATGGGGCAATTTCCCATATACTGTTCTCATGGTAGTGAATAAGTCTCACAAGATCTGATGGTTTTATAAATGAGAGTCCCCCTGCACAAGCTCTCTTGCCTGCCACCATGTAAGGCGTGACTTTGCTCCTCCTTCACCTTCCACCATGACTGTGAGGCCTCCCCAGCCATGTGGAACTATGTGTTCATTAAACCTCTTTCCTTTATAATTACCTAGACTCCAGAGTATGTCTCTATTAGCAGCATGAGAACAAACTAATATAGTAAATTTGGAAATATTTATCTAAAGTCTTTCATCTGGATATTCCACTTCTAGAAATTTATCCAAAGGAATTAAAGGAAGTAGAGTGAGATTTTTGTATGAGGATATTTACTGCAATATTATTTATGAAAAAGACTTGAAACCACCTAAATGGTCAACAAGAGTAAACAATTAAGTTATACAATAACCATGTGATGAATTATTATGCAGTTAAACACATTTTGAAACATTTTATGACATGAAAAAATGCTCATATATTCATAGATAAAAGTATATACTCTAGGTATCATGCATACCATGGATATCCATTGCTATATAATCACGTATGACATCTATGTATCATGTATGTACACATATCATGCATATGTGCATGTGATTCCCTATATTTATATAGAGATATAGATATATACATATTATATCAGTCATATCTATTTTTTTGTTTTTTTTGTTTGTTTTTGAGACAGAGTGTCTGTCACCCAGGCTGGAGTGCAGTGATGTGATCTCAGCTCCCTGCAACCTCCACCTCCCAGGTTCAAAATTCTCGTGCCTCAGCCTCCTGAGTAGCTGGGATTACAGGCATGTGCCAACACACCCAGCTAATTTTTGTATTTTTAGTACAGAGAGGGTTTCATCATGTTGCCCAGGCTGATCTCAAACTCCTGACCTCAGGTGATCCAGCTGCTTCAGCCTTCCAAAGTACTGGGATTATAGGTGTGAGCCACTGCACCCGGCCAGTCATCCCAATATTGTACATATACATGCACCAAAATGTTAATGTTGATTATTTCTAGCAGGTTGGATGATAAACAGTTTTTTGTTTTCTTTAGACTTTTCTATGTCTTCCAGTATTTAGGAATTACTACCAGAATCACATCACATCAGGAAACACACAATGTCAGTTTGTTTTCAATTGTTAGGGATGCTAAGTTTGGTCATCTTGCTAAAAGGTGTCCACCATTATAAATAACATTGCAATTAATATCCTTGTATATAAATCTCACTGTACTTAATTCCTTTGGATAAATTTGTGGAAGCAAGATTTCTGAATGAAAGACATTTTAAGGTTCTCCCTTATAAAGGTACCCTTTCTCCTTTGTAATTGCTAAGTAATCCGCAGGGTGATACTTTGAAAGCAAATGAGCATTTGGTTTCCCAATAACATTTTACTCTTTGGAAATAGTATTTATTAATGATCTGGGACAGAATCAGTTACTTCACTGAGAGTTACTAAAGGTAAAAAGAAGAGTTTCCTCATCCACATTTTTAGTTTTACTATGTTATCTTAGACTATCTGTGCTGCTATAACAGAATACCACAGACTAGATAATTTATAAAGAACAGAAATTTATTTCTCACAGTTCTGGAAGCTGGAAGTCCAAGATCAAGAACCAGCATTTGGTATCTGGTGAGGGCAGCATTTTTCTTAAGGGAGGAAGGCTGTTCCTCATCATGACAGAACAGCAAGAGGGCCAAACCCTGTGTGAAGCCTCTTTTATTTTTTGAGACAGGATCTTGCTCTGTCACCCAGACTGGAGTGCAGTGGTGTGATCACAGTTCACTGCAACCTCAACTTTCCAGGCTCAACCGATTTCAGTAGCTGGGACTACGGGTGCATGCCACCACACCCAGCTAATTTTTCAAAAAATTTAGCTCAAACTCCTGCACTCAAGTGATTCTTGAGCCTTGGCCTCCCAAAGTGTTGGGATTACAGCTGTAAGCCACCACACCTGGCCAGGCCTCTTTTACGAGGGCCTTAATTCCATTCATGAGGGAGGGACCCTCATGGCCTAATTGCCTCTTAAAGATCCCACCTCTTAATACTATCACATTTGGCACTAAGTTTCAACACCTGAATTTTGTATGGGACATATTTCAGCCATAGCATCTTACCGTGCCCCCACAAAATTTATGTCCTTCTCACATATATTCATTCTATCTCAGTAGCCTCAAAAGTCAGTCATTCCAGCAGCAACTCGAAAGTCTAAAGTCCAGAGTCTCTTCTAGAATCTTCTAAATTAGATATGGATGAGACCCAAAGGTGTGCTTCATCCTGAGGCCAATTTCCCTCCAGCTGTGAGCCTGTAAACTCAAACAAGGTACATGCTTCCAAAGTACAATGGTGGGACAGGTACAAGACGAATATTTATCTTCCAAAAGGGAGAAATACGAAAATAAAAATAAAAAGGAGTACCAGGTCCTCGGTAAATCTAAAATCCAACAGGGCACACAACATTCGATCTTGAAAATCATCTTTGATTCCAAGTCCTGCCTTACCAGACACACTGGGGCAGGAGTTGGGCCCCCAAGGCCTTGGACAGCCCCAACCCCATGGTTTTGCCAGACAGCCACGCTTCAGCTCTCACACACTGAGGTTGCATTCCTGCAGCTTTCCCAGGCTGGTGCTGCATGCTGGTGGCTCTATTGCTCCGGGGTTGCAGAGACAGCCCTATCCCCACAATGCCACTAAGCATTGCCCCAGTGGAAACTGCAGTGGCTCCACCCCTGCGCAACTCTCTGCCTGGGCCTCAAGGCTGTCTGCAACATCCTTTGAAATCTGGGTGGAGGTAGCGCTGCAGCCACAGCTCACACACACACCTGCAGAGTTAGCACCACATGGACGCTGCCAAGGCTTACGCTTGTGCCCTCTGGAGCAGTGGCCCAAGTTGCACCTGGGTCTGCCTGAGCCACAGCTGGGGTGGCTGAGAAGCAATGTGCCAGAATACAGTGGGCAGAGACAAGGGACAGTGAGCCCTGAAGTCCCATAGACACTCTGCACCCCTCCTTAGAAACTTCTGCCCCTAAGGCCTTGGCACTCTGGGTCTGTGATGGATGTAGCAACCTCAAAGATCTGAAATGCCTTCGGAGGTCATTCTCCCATTGTCTTAGTGAATAGCACCTGGCTTCCTTCTAGCCATACTAATCTCCTTATCAAATGGTCACTTGGCCACACTGCTGGTTTTTTCTCCTAAACATAATTTTTTATTCTTTACATGGCCAGGCTGAGAATTTTCCAAATATGTACGTTCTGCTTCCCTTTTCATTATAAATTCTATCTTTGAATTGTTTCGCTCTTCTTACATTTTACTATAAGCAGTTAAGAGAAGCCATGAAGCACCCTGAATGCTTTGCTGCTTAGAGATTTCTTCTGCCATATATCCTAGTTCATTGCTCTCAAGTCCTGCCTTCCACGAAGTCCTCGGACATAGGCATAATTTAGCCAAGTTCTTTGTCACTGTGGTAAGAATGGCCTTTCCCCCATTTCCAATATCTTGTTCCTCATTTCTGTCTCACGCCTTATCAGAAGGGTCTTCACTGTCACTATCCCGTAAGTTACTTCTAAAAGGAAGGAGGCTTTCCCTACGGCTCTTCTCTTCTTAGCCCTCACCTGAATCGCCTTTAATGCTCTGTTCATGGCAATGAGACTTTTTCCAGCATTTTTTATTTTTATTATTATTTTTTTTTTGAGATGGAGTCTTGCTCTGCTGCCCAGGCTGGAGTGCAGTGGTGCAATCTTGGCTCACTGCAACCTCTGCCTCCCGGGTTCAAGCAACTCTCTGCCTCAGCCTCCCGAGTAGCTGGGATTACAGGTGCCCACCACCACGCCAGGCTAATTTTTGTATTTTTAGTAGAGACGGGGTTTCACCATCTTGGCCAGGCTGGTCTTGAACTCCTGACCTTGTAATCCACCTGCCTCGGCCTCCCAAAGTGCTGGGATTACAGGCGTGAGCCACCACCCCCAGCCTTCCAGCACTCATTTCAAAACCATTCCAGCCTCTACCCTTTACCAAGCTCCAGAGCTGCTTCCACATTTTTAGTTATTTGTTATAGCAACACCCCACTTCTGTGGTATCAATTTCTGTTGTAGTCCGTCTGTGCTGCTATAACAGAATACCACAGGCGGGTAATTTATAAAGAACAGAAATGTATTTCTCACAGCTCTGGAGGCTCGAAGTCCAAGATCAAAGAACGAGCATTCAGTGTCTGGTGAGGTCTGTATCCTTCCGAGGGGAGAAATATTATGTCTTCACAGAGAAGAAGGCAGAAGGGCAAGAGACCCTAGCAGCTGTGGGAAGCCTTTTTTATAAAGGTCTTAATCCCAGTCATAGCCTAACCGTTGCATAAAAGGCCCCCCTCTTAATACTATCAATTCACCATTAAGTATGGAGTGGACACATTCAAACCATAGCTTATGAACTCACAGATTTTTTTTTTAATTTAATGTGTTACAATCCATTGCTGTTTTTCTTAACGCTCAAATTGCCCAAATGCAGCCAATGGATTTCCTTTTAAGCCAGTTCCTGTGTCTCCATCATTCTTTGAGCACTTCCTTGCTTTCTGTAGCAACACTTGCAGCCTCAGACCTGGAATCCACCATTTATTTAAGAAGCCCTCATTCCTTTTTGTGGGTAGTGGTATGCAGAAACCAAGATCTGGGTGCTAAGTGTGTTCATAGTTACTGTGGTGTCATAAGTTCTAGGCCCTTTCAGAAAACAGAGCCAGAAAATTAGAAAATATTGAGAGAGAGAGAGAGAGAGACAGTGTATGTGTGTGCGTATGTGTGTGTGATGAGTGCATATTGGTACCTCCAATTAAAATACAACATCACATAGTTCTGTCTTTTCCCCTACTCTATATTTGTATCTCTGATCTCCCACAGTGAAAATACTGGTTCTCCACATCAGTATAATTATTTATTCTATCCTATAATACACCCCAAATAGTTTCAGATTATGACAGGAGTTCTAGTATTCAATTGTTGTTATTAATACTATTTCAGTTAGTTTTCTATGCTCTTCATGATGATAATCTGTCAGCCATTCCTTTCCTTAAGTAATTATTGAATTCAGGATAGCAAATGCCTTCCATCTTTGGTCCATAATTCAGATGTCATATAGCCTTCCCCTTAAGAGATCTAGATCTAATTCCCTGGCCTACAGAGAAAGCCAAAGATTTCTCCCTTTTGCTTCTGCAAGCTCCCAGTGGTTTCCTTCATTGAAAATAATTCTGCACACACTGCACACACTGCACCCTGGCAAGGAGACTCACAGCCCTTCAAGATTCCCCCAAATAGCCAAGCACTGTGGCTCATCCCTGTTAATTCCAGCACTCTGGGAGGCCAAGGCGGGTGAATCACTTGAGGTCAGAAGCTCAAGACCAGCCTGGCCAAAGGCAAAACCCCATCTCTACAAAAATACAAAAATTATCCAAGCGTGGTGGCATGCACTTGTAGTCCCAGCTACTCAGGAGGCTGA
>NW_012102210.1:2466928-2476574 GCF_000951045.1 Mandrillus leucophaeus
AAAAAAAAAAAAAAAAAATCCCCCAAATAATCTCTTGCAGAGATTTCACAAACCAGGCATATTTTGCTGACAGCTTCCCAGGAATTATGGTAGAAGGAGTAACAGTGCAAATTCACAGTTCTCACAAACACAGTCAGCATCACTCATCTCAAAAGAGCCCCCAGCCACACCTCACTGCAGCATCTCTTTATTGGTCTTTCAGCTCATCCCAGTATTATGGTCTCCTTCCCACTGTTTTTTTCCTCCTCTTCCTTCCCTCTCCTTTCTCCATTTAGGATCAAAATGCACCATTCTTCTCCTCTGTGAAGCAGAGCAACCTCCTCCTCTGAAGCTTTGTTAGGCATTCTTAGAACAAAGACAGCCTTCTTCCTAAGAAAAATTACAGTGAATAAAATTTCCTCTGCCTTATTACACATACAAGGGTTGAGATCTTTTTAGAGCATGGTCAGTTATAAACTACAAAGAAGTACCTGCAAAATTCCCTCAAGAGGAGTTTCTCCATTGGTTCAGCTAACGTCCCTCAGAACCAGGTCACCAGATGGCTCAAGCTACCTAGGATCTTTCTACTTCTGGACCCTCCAGCTTCCAGAGCCACCTCCTCAAGTCCTCATGACCTCTGCTGCTCTCCCATCATCACAGACAAATGGGCTCATCCAAATTTCCTCCAGCTAAGCAGCAACCACCCCACATTCCCTCCCAGGGCACCAGCCAAGGGCCCTGGGAGGAAAACTGTATTTATAAGCCATGGTCTGTGGACTGACTCCAGCATTGAGGGGGAACCTGGCTCTCCCAGTGCCCCACAACTCATGGGAGGGACTCAGAGGCCTCTAATTTCCCACTGCATTGATGGAGATGACCTCGCTAAACAACCTGCCTAGGCTAGAGCCAATGAGGGGTGTGGCCACTATCTTGCTAGCATAGAGGTCCCATTCAGGGCCCTTCCAGACTTTTTAAGGCTAGAAGATCTTCTGTTGGCAGAAGCTTTTAAAAAGGCCAGTACATAGCCTGGAAACAATCCCTAACGGGGATACAGTGCGGAGGAGAGGTGCAGATCTTTCTAAAAAGTCTATCTGAATCTCTGATGAGGTAAAGGAACATTGAAATTTGAAAAATATTCTAAAATTGGAGTTGCCTTCATTATTTTCTAGTCAGTAAATATTTAAGTTGCTTTGACATTTAATAGTTTTTTTCAGGTACGAAATTTTAAAAATTTACTCATAGGAGAAATGGGTCAAAAATGATTTAGTGATGTAAAAGAATGTTCGGGTCTTTCAAAATGCAAGAGTTGAAGAATAAAATTGCAGTACAAGGAGGAGAGTAGTGAAATGAAATGGTCTGAGAATGGGAGGAGGAGGGACTGGGAAAAGGGACGGGGGGCCCTCCTGGCACAGGTAGCATGCCGTCCTGTAGCTGCTCATCCATCACCAAAACCCCTGCCTGCTCATGGTAACCTGGGAAGCAATGAAATACCTCCCTGCTTCCCCCGTCTCCCTCTACCATGTCTCAATGTGCCTTGAAGTCTACCATTAGCATGTCTATCCTTTACCTCTCGGCTGACTCCTCCACCAAATACATAGCATTTCTGTTCAGATTTTAGGACTGCAAATGTGTCTTGTTTTGCACAGTTCTAGAACTTTCTAGAATCATACATTAGGTGGGCTAGATAAGTAGTTTCTCTAGTTTTGTGCTCTTCCAACTTTTTATGTAATTGCACTGATTATTCCTTGATCACTTCTTAGGAGAATCCAGACAGAGTCCAGGTCAGCTAATAAAATACCTATGCCCTTTGTCCTTCTGAGATGCAGTAGGAAACCACCTGTCAGGGTAATTCCCACATTTCATATTACTGGGCTGCTCCCCTGGACATGAGGGGCGATGGTTCTAGGCCCTGGTGCCCAGCAAGCCTTGTGCTCCTTCTATCATGTCTTTTCTCTCCCAGAGCTGGTCAACTCCAGGGCTTAAAGCAAGTAAGCCAATGTCAGCACAGAGAAGATGTGCAGTGAAGTGCTGCCCACATGAGGGCCAGGGCCAATGCTCAGGCCTTCTGCCATGTAATCTTGGGCAAGTTCCCTAAACTCAAGTTATTTGAACAGGAATGCAAATGGGGTGAGTATAAGGGTCTGGAGACAAGTGTACCCGGGTTCATACCCTGGCTCCATCACTTGCCAGCACCATTTGCATGAGGCTTAACTTCCAGTCTGTCTTTTTCTTCATCTGTAAACTGGAACTTATAATAGCATCCACATCTTAGGGCTGCTTTGAGTTAATCTGATAAGTTAATGCATGTAAAATGCTTACAAATTGCCTTGTTCATAGTACTTAATAAATATTTGACATTTTAGGCCAGGCATGGTGACTCACACCTATAATCCCAGCAATTTAGTAGGCTGATGGGGTGGATTTCTTGAGGCCAGGAGTTTGAGACCAGCCTGGCCAACATGGCAAAACCCAGTTGCTACTAAAATGCGAAAATTAGCCGCATATGGTGGTGCATGCCTGTAATCCCAGCTACTCGGGAGGCTGAGTCACGAGAATCACTTGAACCCGGGAGGTGGAGGTTGCAGTGAGCTGAGAACATGCCACTGCACTCCAGCCTGGGCGACAGAGCAAGACCCTGTCTCAAACAAAACAAAACAAAATTTGACATTTTATATGTACATGTATTCCTACATACATTTGTAAATATATACAAAACGTCTGTCAAATTAGCCCAGCGTAGTGGTGGGTGCCTGTAATCCCAGCTACTTGGGAGGCTGAGGCAGGAGAATCGCTTGAGCCCGGGAGGTGGAGGTTGCAGTGAGCTGAGATCGTGCCGCACTCCAGCCTGGGGGACAAGAGTGAGACTCTGTCTCAAAAAAAAAAAAAAAATCTCTCAAGTCCAGGCGCCGTGACTCACACCTGTAATCCCAGCACTTTGGGAGGCCAAGGTGGGTGGATCACCTGAGGTTGAGAGTTCGAGACCAGCCTGACCAACACGGAGAAACCCCATCTCTACTAAAAATACAAAATTAGCCGGGCATGGTGGCACACGCCTGTAATCCCAGCTACAGGGGAGGTTGGGGCAGGAGAATCGCTTGAACCTGGGAGGCAGAGGTTGCAGTGAGCCAAGATCGCACCATTGCACTCCAACCTGGGCAACAAGAGCAAAACTCATCTCAAAAAAAAAGTCTGTCAAGACATACTTCTTAGAATGGCTGAAATAAAAAAAGATTTTTAAATTTGACAATAGCAAGTGTTGGTGAGGTAGTGGAGCAACTGGAACTCTCATACATTTGCTGATGGAGATATAAATTGTACAACCCTTTGAACAACAGTTTGGCAGTTTCTGATAAAGTAAACATACATTTACCACACTTACCATAGGATCCAGCATTCCCATTCTTATTCCTTCAAGAGAAATGAAAGCATACATCCACACAAAGAATGTTCATATAGTTTTATTCATAATAGCCAAAAAACTGGAAAGAATCAAGGTATTTATCAACAAGTGAATGGATAAATTCTGGAACATCCTTTCAATGGGACACTACTCAGCAGTCAGAATGGATTAACTACTAATACATGCAATGACACAAATAAATCCCAAAAGCATTTTTTTTTTTTTTTAAAGATAGGGTCTCACTTTGTTACTCAGGCTGGAGTGCAGTGGTATAATCACGGTTCACTGCAGCCTCAACCTCTCAGGCTCAAGCGATCCTCCCACCTGAGCCTCTTGAGTAGCTGGGACTACAAGCACGCACCATCACACTCGGCTAATTTTTTAAAATTTTGTAGAGACAGGTCTCACTATGTTGCCCAGGCTGGTCTTGAACTCCTGGGCTCCAGCAATCCTCCTGCCTCAGCCTCTCAAAGTGATGAGATTACAGGTGTGAGCCATTGCACCCAGCCTCAAAAACATTGTGTTAAGGGAAAGAAGCCAGATACAAAAGGCTGCATACTGTAGGATTCCATTTATATGACATTCTGGAAACAGAAAACCAATAGAAACAGAAAGCAAATGATTGGTTGACAGGGGGTGGAGACAGGGAGGAACTGATTATAAAGAGGTATGAGGGAACATGTCAGGGTGATGAAAATGCTTCACATCTTGATTGTCCATAAGGTTTGCTTCTGTGTCCCCACCCAAACCTCATCTCAAATTGTAAACCCTATAATCCCCACGTGTTGAGAGAGGGACATGGTGGGAAGTGATTGCATCACGGGGATGGTTTCCCTCATGGTGTTCTCATGATAGTGAGTTTGCATGAGATCTGATGGTTTTATAAGTGCTCAGAAGCTCCTCCTCCATTCCTCTCTCTCCTGCCACCTTGTGAAGAAGGTTCCTGCTTCCCCTTCCACCATGATCATTTCCTGAGGCCTCCCCAGCCATAAGGAACTGTGAGACAATTAAACCACTTTCTTTTATTAATTACCCAGTCTCAGAAATTTCTTTATAGCAGTGTGAGACCAGACTAATACAATTGTGATGGTGGATACATGACTGAATATGACGGTCAAAACTCAAAGAACTGCACACCTTTAAAGGTAAATTATACCTTACTAACCTGATGTTAAAAGCCATTAACAGCTGTTACCTATGAGAGGAGGGAACTAAGTAGGGAGGATGATTAAAGGATACTTTTTTTTCTACTTAAACATACTTATACTGTTTGAACTTTTCTAATGAGCAAATAATTTATGTACTTGATAATTTCATTAAAGTTTTAAAGAATAACAATATCTATCTTGGAGGGGTGTTGTGAGATCCAAACGACATAATGTAAAAAGCATACAGCACAATGTATGAACTCAGAGACAGACACATAGATACATAAATAGACAGCTACAGGTAGAGAGAATTTGTTACCTTCCTCTCTCACCTCCCACCTCCCCTATTCTCTTCACTTTCCCATCCTCACCCTCCCTTAATGACCCACATATTCTGAAATGACAAGGTACAAAGGCCAAAAGGCCACTGAGGGTGACAGCCATGACTTACCTCAGTGACAAAGAGTGTGCGAGGGTCGATGATATCCAAAAAGTGCCTGAAGCGGCCATAGAAGGATGTCTGAAGAAGGGGATGAGAGAGAAGAGTGAATGGATCAGCCGCTGTGCACCCTTCTCCAGACACTGGGGAGCCCCACCCTTTATGATTGGGGTCCCCCGGTCCCCAGGACTCCCCATGTGGGTGATAAATGCCAATGAGGCCTTAGAAATCTAAGGACAGCTTTCCTGAGGCTGAGAGTTTTCCAAAGTCAACTCAGAGAGACTACTGAGATACTCAAGGATGGGCCCATCTGCTCTTCCAGGTGCCTCCCATTTTCCCCCCTCTCTCCCAATGCCCTGATATCTATTCTGAGCCTATTAAAAGCTCTCAAGCATCCCTGGACATGTAGGCTGAAGGTGAGGCCTGGCCCCAGCCCTCTCCCAGCCTCCCTGTCTTGCTCAGGACCTGAAGTGACAGAGCGTCCTGCCTGCCCCTCACAGGGGTCCCTCCCCAAGGTCCAGCTCTGCCTCCAGGGGGAGGTTCCCAAGTGCAGCTCAAACCTGAAAGCACCAAGCTCACAATCCTCAGGCCCTCCTTCATCCAGAGCCCTGTAGCTGCTGAGGTGCAGGACAAGAGGCAGCTCCCCCAACCTTGCCCCAGAGCAGGGGCTGTGGAAAAGGAGGGCTTTGTGCTAAGCGCCACAGGCATTAGAGCACAATGAAAGGAAACCAAGCAACCCGGCTGCTGGGCCTTCTGCCCTGGGGACTAAGCCAGCTGGGCAAAGCCAAGCTCAAGGGGAAGACAGAGGGTGCCAAGGTTGGGGATGAAGGGGAAGCTGCAATCGCTGGGGGTTCATGCCTCACTACACTCTGGGCTCTGCCCCAAATTCCTCCCTGGAGCCCCACAACTCTCCACCATCCTTTGCACAGTGGAGGAAACAGAAGCCTCCACATTCCCTCCCCTTATTTATTTTATTTATTTATTTATTTATTTGAGATGGAGATTCTCGCTCTGTTGCCCAGGCTGGAGTGTAGTGGTACAATCTCGGCTCACTGCAAGCTCCGCCTCCCAGGTTCATGCCATTCTCCTGCCTCAGCCTCCTGAGTAGCTGGGACTATAGGTACCCACCACCACACCTGGATAATTTTTGTATTTTTGGTAGAGACGGGGTTTCATCTTGTTAGCCAGAATAGTCTGGATCTCCTGACCTTGTGATCCACCCGCCTCAGCCTCCCAAAGTGCTGGGATTACAGGCGTGAGCCACCACGCCCAGACTCCCTCCCCTTATTTAGTAGGACACCAGACCCTGCAGTCAATTCCTGTCCCTTTCCCTTCCCAATAAAGACCCTGCAATAGGCTCCAGGTCACCTCAAAGTGTCCCCACACACCAGTTCTCATCCCACCTCCAATTCTCTCCCACCATGGCACCCTACATAAAGCAACCTCTAACCCCTAACGCCGCCCCTACCCAGGTGCTGTCTCTCACAAACCAGATTAACCTTCAGTCCATTCCTAATAGGAACAGCTGCCTAACCTCCTATAATCCACACAGCCTGGACCATTTCCCCATTAAAGACATACATAAGGGAGGCTCACAATGCTGTCCTGGCAAAATTTCACCTCTAAGAATGTAGTCTAAGGAAACAATCCAAGATGTTCAAAGATCTGGTCAGGTGTACATACCAAGGATATTCACTGCTGCATTATTTACAAAGGTGGATGGTTAAATAAATGCTGGTCCATTCATATGACTGAATACTATGCAGCCTTTAAAACTATGTTTTCAAACATTCATGACATGGAATAATGCTTAAAATTTT
Source organism: Mandrillus leucophaeus (assembly GCF_000951045.1). Classification (NCBI taxonomy): domain Eukaryota; kingdom Metazoa; phylum Chordata; class Mammalia; order Primates; family Cercopithecidae; genus Mandrillus; species Mandrillus leucophaeus. The sequence goes on from NW_012102210.1 coordinate 2,473,715, forward strand.
ATGAAATGCATATAAGCAGTGTGATTCCAACTCAATAAACAAGGGGCTAAACAGAGCTAGACAGATACTAAGTGAAAAGCAAAAAGACCAAATGACATCCAGATCCTGGTCCACTAACAGGGACCAGGGTTCCTTAGGAAAGGAGCAGATTCAAAGGCTGGGGTAGGGAGGGTACAAGATGAAACTGGTACATTTTGTTGCACCAGGAAGTAATGAGGTCTTATCCCTAAAAAATGACGGGGACATGTTAAAAGGATCAGCGAAGGGAAGGTGGTACATTGTGTTCTTCCAAATGTGATACCGGGGAAGTCCACAGCATCACTCACATAATATTCCACAGGGACTAAATAAATCTAATCACGAGAAAACAAAACAAACCCACACTGACGGACATTCCATAAATTAATTGGTTTTTTTCATCAAATATGTCAATGTCATAAAGACAAAGAAAGAGTGGGAATGAGACTGTTCCACATTAAAGAAGCTAAAGAGACAACTAGATGCACTGTGTAACTCGGGATTGGATCCTGGCGTGGGGGGGGGAATGCTCTAGAGCATTATTGAGACAAGTGACAAAAGTGGAATATGGACCATAGGTTAATAAAAGTGTTGTATCCATGTTAAATCTCCTGACTATAATTACTACACTGTGGTTACATAAGAGAATGTCCTTGGTTTGTTGTTGTTGTTGTTGTTGTTGTTGTTGTTTTCGAGACAGAGTCTTGCTCTGTCTCCCAGGCTGGAGTGCAGTGGTGCAGTCTCAGCTCACTGCAACCTCTGCCTCCTGAGTTAGCAATTCTCCTGCCTCAGCCTCCCGAGTAGCTGTGACTACAGGCCCGTGACACTATGCCTGGCTAATTTTTTTTGTATTTTTAGTAGAGATGCGGTTTCACCGTGTTAGCCAGGATGGTCTCCATCTCCTGACCTCATGATCTGCCCACCTCGGCCTCCCAAAGTGCTGGGATTACAGGCGTGAGCCTCCACGCCCAGCCGAGAATGTCCTTGTTCTTAAAAGACATACGCTGGGCCAGGCACAGTGGCTCACCCTGTAATCCCAGCACTTTGGGAGACCAAGGCAGGCGGATCACCTGAGGTCAGGGGCTCAAGACCAGCCTGGCCAATGTGGTGAAACCCCGCCTCTACTAAAAATATAAAAATTAGCTGGGTGTGGTAGTGCAATCCCAGCTACTTGGGAGGCTGAGGCAGGAGTATTGCTTGAACCCGGGAGGTGGAGGTTACAGTGAGCCAAGATTGCGCCACTGCACTCCAGCCTGGGTTACAGAGCAAGACCCTGTCTCAAAAAAAAAAAAAGACATATACTCTGATGTATTAGGAGATGAATGAATACAATCTATTCATAAATAGTTGAAGAAAAATAATGTGTAAAAATACAGGGCAGCCATAAAATCTGGAAATGTAGGTACTATAATTGAATGTAGATTGAAGATGTCCTGATGATATCATGTATATCTGCTATCTTTCCAGACTTTATGATTACTTGTAGACAAAGAGAATAAAGGAAATGTGATGTTAAAAATTGGCAGATCTAGGCAAATAGGGAAGTTTTCCTTATTCTTCTTGCAACCTTTCTGTAAGACTAAAAGTGTTTCAAAATAAAAAGGTAAAAATTATATTTTCAAAAAAGCTAGATGAAAATACACTAAAATGCTAATAGAGATTGCCTCTGGGTAATAGGCTTATGTATGATTTATATTTCCAGATCTTTAAATTGCTTTTGAAATAAAAAAAATCAGTATTATGCATAATATGCAGAAATGATATTACATTTAAAAATACATATTTAGAGTAAAATGCAAGCCAGTCACAGTGGCTTGCTCCTATAATCCCACCTACTTGTGAGGTTGAAGTGATAGGATCACTTGAGCCCCGGAGTTTAAGATCAGTCTGGGCAACACAGTGAAACCCCACCTCTAAAAAAAATTTTAAAAATTAGCCAGGCATGGTGGTATCCACCTGTAGTCCCAGCTACTTAGGAGACTGAGGTAGGAGGACCACCTCAGACCAGGAGTTTGATGTTGCAGTGAGCTGTGATCATGCCACTGCACTCCAGGCTGGGGGACAGAGCAAGAGCCTGTCTCCAAAAATAAAGTAAAATATGAACTGATATTTTAAGTATTATATTTGATTATGAGCTCCTGAAGGACATGGGCTATTGAATGTTCCTTCCTTATCCTCCCTGGTTCGAAGTCTCCTTACATCTCTGGAAGGAAGGGTCTCCTGCCACAGGAATCCTTGAGTGGGCCGATGAGTGGCCAATAGCCTCAAGGCTTCTGGGTGGGGTAGAGCTGGGCTGGGCTTTGAAGGGAGGGCAAGATTAGGAAAGGATAACAGTATGGCAGCTAGTGGTTCAAAGGAGGGAAGAGGATGAGCGGGGGCAGAGGAGAGAACCTGGAAGTAGAATGGCCTGAGTGAAGCAACTTCTTGAATATAGTCCGGCAGAAACTTCAGCCTCTGACTTGTCCTGTGGATCTCGCACTGTCTTCATCCTGTCCCAGTCCTGCCAGCCTTCTTGTGTCACTTTCCACCACAGCTACTGGGGGAGACTCCCAGATAACGCATTTGCTACACAGACACCTACAAACGCCTAATGAGCTAGGCTCAGGGTGAGAGGTGACAATGTGCTAGCAGCTCTCACTCTCAGCACCTCCTCAGCCTCGGCGCCCACTCTGGCAGCACTTGAGGAGTCCTTCAATGCGCCACTGGGTGGGAGCCCCTCTCTGGGCTGGCTGAGGCCGGAGCTGCCTCCCTCTGCTTGCTGGGAGGTGTGGAGGGAGAGGCAAGGGCGGGAACCGGGACTGTGCTCGCGGGCCAGCGTGAGTTCCAGCAGGCGCGGGCGCAG
>NW_012102210.1:2476626-2485391 GCF_000951045.1 Mandrillus leucophaeus
GGCCCAGGGCAGTGAGGGGCTTAGCACCTGGGCCAGCAGCTGCAGAGGTTGTGCCAGGTCCCCCAGCAGTGCTGGCCCACCGGCGCCGCACTCAAATTCTTGCCTGGCCTTAGCTGCCTCCCCGCCATGCAGGGCTCGGGACCTGCAGCCCGCCATGTCTGAGCTCCTCCCCCTGTGGTTGGCTCCCAGGTGGCTGGAGCCTCCCCCAGGTGGGCTGCCCCCTGCTCCCTGGCGCCCGGTCCCCTGGACAGCCCAAGGGCTGAGGAGTGCAGGTGCCGCTCGGGACTGGTGGGCAGCTCCACCTGCAGCTCTAGTGCAGGATCCACTGGGTGAAGCCAGCTGGGCTCCTAAACTGGATGCGGACTTGGAGAACTTTTATATCCAGCCAGAGGATCATATGTGTACCAATCAGCACTCTGTATCTAGCTGACCTAGTGGGGACTTGGAGAACTTTTCCATCTAGCACTCTATGTCTAGCTCAAGGATTGTAAACGCACCAATCAGCACTCTGTGTCTAGCTCAGGGTTTGTAAATATACCAATCAGTACTCTGTGTGTAGCTCAAGGTTTATAAATACACCAATTCGTGCTCTGTATCTAGCTAACTCTGTATCTAGCTAACCAGCACTCTGTGACGCTAACTCAAGGATTGTAAATGCACCAATCAGCACTCTGTCAAAACGGACCAATCAGCTCTCTGTAAAATGGACCAATCAGCAGGATGTGGGTGGGGCCAGATAAGCAAATAAAAGCAGGCTGCCCCAGCCAGCAGTGGCAACCCGCTAGGGTCCCCTTCAACACTGTGGAAGCTTTGTTTTTCACCCTTTGCAGTAAATCTTGCTGCTGCTCACTTTAGGTCTGCTCTGCCTTTATGAGCTGTATCACTCACCACGAAGGTCTGCAGCTTCACTCCTGACAGGGAAACCACCCACCAGAAGAAAGAAGCTCCAGACACATCTGAAAGTCTGAAGGAACAAACTCCGGACACACCATCTTTAAGAACTGTAACACTCACTGCGAGAGTCTGCAGCTTCATTCTTGAAGTCAGTGAGACCAAGAACCCACCAATTCCGGACACAAAGGGACACCAAATGAACAAGCCCTCAAAGAGCTCAGAGTCCATCAAGCTAGACTAGTAACTATAAACAAATAACTACAAAACACCGATCAGAGTTTAAATGAAGCATTGCAAAGTGCACTGGGGACACAGAGTTCTTCCTATGTCTTCCTAGTGTAAGTCAAGGAGGTGTCCCAGAGGAGCTGGGACCAGGGGGTGGATAAGTTTACCTAGCAGAGGAGGGTATATGCAAGAAGATGAAAGCATGAAACTTAGGATCAGAAGCTGCACCGGACTCCTGTGGTCTCTTCATTCATTCACCATTCAACCCACCACCAAGGATCTACTGTGTGTCCAGCACTGTGCTAGGTCCTGGAAGTAGCAAGGCTGACCAACTGTGGGGAAATGAGGAAGAGCAGCCACAGATGATGCCTCGCTTTCTAGTGAGACATGAATGTTAACCAGAATGGGGACAGCAAGAAGCATACTGATTAAATGGGAAGAAGATAAAAACTCTGTATTGGTCATATCAGTCTGCGATATTTAAAGGGCTTTCCAGATGTAATTTTTCAGCAAACATTTGGACTGAGATTCAAGAAAGAGATTCTGAGTTGGAAATGTCAGGTACAGATTGGCCTAAGACCCCCACCCCACCCACTATAGAGACAAACCTATAGTCTAAGTCAGATTTACTGACTTACTCAACAAAGAGGGGCACAAAGCAGAGAATTATGGGGTGCCTTGCCAAACAAAGAAAAATATTTAGTATATAATTTAAGGAAGATAGAGTAAAATTTAAATGAAGCAGTGCTTCAATACGCTCCACGCAAAGCAAGACCATATGGAAAGGAGTCAACGTAAGTCTCGACCAACCACTCAGGGTCTTGTTTCCTTAAAAACTATAAAGTTAAGATTAATGAGAAATGTTGTGACCAGAAACCCCTTATTTGCAGCTATGGGTTCATTCTCTGAGGTAAAGTGACTTAGACCTGCCTATCAAGAGGTAGATGGTTCATTCCTAATGATATGATTTAAATAGCAAAGTTCTTGGCAGTCTAGGACCTTATAGAGTGAGACATGAGTATGAAAGAGGTGGTTACTAGAAGAAAGTTGTTCGATACTTTGTAGCTCCTGTGGGTCCTTGTGAGAAACATCGTTTCTTTGCAGCTGGATCTGTGTCTGTTCCTTCCTGCCTGATGAATGAATGGCAAGGAAGGTTTTTACTTTCACAATCTCAGTTCCTTTTTATTTTCTCAATAGTATAAAATGTATAGCTTCCCTCCCAAATTTGGCTCCCATCTTTTACCCCCTCCCTCCCAAATTCAGCTCCCATCTTTACCCAATCACACAATCCATGGATGTTTTTCCTCCCCTTTTTCTTCACCGGAAGAATGAGTCAGTCAAGTGATTCCTTCTCTTTCCCTTCACAAGAAAGGTGAGTCAGCTAATTCTCAGCAGGAGCCCCAGGCCTGCAGCAGCTGCTGCCTTCCCACTTCCACCAGCCAGCTCTCTCCCATCTGCAGGCCCCCCAGTGAGAGCAGGCCTTGGGAGCAGCAGCTGAGGGCAAAGATCCCTGAAGAAGCTAACAACGCCCCCCAAATACACACACCAGACCTCCAAATTACTGCTCTTCGGGATTAGGAATAATATACTCACTGAATCTACAGCCCAAAGCAGAAAGGCTGGGCCAGCCCAGTAGTCCTGAATCAGCTGCACCCTGAACCACCTGGGTACTTAAAAAACCAGGCCATATACCCAGGGATTCTGATTCTATTGCTCTGGGGGTGGCCTCCAGCTATCAGTGTCTATTTTAAAACCTGCCCAGTGTGACTCTTGGAAATGATGACCCCTCTCCACTGCACAAACCAGCCCAGGAGCAGCATTAGAAAAAAACTCACTGTGTCGCCTATAGGAAGTAAATGATTAAAATACATAACCACCTGCAAGGTACTGTGATTTTAGATCTTTATTTCAAGCAAACTATGAGACATTTCCCCTCGCCTCCCAACTCTCAGCCCACACAAACTTCCCAACCTTGAAGTGAAGAAAGCATTTTTCTGCCCAGCAAGCTCTCCATACCCCAGAGGGAGCCCTGTGCAGCCAGCCTGCTCTGCCCTACTAGGCCTTTGTCCCCAGCACACTCATACCTCCAGTCATCTCAACAGATAAGTGAGACTTCCAAAAGAGCAAGGAATTTTTGTTTTATTTTTGAGACAGTGTCTCACTTTGTCACTCAGGCTGGAGTGCAGCGGCACGATCACAGCTCACTATACAACCCCCACTTCCTGGACTCAGGTGATTCTCCCACCTCACCCTCTGGAGTAGCTGGGACTACAGGCATGTGTCACCACACCTGGCCAATTTTTATATTTTTTGTAGAGACAGAGTTTCGCCATGTTGCCTGGGCTAGTCTCAAACTTCTGGGATCAAGCGATCTGTCCACCTCAGCCTCTCAAAGTGCTGAAATTACAAGCATGAGCCACCACACCTCACCAGAAGTTGTTAAAAAAACCTTCTTTCCTTCTTTTTTGAGACAGGGTCTCACTTTGTTGTCCAGCTGGAGTGCAATTGTGTGATCATAGCTCACTGCAGCCTCGGACTTCTGGGCTCATGGGATCCTCCTGTCCCAGCCTTTCAAGTATCTGGGACTACAGGTCCATGCCACCATGCCCAGCTAGTTTTTCAATTTTCTGTAGACATGGGGTCTCACTATGTTGTCCAGGCTGGTCTCAAGCTCCTGGCCTCAAGCAATCCTCCTGCCATGGCCTCTTGAAGTGGTGGAATTACAGGCATGAGCCACTGTACCTGGACAACAATTTTTTTTTTTTTTTGAGACAGTTTCGTTCTTGTTGCCCAGGTTGGAGTGCAATGGCGCAATCTCGGCTCACTGCAACCTCTGCCTCCCGGGTTCAAGCGATTCTCCTGCTTCAGCCTCCTGAGTAGCTGGGATTACAGGCGCCTGCCACAGCGCCCAGCTAATTTTTTGTATTTTTAGTAGAGACCGGGTTTCACCATGTTGGCCAGGCTGGTCTCGAACTCCTGGCATCAAGTGATTTGCCCGCCTTAGCCTCCCAAAGTGCTGGGATTACAAGCATGAGCCATCGTGCCTGGCCCTGGACAACAATTTATTTACAGATGGACTGAAACACAAATGGGAGAAAGTATGTGCGTTTGTTTCCTGTCCTGGGGCCCCAACATGGCAAACATGGTATGTGAGCCAGAAGGGAAAACAGTGAGTTCAGGAGAGGAAATGAGCAGAAAAGGAAGAGGAAAGGAAGCAAAGCAGGTCTCAAAGGTTCCCTGGGTGCTGCGCTGTCATCTCCTCCCTTTTATTAGGCAGTTGGGGTAGTGGTTAAATGCAGACTTTAAGTTTACAGGAGAAACAAGCGACAAAGGAACATGCTAACCACTACCAGAGAGATGCCATCAGCTACATTGAGAAGGAGGGGAATTCTACAGGGACGACCAACTGTTTCTTCAACAAAGAGGAAGGGAAAAGAGGAAGAGAGAACTAACAGATTAAAAGATACAAAAGAGGCCAGGTGCAGTAGCTCACGCCTGCAACCCCAGCACTTTGGGAAGCCGAGGCGGGTGGATCACCTGAAGTCAGAAGTTTGAGACCAGCCTGGCCAACATGGCAAAATCCCATCTCTACTAAAAATACACAAATTAGACAGGCGTGGTGGCGTGTGCCCGTAATCCCAGGTACTTAGGAGGCTGCGGTAGGAGGATCACTTGAACCCGGGAGGCAGAGGTTGCAGTGAGCTGACATCATGCCACTGCACTCCATCCTGGGTGACAGAGAGAGATTCTGTCTCCAAAATAAATAAATAAAAGATACAAAAGAGATACCCAAAGGTAATAATATGTGGAACTTACAGGATCCTGATTCAAACAAACCAACTACAAATAAATTATGTCATGATCAGGGAAATATAAATAGTGACTGGTTACTTGATGATATTAAGAATTAATGGGCCAGACATGGTGGCTCATGCCTGTAAATCCCAGCACTTTGGGAGGGTGAAGCAGAAGAATCGTTAGAGGCCAGGAGTTTGATACCAGCCTGGCAAAACAGCAAGACACCTGTCTCTACAAAAAAAAAAAGAAAGAAAACAAAATATGTACATACACACATATACATACACACACACACACACACATATATATATATGTGGCCATGCATGGCGGCACACCCCTGTAGTTCCAGCTACTCTGGAGGTTGAGGCCTGAGGATTGCTTGAGCCCAGGATCTCAAGGCTGCATTGAGCCATTAATTACTGTTCCACTGTACTCCAGTGTGGGTGATAGACAGAAACCCTGTCTCTAAAAAAAAGAAAAAAGAAATAATGATTTTAGGTGTGTTAAGGGCATGGTTATGTTAAACAAATAAAAAAACCCATTAATATCATGTGATAAAGAGAGCACTTCACCTCTGTGATATTCTTACCTCCAAACCCGTAACTCCGGTCTACCCAAAAGAAAGACATTAGGTAAACCCAAGTTGACGGACACTCTATAAAATATCTTCCAAAATTGTCAAGGTCATCAAAAACAAGCAAAGTCTGAGAAACTGTCCCAGGTACTATGACTGCCACAGACCAGAGGAGGCTAAAGAGACATGATGACTAAAGGTAACATGTTCCTGGATGGGATCCTGGGACAGAAAGGGGACATTAGTGTAAAAAAATAGTAAAGTTAAGTCTGGAGTGTAGTTAATGATAACGTACCAATGTTAGTTTCTTAGTTTTGAAAAATATAAAGTGGCAATGCAAGATGATAATAGAGGACAATGGGTGAGGGCTAGGCAGGAATTGTCTTTTGACTTCTCTAAGAGTGAAATTATTCCAAAACAAAAAAGTTTATTTGAAAAAAACCTAACCAAAGAGTCCTTATTTTTTAGAGACACCTACTAGTAGGTTCAATGAAATGATGGGATATTTGGGCTTTGCTTCAGAATAATTCATTGGTTGGGTCGTGGGGATGGGTGTACAGATGAAACAAGGCTGGCTTTAAGTGGGCAACTGTTGAAGCTGGATGATGGGTGCATAGGGGTTCACCGACAACTGTCTCCAGATTACTATGTTTGTAAACTTCCATAATAAAGTTGACAACAAACAAATAAACAAACAAACATGAACTCTGGAGCCAGACTTTCTGGGAAGTTACTTAATCTGTTTGTGTGCTGCAGTTTTCTTACCCATAAATTGGAGATCATTGCACCTGCCTCACAGTGTTGTTGTGAAAATTCAGTAAGTCAATACACAAAAAGGCTGGAATGATGCTTGGCTATTGTCACCATCTTACAGAGAGAAAGATGGTCACAGACCACCAACACCCATCACCCTTTCTTCACACTCTGACCCTCCACAGCCTCCACCCTCTTTCTCCCCCTGTTCTCTTGCACAGGGAGACCCCTGAGGGAATAAAGAGGAGTTCTAGAGTGACTCCAGAGAATAAGGAAAGACCTTGTTGGGGAATAAGAGTCATGTCCCTGGCATGGGTGCTGGGCATGAATCCTGGATTATCAACTACCTTGAAGCAGGCTTCTGTCAGGCCAGCACAAGGTACTATAAGCATATATTACACAATTATTACATGCCAGAGCAGGACACAGAGATGTGGGCTGGGCCCTAAAGGAGCTCATCAACCCAGTATATACATGGCCAATCTTTGTGTCTTTAGACTCACCTCCTTAAAGACACCCCAACTCTGGAATATCTCAGCACTGATTAATCTTACACTGTCAAACATGCCCCCACTTGGTTGCAATTTTATAAGATCCCTAAGGGACAATTTGGAGAAAAGTTGGTCCACCTTTCCAATCACAACCTTACAAGTCAATTTAATTCAAGTCCACAAAGCCCTACTGAATTGTCTCCAGGATATTCATGTATACAACAAACCTTCATTAAGTACCTCTTAACTACCAGGCACTGTGATGAGCCTTGGAAAGTCAACAGGGAGTGAAGGCAGGCACAGCCTCCACTTCCACAAAGTCCATAGTTGAAAGGGAAACACACATGGCAAAGAAATACTCATCACAAATCAATGTATACACTGAGATAGGTGTTTGCAGTAAGGAAACAGTCAAAAATTCAACCTGGGAGTGGCAGGAGGCTTCTCCAAGAAAGTGATGCTTCATGGATACACCAGGGATGAGGAAGAGTGGGAACAAGAGTTGCGGGCAGAGGAAGAGGTGATGTTCCAAGCAGATGGCCCAGTGGTGGGAGGGAACATGGTGGGTTCAGAGGCTGAAAAGCAGCCAGTGTGATGTGAAGGAGGGTGCGAGGTGTGGGTGGTTGGGTGGTGGGATTCAAGGAAGAAGTAGTCAGTGGGGTGGGCCATGTATACTTTGGGGGCCCCTTCAGAAGTTAGGTCTTTATCTCAGAAGCAGGGGAAGCCATTGGAGGGTATTTAAATGTGCAAGGGTGTGGGGAGTCCCTTGATCAGATCTGTATCGTTGGGACTCTGCCTTGCAGAAGGAGGAAAGACTGGAAGAGGGACAGAGTGGAAGCAGGGAGACATGTTGTGAGGCTACTGCAGTGACCCAGGAAGTAGACGATGGGGGCTTGGTTTAGGATTCTGGCAGTAGAGATGGGTGGACTTGAGAGCTGTGTAAGAGGTAAGATCACTGGGCCTCTGGTTGCACTTAAAGGGTGAGGGAGAAGAAGGAAAGAACAGGCAGCTCCCAGGCTTCTGGCTGCACTGATTGGGTGACAAGTTGGGCTGCTTGCAGAGCCAGGGAGCCATGCGGCAGGAGCAGGTGTGGACTAGAGAGAAGATCCTTAACATGGATGAATCAGATGCAACATGCTTTATGCAGGTCACTGTGCTGGGGAGGGGAGCTTCAAAAGTGGATACAACAAACACTAAATTTTACTGCCTGCTGGAGCAGTGCCAGGAAGAAGTACCGTAATGGCTGCAGGAACAGGCTAGCCTCAAATGTTTATCTATTGCTCTAGAGCAGTGCTCACAGTAAAGGACTCAGTCATATAAGCTACTAAGACATATTTGATAAACGTCCGTTGGGTAACTGAATGTCCCAAGTGCCACATACAGATAACAGACACCAAGGAAAAAAAAAAAAAAACCACACAAATCTTTTACTCAGCACATTACTATATGCCTAACTTGTCTCTATCAGGGCAAGACAGAGGCAGAGAAGGCCAAGTTCAGCCCCTTCTCGCAAAAGGCCTGCAGGGGATTTGAGGAAACCAAGTCATCACACAGCAAACATTTAGAAGACCACAGGGCACTGTATGGAGAGCTATGAGGATCCGACTCAAGTGGCCAAAAAAGTGTGCGGGAGGGAGTCTGCAATCTCATGGGACCAGAGGGAAAAAGGGACCAGAGACATAGGGAGCAAGTCTTTGCCTGAGAGGCAGGCCCGACTGAGCCTGTAAGGATGAGCAGAATGGGGGTGGGAGCGGTGATAGGCAATGTAATAAGGTCACTCAAGTCCAAGCAGGGACACCCCGACAATCTCACCCTAGATGGCCTCCTACACTGGAAGGAAGATGTCAGTCTCACCTCGGATACCTACATGCTGAGATGGCCTACTTTTAAAAGGAATTAAAGTCCTGTTAAGAAACACTGGGGACATTTTTTTCAGACGGCTCAGGAGCCAAGTTCCCTAATAATCAGCAAAGCTCGGGATCCCCCTTTGCTGGAACCAATCCCCCTTCCACCACCACAACAAAAAAAAT
>NW_012102210.1:2486292-2522607 GCF_000951045.1 Mandrillus leucophaeus
CCGGGGAGTGACGGCGCCAAGGACCAATGGGAAGCCACGGTGAGAGTCCGTGCCCGCCCCGCTGACCAATGGGAAAAGGGTGGCTGTGGCCGAAGTCCCCCCTGGGCTAGCTGCAGGCTCCGCTGGCCGCCGGTGGGAGACCCTCGGGCGGAAGGGGACTTTGGAGGGGAGTTTGCTGGTCGTCTCTCTGCCACCCGCCGGCCCGCAGACCACAGCCCGGTCCTCACCTGCTGGAAGCGTGGTTTGCCCAGTTGGAAAGGAGGTGCATCGCTCGAGGCGTTAGCGGCACTAGCCGCCGCCGCCGATGCTGTAGTCGCTGTATCCGCCATGGCCACTGACGCCCGCAATCTCCGGCTCTTTTAAAATGTCCCTCCTCGGCCCCCGCCACAGCTGCCTCTCCCGATTGGCCCTAAGCAACCGCAGCGAGCGGGAGGCGCAAGGGGTTGTGGGGAGTGTAGTTTTTCGCGTCCCGAGGCTTGCAACCCTAGACTGCAGAGAGTTGCGGCCGTGCGGGGAGGTCTCGGTGCCCGCTGTCCGCGTTGCAAGGTGCAAGGTCGGCAGCCCAGGAAGGGTGTTCCTGTTCGACGACCACGTGCCGCCCCTCGCTGCTTACTTGTCCCCAGAAGTTAGAGTGGCTGCCGTGGGCGTCGCTCCTGGGGCCAGGCAGCCCAGAAGGGTCCCATTCAAGTGGGCCCGACTTGGGACCAGATGGGCAAAGACTCCAGGCAGAGTAGGGTTAACCGCAGAAGGCTTTCTGCAAAGAGTTGCACTGCGGAACCTTCTCGTCGTTTCCTCCGTCGCCACCCTGCCCACTCGTCCTGTGCTCTCCCGCTGTCCTGACACTCAGTTCCTGGAGCATGCTGGGGCCTGCCCACCCCGCGACCCCTGAACATTCTGTACCGAGAAGACTAAATCTTCGCCTGATGCTGGCTCTCTTTCTGGCTTTAGCCTAAACATTGCATTTCCCAGTCCATCACTCTGCTTCCACAAAATCCCATAGAGGCTCCGTGGCACCCAGCACTTCTCTTTTGCACTCACAATTACTTAATGTTCTGGATAGTCTTTCTTACTGTAAGGTTCACAGGGCAGGGGCTATGACTTTTTGATTCACTTCAGTTTTCTGAGCCAGACGTAAGAGGGCTCACAGTAGAGACTCAAGTAAGTGTTGGCTGTGAGCTCATCAGTGGGGGATTAAGAGCCCTGACAGCCTTCACCTTGTCTGGCCAACCAAGGAAGATCCCTCCTGGGCCTAATTCCCGGGCAGGAGAAGAACCTGGGACTAGGGCGGGTGGGGAGGGCGTTAGGTAAGGGGGAGTATCACAGGTTGTGGAGTAAGCACCAGCATGGATAATGAACACACACAGTTGTAGAATGGATTAGCTGAAGATTCCCAGCTGAATTACCTGGTCAGTGAGCCAGACTTGGGGAGTGGAGAAGCTGCCTCTTTTGCCCAAGATGACAGTAGAAATACTTGCTCTTCTAGGGAACCCCACTTTGGGTCTCATTAGTCTCATGGTGGACTGCAGGTTTGGCTCATGTCTGCCAGTGTTTCTGGACACTACACGGGCTGTGGCAGTCAAAGTTTTTCATCCTCTAGTAGTTGAACCACAAGAAATACTTTTCATAAAGCTGGAGGGAGATTTTAGCTAGCCATGAAGAACAATTTGTATCTTGGATTTGTATCTTATCTTCCCCTGCTAGACCATGCAATTTGAGAATAGGAATCTATTTCTTACCTTCTGTATTACCAATAAATGGGCCCATCTTAGGTGCACAATAAATGTGGGTATCCTGGGAGTCAGAAAATACTAAGTTCAGGCTACTGGGCAACACTGTGTTACTGCCCTGATGTCAGGGCAGGGACAGGGCCATCCAAGAATCCCATCACCCTGATTTAAGGTGCCTTCTCCCACAGCAGCCTCCTGTACCTGTTCATTCCAAAACAGGAACACAACAGAGCCACCTGCAGTACATGAATGTTTTATTCTTCATAAAGTGCTTAAAACATGAAGAACAAGCTCTTTATAAAGAGCCTTACAACTAGGAAGACAAACAGCAAAGCAGAACCATTCCTGCTCCCTGCCCAACCCACCTGCAACTCTCCTCCAAGTGTGGCTAGGAGAAGAAACATCAACAAGGACCCTGGGCTTCAATTCAACAACTCCTCTGAAGCCATCCATGCCCTGGGCATTAGGGAGGCCCACAATCAAAGGTCAGGGCCTGGGCTGGGACTGAATAAAGCCCAGAGGAATCCCCAGTAGGGGGGGTGACTCCCTGCTCTCAGAAAAGGTACTTACTTCTCTAATACCCAATGACCCCCAAAAGCATGACTGAAACCCTGGGGACCAGTGGACACTTTTCTCAGCTTTGATGAGTGGAGTTTAAGGTAGATAACGTTACAGGCGCTTTCCTCCATGTGTAGCGCTCCTCTGCTCCATCCTGGCGGCAGACAGACATCACCCAGAGGGCACGTGTCTGCCTGAGGCCTTCCAAAAGCAAGCCCACAGGCCCTCTCCTGAAGAAGTGGTGGTCCCAGAGGAGCTCTTGCCTCCTTACTAAGCCATAAGTATCCTCCTTCAGCACCTCGTCACCCCCCCCATTTTTGCTAATTCAGGGTGCCCCAAGCCGCCAAAGTTCCCTGCAGATGCCTTGGGGAATCCTACCACGTTTTCTGCGAGCAAACCAGGGGCTGGGCCAAATGACAGACACTTCATTTCAAAGTGCACTGCAGGCAAGCCCCTGGGGCAGAAGGGACAGGCTGAGACAGCAGCTTAGTGGATGGATGGGAGGACAACAAAGGCTTTTTCCTAAGTATAGGTGTCTCCCACAGGCATAGTGGGACCTCCCACTTCCAGGCAAGCTGACTGGTCTAGCATGGCTAAGTCCTGAGGCCAAACAGAATGAGAGTGAGCAGGGCAGCCCCAGGCCGGCCGGCCTGCCTGCCTGCCTGCCTGCCTGCCCAGCAGTGTTTATCCTGGGATCCTCCTATTGGGGTTGAAGGAGGAGAAGACAGCAGGAAGTCTGAGGGAGCAGCAACTTGGCCAGATCAAGAGATTAACTCCAGGGGAGGGGAAGAGCCCACAGTAGGGCTGCCCATTCCCATTCCCAGGGCCCTGAGAGAGCCATCCCTATGTACTCAACAGGTGGGAGGGGGACGCCACACAGCGGGAGAGGTCGACATCCAGGGGCTCTTGACCCCGCACACAAAAGGCACATTTTAATTGGTTTCCAAAAGTTCAAACCCTGCAGTAACACAGAGTTTTGGCATCTGGACAGGCAACAAGAATAGACATGGAGGCTTGATCCCCAAAACATAAGCAGCCCCAAGCCCCAGCCTGGAGGAGTCTACACATTGGAGGTGGTCAAGAGCTCGAAAAGCAAAAAGGTATTCTCCCCGCACCCGCCCCTGCACCCCACACTTTCCCATGTGACACTTGTGGAAAGGTCAGAGGAGGCAGGGAGCAGCCTGAAGCACACACATCATCCACCTCTGTCCACACGACACTCGCCCCACAAACAGCACCAGACTGAAACAGACTCAGGACATGGCAGAGACTGACCCAGACCACACAGGCTCCTTGCTCTCAGGAGAATGGGTGTGAGGCTGAAGAGCAGGCACCCTGGTTGCCCATAACTCACAGATAAATAGGCAGCGTGGTCGCTGTCCCAGGAATACTAGAAGCCCCTCCAGGGATTGGAGGGAAGTGAAGGGGATGGGGCTTTGGCTGTGGGAAGAAATGGCTGACCATCCTTGGGGGGTAATAAAGTATGTGCTAGTAACCAGTCTTGTCCCAGATTACCGCATCAAGCTACAGCTCACCCCTGCTCTGTCTTGGGGGAAGAGTTCCAATTCCCTGGGGCCCCCAAAGCTGAGGGGTATGAAAACAGGCAGGTGGGAAAGACCCAGGGCTCCCAAAGATACACAAATTGTGCACAGAACCTGATGCCTCCAAAGGGAATCCAGAGGGCCCCCCTTCCAGCAGCCCCAGTCAAGGCAGGAGGGAGAGGAACAAGGAGTGACAAGGCAAGACAGACGATGCCCCACTGCAGATGAGAGAGTTCAGCAGGAGGGAGGGCGGGCAGCAGCAGGTCCATGCCAACCCTCCTGGGGGTGGGGTGAGGAAGGCTATTTGGGGGGGCCCGGGGGGATCTGCAGCAGTGTGGGTGAGGTCTCCATGATCCGCACCAGCAGCCGGTCGATGTAGCTCTCCAGCTCCTGCACATGCTCGTCCCGCTGGCTCAGCTCCCGCTCCCGCTGCAGGAGCAGGCTGATGAGCTCATCGTGGGTCAGGTGGTAGTACTTGGCTGACTGGTCCAGCACAGCTGAGTCCTGAGGCCGGACCGAAGACAGTGAGCAGGGGAGCCCTAGGCCGGGGTGCCCGCCTGCCTGCCCCCCTGCCCGCCTGCCTGCGCCCCTGCCCACCAACACCTAAGTTTCACCACCGCAAGGCCCCGGGCTGCCTGTCTCCAATGCCAGAGGCGCCCTAACTGGTCCAGCACAGCTGAGTCCTGAGGCCGGACCGAAGACAGTGAGCAGGGGAGCCCTAGGCCTGCCTGCGCCCCTGCCTGCCCCCCTGCCCGCCTGCCTGCTGCCCTGCCCACCAACACCTAAGTTTCACCACCGCAAGGCCCCGGGCTGCCTGTCTCCAATGCCAGAGGCGCCCTAACTGGCTTCAGGACTCTGACATGGGGGACCTGGCCTGCTCCCTGCCCCACCCTCCCCAGGATCAAGCTCTGAGACTCCACCACATATTCTGTCAGATGACCCCCACACCTTGCTGGGCCTTACCTTCAGCTTCTTGGTGTCCACCATCTGGCCAGCCTGGGGGGCCTGGGTCACAGGCTGAATGCTCCCAGATGTTACTGTTTTGAGCTTCTCCAGCCCACTGCTCAGGGCTATGCTCAGACTGGAGCGGGACTGCTTCCTGTCGGGGCTGCCCTCCACAGGGGCAGCACTGAGGGGCTTCACGGGGTGGGGACTGCAAAGACATACAAGAGATGGGTTACACAAAGAGAAGGGTGGCACGGGTCAAAAGTGGGGCTGCTCTCCCTGCGGAGCCTCCAGGTCTGCTGGACAGAAAGCCCAGCACTGGGTAGTAGCTGCCCCTACAGAGTCAAGGTCTCAGGGCAGCCGTGTCCAGTACTCCTGAGCAACCCCCTGGGCTGGCCTCAATCCCCACCCCACCACCTGCTCCCTCCCGTTTCACTCCCTCATTCACCCGGTGACCTGGCCCTTTCACAGGGACAGCAAAGGCCATACTATAGACTCCTGTGCACCTGTACCCAGCCTCTGTCAGGGACACCCTCCTCCAGCCATCTTCCCTCTTTTTTCTTCTATACTGTAACCTTTCTCTAGTGCGGTGACCAACCCTTCCAAGTTCCCAGTTTTCCCAGGACTGTGAGGATTCCCAGGACATGAGACTTTGAGTGCTAAAACCTGGGCAAACTGGGACACTTGGTCACCCAGCTCTCTCTAGGGGTTCCTTCCCATCAGCATTTACAGAGCCCTGCAAAAACCCTCCCTTGACCTTGTATTTGCTCTAGCTATCATTCCTAGTCACGTTCCCCTTTCTTCTCACCCAAGCCTCTCCGCAGCAGCATGGAGACTACATTTGTGTAATTTCTTACCTTTCATTGACTCCTTAACCCATTAGAACAGGATGTCGGTCTCTACTGGCCCACCACAAGTGGACTTGTTGAGGTCACCAAGCCCTGCTGGTTCTCACCTCACTGACCTCTGTCGAGCCGACACTTGAAGCACTCCTTCCTTTGGGCTGCTCGCCTCCCTTTCCCTTCAAGACCTCCATCTCGTCTTCCAACCCCACAGCCCCTTCTCAGTCTTAACAACTGCTAGTCTGCCCTTGGGTTCTCTCCTCTCCTCCTCTCTGGATCCTACCACCCTCCTAATCTCCATCTCTAACCCAGACCTCACTCCCTGGACTCCAGACCTGCAGAGTCAGGTGCAGGCTGGCTTGCTCCCTGGGTTCCCCCTCAGGTGCATCCCACTCCCCACCACACCTCCTCTGTGCTGCCCGAGCAGTGAGGAGAACCTCTGGCCCCCCACCGGCTCAGGTCAGAAAGTCAGAAGCCTAGGAGTTCCTCTGGCTCATCCTCTTCAGCCTCAGCCTTAACAATCAAGCACTGCCACCTTCCTACCTTCTTAAGCGACCCTGCTCCTCTCCAAGCCAATGCTTAAACCTTCCTTCTAGCCACAGCCACTAAATGAGCTCCTCCATCTCAGTCTTGCCCAACTCCAACCACTCTGCTGCAGGATAATGATCTCAGCATGTCCAAAGCCTGAGAATCCTTTAATGGCTTCTATCAAGGTAAGAAAATACAATCTCTCACACAATTTGGTCCTTGTCCTTTCTTCATGGTCCACTACTCTCCCAGCCACATTCTTACCAAGCTCTTACAAAAGCTATTCTTCTGTCTGGAACAACACTGCCCCTTCCTCCCACTGGCTCACTAATTCCTACTCATATTTCACAGTTGTGCAAGGCCACCTCCTCCAGGAAGCCTTCCTGATTCCTCCAGGCTAAGATGACCCTTCTCTGGGATCCTCCAGCACCCTGTGACAGTTACATAAACTATAACATAAACTGCATCAGGCCCCTAGATCAACTATCCTACCCAGGGGACGTCTTATGAATCTATGCTTACTTCACAGAGGATTTAGACCATTCAGGAGTAGAATGCAAAATGGCTTAGTCCAAGGCCCTGAACTCCACTGAAGGAAGGGTCACCCAGACCCAGAGACTCTCAGGCTAGATCCATGCATTCATTCTCACAAATTGGGAAGAGCGGCAGAGCACCCAGGCTCTGGGCAGACAGCAGAGAGAAAGAATGCATCTCAGTCCCTTTCCTGCCACCTAGGAGCCTGCGCTAGGGATGGGGTATAAAAGCAGCTCTAATGCCACCTACGGGCTGTGCCAGGGAAGGGGAGGATGACCAGTGTAGTATAAAAGTGCCTTGAATGAGGGGCCGGGAGGCCTTGGCTTGTTTGTCCCCTTACATCAGAGGGATCCGGGATCCTAAACCCTGCGGCTCTCATGGGCTCCATTTCTTCCTTTGAGGAATGAGACAGCTCTATTTGGCCCATCTACTTCATAACAGAAGGAACAAGCCCAGTACAGACATGAAGCCAACTCTGGGAAGAATAAAACTTATAAAAAGTGGCAAATATGATTAGAGGTCATGCTGGCAGAGAGCAAGGCCAGCCGAGGACACTGCAACCGCCAGCTCCCCCACGTCCTCTCCCTCACCTCAAGGGAGCAGAGTCACCACCACCACCAGGGAGGGACACTGGGGGCAGCCTGGACTCCCTCCTACCCACTTCCCATATGTAGTTCTGGCCCCTTGGGGTTTCTTCCCTTCTTGGGTCCACTTTATCTTCCCCCAGTGGACTAGACATTCCTTGGGAATAGAGTGGGGACAGTGTCTTTCACCTGTTCAGTGTCTGACACATAGTAGGCTCAGTGAATGTGGATGACCAAACACGAGTGCCTGGTCGGGAGGCCAGTGCTGGAGCCTGTTCTGCTCTCCAAGCCCCACGCCCTGCCCTGCTCTCCCCTCCTTCACTTGGTCCTCCTAGGACGCTATCGTCCCAGAGGGACTTGCTGCCTTCTAAGTCACACCCCATCACCTCCCAGTGCCCTGAGTCTCCAGGCCTCTGCTCACATCACCCCTGACCAGCCAGCCGGTGAGGTCACAGCTTCATAATTCTTCCAAACCTCCCAATGCCACAGTGAGCACAGTCACACAGGCATCTGCTGTCCACTCAGCGGTCCTAAATGCATCGGAACCACCCCCTGAAAGGCACCAAACGCAAACTAATGAAGCTACTGCTGCGGGTGGGGAACCTTTCTTCTGAGAGTTACATATGTGTGAAGTGTTTGAGTTTTCCTTTTTCTTCTGAAGGTGTCTGCAGCTTTCTCTCTGACCTAAGTGCTGGTCCCTCCTCTGGCTCTCTGCCTTCCCCAGCCTGCACCCTCACTCTAGCAGAACAGGAGACTGCTCAAGCCTCCACTGTCAGCCTGCTCTGCCACGGTCTGCCCCAAGACCTGCCCCCTGCTTGACAAGTTCCACCGCCCCCTCGCCCACAGTTCCCCTGCGGCCGAGTGCACACACTCCGGAAGGGCCTACAGCACAGCTCTCCTTCCCTGCCAGCCCACATCGGCTCTCCCCACTTCATTCCTTATGCCCTGCACCTCATCAGTGCTGTTCTCCTAACCCCTGGCTTGTGGGGGTCTGCCTTGATTATCCCAAGTCCCAAGAAGGCAGCTTCAGAGGTGGTACCATAGAAAGCTCCTGTCTTCAAAGCCTGTACCGTCTTGCCCCTGGAGTAAAAGAGACCCTCACCTGCCCACAAAGGATGAGGCTGGAGTGTGAACCCCTTAGTCCCTTGGGCTGTTCTGCCCCCTGTCCACCCCCTTCCTCCTGGACAGTGTTCTGGGCATGGATGCTCACCTGGCACTGGGCTGTGGCTCCTCAGCTGGTCGTGTCTCCAAGGGCAGAAGCACAAGCGGGGAGGCTGGGGTGGCTGCAGCGAGGTCCTCCCTAAGTAGGGCAGGGGAGCCCCCAGGTGGGGAGGGCTCAAGGGGGCCAGGGAGTAAGGCTGGCTCCCCTGGTGGTGCGGAGGAGGTGGTCAGGGGCCGGGCTCCAGACCGGGGAGAGCATGGAGGGCTGGGCCCCCCACGGTGGTGGCTGGCCCAAGGCGGGAGAGGGGGCGGTGGAAAGTCAGGCTCTGGGGGAGTGGGCAGCTCTTCTGGACCAGAATGAATAGAAGATTCCCTCGACCCTGGCGGGGATGCAGATGAGAGGCTGGGAGGATCTCGGCTCCCCTGAAACAAGAAGGGGTTCAAGGCATCTTCCTTGGAGACCCACACATCAGCCTGCTGGGAGGTGACTGACAGGGACCCAAGCCCCTCTCCTACTGGATCCTGGCCCTGGGCCTCAGGAGCCTCAGGGCCTTCTCCAACCTCTGGAGCCCCCCAGATGTGCTGACTTTGAAGAGTCAAGCTCTTTGAGTGACAGGGTATGGGGGCAGGACCCTCAGGGCAGCTGGTGGGTGCAGACAGGCAGGGCCCAGACACAGGGGGGCTGGCGTCCTCCACTAGCTCTTCCAGGCCAGGTTGGCCCAGCAGGGTTGCAGAGGAACAGCTGTCAGACTCCTCCGACTCATGCTTCTTTCCCTCCTCCTTGGTCTCCGAGGGACCAACAACCAGTGTACTTAGGGAGGCATCTTCTCCCTCTGTCTCTGGACCCCTGTTACTCAGCCCCACTGTGGCCTTCTCCTCCTCCTCCTGAGATCTTGAGGGTGTGAAGAGGCGCGGTGGCTTGGGAGGTGGGGTGCTGGGCTGCAGCCCCTTGTCAGACACCCACTCAGGTTTAGGCTCGGGCTCCAGTGGGGGAAGCCCCTCGCTCCCCTTGGGGCTCACAGTTTCTGGTGATTCAGGCTGCACCTGGGGAGGAGGCTCATCAGACTCTCCCCGCAAGACTAGTGAGGCCGTCTCAGCTGCAGGAGAAATGGTGACCACATCCCAAGGCCAGGCATCGTCAGCTGTCTCGACGTCAGGGCAAAGCTGGTTTTCGCCTCGGGAGGACTCATCGTCCTGGCCCTCAGCAGCGCTGTCTGGGCCCGGCAGCCTCTCCCACACACTGATCACTTCTGGGGAGCTAAATAGAGATGTCCCACTGTCTGCCGGACTCTGCCCTGCTTCCCCTTCTGGGGCTGGCAGTTCCCTGTCTGGTTCTGAGGCTGAGGCTCTCAGCTGCAGCTGGGCTGACGAGGAGGGCAGGCCGGCCCCTACCAACCCGAGGGGCCCCGGGTCAGCCGCACTCATGCTCTCGTGGTCCGGTCCCAAGTCCAGAGGAACCCTGGGCTCCAGCCACACGCTGCTCCCACCTCTTCCTCCTCCTCCTCCCCCAGGGTCTCCCTGGGGCTCAGCTGCCTTCGCAGTCATGGCCCCGTGGCCTGGGTCTTGCAGCCCTGCCGCCTCCAGCCCCACTCCTGCAGGGGCCAGGATCTCGCTCCTGGCCTCTGGACGCAGCCTGCTGGCAGCAAAGACGTTGAAGGTGTTGTCCCACTCAGGCAGGGCTTTCCCAGGGGAGGCCAGGGGGGTGGGGCTGGCCCTCGAGGCACTGGGGAGAGAGGGAGCAGGTGAAGGAGAGTTTAGTGCTATGTCGGCTATGAGCTCCTCGAAGAAGGGGTTGCTCTGCAAAGAGGTGAGGAACGGGTTGGTAAGACCCAATAATCCAGGTGGGGTGGCTTCAGGGGTGGCGGTGGTGGTGGTGGTGGCGGCGGCGGCAGTGGCAGCAGCAGGGGAGGCGGCTGCAAAAAGGTTAGTGCTTAGCATGGGAGCAGCAGTGGGAGCAGGAGTGGGAGGGGCCGGAGCCCAGGGGGAGCAGGGGAGGTGGTGAGGAAGAGCAGCTGGGTCAGATTCTACCTGAGGAGACACGTCCAGGCTGTGGAGGGAGACAAAACCGTGAGCCTCCTGGTTAATGCCAAGACTGGAAAGGTCCCTGAGTCCCACGCCCACCCCCTGCTTCGGGACCAGGGGCCACAACACACACATAGGCTGGATTTACCTACTTGGGCCAGGTTACAGAGGGAAGACCCCAACATGTAACATTATCAAGTGCCTCCCAAGGAGAAAGATGCTGAGCGGAGTTACTTTAATCCTCACTCCAACCCCGGAGAGAAATCATCTCATCTGACAGGGAGGATCCAAACCTAACCAAGTGTTCTTTCCTCTATCCCATGCTGAAGCTTCTAAGGTTCTACTCAACAAGCAATTCACGTCTGGGAAAACTAATCTGAAAGCACCTTACATCCCGTTTTTTGTTTTTTTGTTTTTGAGATAGAGTCTCCGCCTCCTGGGCTCAAGCCATTCTCGTGCCTCAGCGTGTACCAACACACCTGAATAATTTTTGTATTTTTAGGAGAGATGAGGTTTCACTATGTTGGCCAGGCTGGTCTCTAACTCCTGGCCTCGTGATCTGCCCACCTGGCCTCCCAAAGTGCTGGGATTACAAACATGAGCCACCATGCCTGGCCCCTTTTAGGACTAAAAGCAAAGAAAACACCAGCTGGCATGGGGGGATAAAGAGATCAGAGAAAGGCCAGGCCTAGGTATCTGGCTGGACAAAGCCAGAACTTATAGGACCTAGCAGGGCACCTGGAATTCTGACACTTGAAACAGCCTGGGTTCTATTGATCCCTTGCAGAAGCAGAAGTAATGACGGGCTGTCATCTGGTGTGACAAGGTGTCTTGTTTCTTTGAGGGGTAGCCTAACTGGCTAAGGAAGATAAGCCACCTATGGAGAACATCAACCAACAGGTTCCCTGATGGTCCAGACTTTGTCTCCCAAGGTTGGCAGTGTGGCAGCAGCAGCAACTCTGGATGTCACCAGGGGCTTCTCAGGGACTCTGGGGATGGGGGACAGGGAAGGTGCTCTTAGGACACTGGAGAACAGGTGCTGGCCTTCATTTGTCCAGGCCAGGGTCCTTTCTGGGAGGAACGACTCCGGCACTGATGCTTATCCACAGAGTGCAGCCGACTCCAGAGATGCTGGCAGGGGCATGCTCTCAAACTAGAGTTTGTCACTTCCCCAGGACACAGACAGAAGGCCAGAAAAAATGGCTGCCTTGCCACTGAGCCACCGTCAGAGGCAGACCTCGGTGGCCTCACCCTCTGCTGTCTGAGCAGTCTCCCTCCTCATGGCCGGTCTCCCAGCCCTGGCTGTAAGCTTCCAGGACCCCTGTTTCTTGGCCCCTGCCTGTCCAGGTGGAAATATCCTGGGGAAACCCCTACACATCCAACTTTTCAAGCCAACCAGCTTCTTCCACAGGAAATGTGGGCAGTGAGTACTGAAGGGGCAGAAGCCAGGCTTTGCCAGCCAGCCCATAAGGAGTATGGCTTGGGGTAGGAAGGGCACCTGTGGCAAGAGTATGAGCTGTCTGGAGCTTGCCTGGATTCTTCCGGGAACCCAGGGCCCAAAGAGGGCAGACCCACACAGAGGTGGGCTGAGGCAGGTCAGGCGGCAACTACCACCAGGGGCGGAACACAGGAAGGAGCCCAACCAAACAGAGGCACAGGTGGCTCCAAAGATGCTTCTGAGAGCAGGAAGGTCAGCCTCACAGGTAGAACACAGCCAGGTCCCAAACCCATGGATTTCTCATAAGAATCAGCTTCCAGAGAGTCTCCTGACCCTATTTTTCCCCTTACAATAACTCCCCATCCAAGGGTAAATTCTCAGTCTCATCCCCTCCACCTAAAGATGGAGGGAGAGGGAGGTAAAAACTCCTACCTGTTCCCACCCTACCTGGGCTTCCCACTACACTAC
This sequence comes from Mandrillus leucophaeus, assembly GCF_000951045.1. Classification (NCBI taxonomy): domain Eukaryota; kingdom Metazoa; phylum Chordata; class Mammalia; order Primates; family Cercopithecidae; genus Mandrillus; species Mandrillus leucophaeus. Next base: position 2,498,641 of record NW_012102210.1, read on the forward strand.
CCTGCTTCTATGGTCATGGTGAAGATGCCAAAAGAGGAAGAATCGTGGGCCCAGAGCCTCAACGCCAGCAGATGCCATTTCTCCCTTCATTCCAGAGAAGCCCCAGGCCAAGGCACACATGCCTGCCTTGGGGACCAAAGGGAGTGAGAAGCAACATACACCACGACCAAGTCAAGAGCCTGACCTCAGCCCACTTGCCATTAGAGCATCCATACCACACCCAGCCCAACCCTGCCTACAGCACCCGGGCCCCCAGGAACAGGGCTAGAGCACTCTGAGCTACTTCTCTCCCAGCCCCCTTTATGACAATAGGCCACAGTCGTCTGAAGGAAGAGAGTCCCATCAACATTAAAAGCACCATGCTTAGCTCTGCCCCCTCAGCCCTAACCTGGCCTGCACTCACCCTTGCAGTCTTTCAGCAACCTGGCTGGCAGTCAGAACTGCAGGGACAAGAACGGCACGGGAGTAGACTGGGAGCCCCAGGGTAGGCTCGGCAACCTCCCTCTCCCTGCCAGCTCCCCAGAGGTACACACAAACCTGTTGGTATGGAATTAGCAAAGGGCTCTCCCTGGAGGAAGGGACTCCAAGCACCAGGCCTGGCAGGCTTTACAGAGCCAGCAGTACTTCTGAGGGCATCCTGTCCGTCCTCCTATCTGGTAACACATCCCTCCTTCATGCCTTCCTCTCCCTTGCTCCACACCACGTGCACATTCTGAAGGTTCTCACTTCAAAACATCTCCCTCCCACTCCACCTGGCCCAGGTCAGGGACATATTCCCACGTGTGCTTGTCTTTGCTGGTCGTGCTCTGAGAACAGATAAACACCTCTGCATCCTAGAACCCACTGTGCCGGCCTGGCACAGTCTCCCCACCCCCAAGCGGTGGGGGCAGCAACATATACTGACTTGTCTTCTCTTTTAGGATCAGATGCTGGGAAGGAAGTCAGAAGTCCAGATGTCTCTGCCCCTTCAACCTAAGGGAATAAAACTTTACTGCCTGCAGGAAGCCCTGAACAACTGGTTGAACCTGCCACTCAACACAGGAACCACCTGTTCACCCCGACAGCCCCTCTTCTTAAACACTACACCACAGGGCTACCTCTGTAGCTGAAGGCCAGGTGTCACTAGCAGACAGCTCTTCCTTAGGCTGAAAAGAGCCTGTGTCCTTGTCATTTCCACACACTGGTCCCAGAGATGGCAAGTGGATCTGCACAGGTTCTCTACCAGGCAATCCCCCAAAGGCCAAAGCCAGCCTTGGAGGCGCGCTAACCTCCAGCAACACTGCCCTTCAGCCTTCCCTCCTGAGGCACAACCTCCTGACCCTCCTGAGATGGGCTCAGTGTCCAGGAAACATGTCCAAGAGACGGGCACATCCTCTCACATCACCTGGGCACAATGAGGTGACAGAGGGGCTTTGTAAGCTGTAAGTAGGGAGAGTGTATCATTTATCTTCCAAACCAGAACACTGTTAATACAGTAACCATGCCAGAACAGGCACAAGCAGGATGTGAGGCTGCTCTAACTCCAAGCCTCTGGGCACACATTATAGTTACTCATTTACACCACCAAGAATGCAGCCAACCTCCTTCCACTGCCACAGCACATTCCAGGCCCACAGGGACCTTGTTGCCCACCATGCCTGGTGCAAGGAGGCACTGCAGAGATTGCCAGAGGCCACCAGCATGATACATTCACCTCTATGTTGTACCACACTTATTCCCAGCTTTAAAAGTTTTTGTAATCAACATTTGATCCCCTTCTGTGCATAGAGTCCTATGGTTAGTGTGGGGGACGGGGATCAAGGGAACACAAGAATGACCTGGGATAGACACAAAGACAATCCACTTTGGCCCTGGTGGGTTTAACATGCGTGGTCTTGCCTGTCCTCAAACACACATGAAGTAGCCCATACTGCAGCTCAGTGTGAATGGCTCATAACAGGGCAGGGGAATGAGGCTAAGTTCTGCAGCCAAGACAAGCTTGGTCTCAACTACCTACTCCCTACTCCAGCACACACTGATAGGGGCCCAGTGTGACCACCATGGACCCCAGCAGACAAAGGCCACGTCAGAGGAACAGCAGAACCCTCTTCTCAGTCCTGCATAGCCTCATTTGTTCCTTCCTCACGGCAGCAGCCTTTCTCTGGATACTACACTCAACACGTTCAGCCCCGGGCCTCTCTGTGGGGCATCAGTGCCACATGGGAGCACTAGAGGGCGCCGCTGTTCTTCCTAGTGAGGAACATCCTGCAATCTGCAATGGCAGCCCCAGGGCAGAGGCCCCCAATCTCTGGACCTGGGGACAGGCTCCCCAGGCCCCAGCTGCAGCTACATTCAGTCACTCCAGTTCTGGGTCTAACTCACAGCTTCCTGCCGTGAGGCAGCCCACCTCTCCTCTCCTCAGAAGCCCTAAGCAAGCCCTCTGGGGAAGCGCCAACAGTCCTTTCTTCCAGGCCAGCCTTCCCTTCTCTGCAAGGCACACGAGGCTAGGATGCTGCTGACTGAGCTCAAAGGCCAGGTGTCATATCTATCCAGGCCAGGCCATCTTACCCAAAGCACAGCCCCTCCCGCCCCATCTGAATGCACGGCCACAGAGCCTGGCCCTGCAGCCGCCACCTGCAAATGGGCCCCATCTGGGGAGGGATGCTGAGTGCCCTCCATCCTGCTAAAGACAAGGCTTGGAATTCAAGTGAGAGCAGGACAGAAACCTCAGCTTCCTTACGGCCATCAGTGACCCAAATCCTCCAGACTCCAAGAGGCCATTAGGAAACATAGGGAAGCAGGAGAAAGAGGATGGAGACTGTAAGTGCCCCAGGCCAGTGACAACCCCACAGACTCACAGCCTGCGGGAGTCCAAGCCCAAAGCCTGGGCACTCACCTACAAATGGCCTCAGCATTCACCCTGCCCCAGAAAAGGCCCAGAGACACCATACGGACAACCACACTGAGCCTGTGGTCTGTGCCCCTTTCAATCCAGGCGCTCAGCTCCTCCCAGCAAATGCCCTGTCCAGATCTCCTGCCACCTCCCTCTACCCTACCACCTCCAAATACCTCTAGCTGGCTGTCACAGGGCCACCAGCTCAGCCTGGCATCTGGGAAAGGCCTGTCCCCTTTTCTTTCTTCCCAATCTTCTCCCAGGCCGCAGATGACCAGCAGCTTGCCTGGGCTCTGGTGAGTAGGGACAGGAGCTGCCATACCAAGCAAGGGAGGCAGGGGGTGGCATGCCCCTGAAACTGACCCACCCCCCACACCCCTGTCTATGAGGGTCTAACGGGGGTTGTCAGCTGACCATGGCCCAAACCTACAAAGGCCTGCATCTCTCTCTCCACTCCTCTCAACAGACTCAGAGTGCCAAAGGGAAACGAAAAGCCAAGACTACAAGATTCCTCTCCCCTCTAGGCAATAGGTTCAGGGTCTTTCCTCTGCCCTATCTTTTGCTCCCTTGCTACTGTGTTTGTCCTCTAAACCTGTCCAAGCAGCCATGGAGTGGGAAGGGCAGGCTTGTTGAGAGAAACAGTGGCTCTCACCACACTGGCCAGGGCTGCCACAGATGCTGCCCATGAGGGCTGGCCCCAGGCCCCTGGGAAGGTGGGACACATGCTTCCATGACCTGTGCCTGGAGCCCCTCTCTGGACCCTGCTATACAATTCTGCAGCCTCCCCTGGCTCAGAATTAGGAGGAAGCAAACGGTGGGCATCAGGGGCTCTGCCCAGGGCCTGAACTGGGGGACTCAGTACATTCAAAATGGAGCAGCTGCCACGAGCACTTTCCACGGTGCCATTCCCCAAAACCAAGAGACATCAGAGAGGGCCAGACCCCCCAAGGTCTCCAAGGACAGAGATGGGTTACAGATTTCATGGGAGCTGCCCACAGCCTCTTGCCAGGGGAAGCAACTGGGGGTGAATGGATGGGGGAAGGAGTGGTAGCCTCAGTTATTTGACTCCCGTCTCCCAGAGGGAAGCGATCACAGAGTCAGCTGGGGAGAAGTCCTCTAGCTCCTGAGAGGGGAAGGGAAGTCTGAGGGTGCGGTCTCCAGTCCTCATCTCTCAAGGCTTCCTTACCTTGAGGCCAGAGGGCAAGAGGTGGAGGTCAGGAAGCAAAGAAATCACACAAATGGCCTTTCCTGCTTCCCTCCAGCTCAGGGGGTGGGCATGCCAACTCATGCAGCAAGGTCTAGGGCTGAGAAGTCAGACCCCTGCATCCATAGGACTCTCAGAGCACTGTGCCCTCGTAACTCACCTGTGTCCGTGAGCACAAAACGAAGCTTGGCTTAGGGAGACATCCCCACTTAACCATGCAAAGCCAGAGCCCCAGCAGCCTGCCCGGGGTCCACATCGCTCCTTCCTCCCTGCCCCAGGGTCCAGGCAGCACACACCCCAGCATCCTCCCCAAGGAGCAAAGTTGGTCTTGCCAATGACGTACCTGGGTTTCTGAGTTGGGTCCTTGGCTTCTCTCAAGCCAAACCAACTACTCTTGGCCTTTTCCTCCCCACTGGACGAGTGATGTGGGGAGGCCCCCAGGGTGGGACCCCCCTTTTCCCCCAGAGAGCTTCGGCGCCCTAACTCGCTCCGACTTAGGCCTTGGTGGTGGTGGTGGAAGAGGCCCATCCGGGGCTTGCGTTCCTCCTTCCGGGCTCCCTCCTTCTCTGCCACAGCCTCAGAGGAGGCTACTATGGGTGTGGCGACCTGGACTGGCTTGCCCTCTGGTAGCCGGGCCCCCTCCTCCTCTCCAGGGTGGCTGGCCCCAGGGGCCAGGACTTTAGCCTGAGCACTCGGCTCCTCCTGTCCAAGTACTGCCTCCGAGCTGCTGTTGCTACGACTGCCTCTGGGCCAGGAGTCATCTGTGGAACGAGGCCCCTCCTCAGACAACCGGGAAGAGACAGCTTGCAAGGAGCCAGAGGATGGGAGCGAGCCCGAGATGGAGCTGCGGTGCCGCACAGGGCCCTGGGGCTCCTCGTTGTAAATGTGGCTCCCATTGACACAGAGTGAAGAGCGGGAGGCAGCATCCAGGTGGCCCTGAAGGTCCAGAAGGGCCCGAGGAGGAGCCACTCGCATCTGGCTGGCCTCATCGCTGTAGGTCCTCTTGTGGGTGAACAGCTTGGGGGACTGTGCAGAGTCCCTACCTGCAGGGGAAACACACCGAGTTAGCTCGCAGGAAGAGAGGCCCCATTTCCTGGCCCCAGGCCTTCACCACCACCCAAGGGGAAAGCCAGTACCCCCTCTCCCCAGGGCGGCACCCCCATTCTTACTCACCCCCTTCAGTGGACAGCCAGCTGCTGCGGCTTGGTGAGCGGGTGAGGAGCTCGGCACCAGGCCCCTGGTAGGCCAGGCTCCCACTGGCTGAGGACAGGGTGCTGTCCGAGCCCAGCGAGGTATTGGACTGGGTCAGGGACGACTTGCGCAGCTTGTTGCGGAGGAAGAAGCCTTTGGCCTTGCCCATCTTGCCCAGACTGCCCAGGTCAGGATCCTCTATGGCGCTGCTTGGGAGGATGGCAGAGGCAGATTCCAGATCATACTTCTTCTTGCCCTTCATCTTGTCCTTGATCTTGCTGAAGGGGGACCTTGGCTTGTCCTTCATGGACAGGTCAAACATACTGGCGCTCAGGTTGTTGCGCGTGAACTGGATGGTGACTTCAATCTCGCCGCGTTCCTTCTCCTTCTTGCCTGGCTTGGAGTGCAGCTTGTACCACCTGTGAGAAGAGGGGAGCAGGCAGAACTCAGTCATGGGCCCAGGGAGCCTGGCTCCCGCCCAGTACCAGGCACTGCCCGGACCCCTCCTTGCTCTGAGAGCCACTGACAGCCTCTCCCCAAAGGCTCCTGCTCTGACCCATCAGCCTAGGCTTCCAGGCTTCAGACACAGCTGAGAAACTATCCAAAACGATTCCATGATGGAGAAAACCACATCCTGAGTGGGGAAGCTCCTTGGGTACCACCAGGTAGGTACCACGCCATGCCCCCTCCCACCCCAGGACCTTCTGGTGCTCAGAGACCTCTACTCTGTCCCATCTCCCCTACATCTGAAACTCTGAGGCCCAGAGGGGTGAGGCTGGGCCTGGGAGGGCCCTCCCACCTCCAGGCCCCAGCACAGACAGACCTACCCACATTTCTTCCTGTTGACATCATCTCCTCTGGCCAGTCCCAGCCAAAGCTCTACTCCCAGCCACCCGTGAGCCCAGGAAAGAACAGCTCACCCAGAGGCCCCGGGCCAGAAATACAGGAATGCTAGTGCATACACTCACATACATACACGCACACACACACACCTCACTCACACACTGACTCACCCCAAGCCCTGTCGGGAATACCTCTACAAGATGGAGGAACAGACAAGAATGGCAGAAAGAGACCCAGGAAAGATGAAGAGCACTCACATCTGTTGAGCATCTATGGTGCGTTACAACCAGCGTGAGGGTTCTTACCTCACTCCCGCACACACCTCCCAAAAAGCGTATGAGGTAAGAGGCACTTCCCCATGGTGCAGATCAGGACGGTGAGGCTCAGTGGTAAAGGAACCCATCCGTGGAGACTCAGAGCCAGGCGTCCAGCCCTCCAAAGCTTAAGTTCTTCCCGGTGCACACCCACTGTGCCCAGAGAGACACAGAGACAGCCCCCAACACACATGGCCACCGCACAGGGTGGCTGGGGCCCGCCCTACTGGGGAGAGATGTTCTTATGCAGGGGTTGGCAGTTTCTTAGAGAAATAAGCAAACTCCAACCATACAAGGAGCAATCACACTTCTTGGTACTTAGCCTACTGAAGTAAAAACTTATGTCCATAGAAAAACCTGCACACAAATGTTTATAGCAGCTCTGTTCATGACTGCCAAAACTCAGAAGCTGCCAAGGTGTCCTCCAGTAAGTGAACAGATAAGCAAACTGTGGTACATCCAGACAATGGAATACTACTTAATGATAAAAAGAAATAGGCTATCAAGCCATGAACAGACATGGATGGATCTTACATACATAAGTGAAAGAAGACAATCTGAAAAGGCTTCATGCTTGCATGACAAAACTATTTGACATTCTCCAAAAGGCAAAACTATGGAGACAGTGAAAAGATCAGTGGTTGCCAGGGGATTGAAGGGAGGACAGAGGGATGAATAGGCAGAGCACAGGACTTTGCAGGAGAGAAAAACTATCCTGCATGCTACTGTAATGGCGGACATGTGTTGTTATACACCCACAGAATGCACAATACAACAAATGAACCCTAATGTAATGTAATGTATAGACTCTAGTTAGCAATGATGTATTGATATTGGCTTTCAAATACAACAAACATGCCACACTAATGCAAGATGTTAACAACAGAGGAAACGGCGGCGGGTGGTGGGTGGAGTAGATGGGAACTCTCTATACTTTCCACACATTTTTCTGTAAACCTAAAACTGCTCTGAAAAATAGAGTCTATTAACTAAAAAAAAAAGAGAGCAAAGAACACAAAAAGGAAGAAACTATGAAAGAAATCATACAAGAATATTTTTCTGAACTGAAGAACATGAATGCTAGAACAGTCCTACAAGTATGCAACACAATGAACTAAGACAGACACACACCAACAGATACGGCTATGAGGTTTAGAACACCAGGCATGAAAGGATTTGAACAGCACTGGAGTCTTCCTTAGCAACACTGGGCACCACGTGAAGGAATGCCTTCACATTTCTAAGGGAAAAGTCTTCCAGTAGCCTGGAAGTCCAGACCCAGCCAATCGAGCATGAAGGTGGAATAAAGCCTGGTGGTAGTGGTCAGGCTGGTCACTAAAGGGCTCAAAGTCCCTTGGTGACTGCACAGCGCGCACACACACACACACACACCCCTACCCAAGCCGCAGTCAGTGGTGCGGGGGCCACCTCCCACCTGAGCTCTGCCCCCCACAGCGCCAGCTTCCTGAGGTTCTGGTGGACACAGCGTGGGGAGCCTTTGCATGAAAAGTCCCTACACATCCAAAGATCCAGAATTAAGTCACTGCAAAAGCTTGGTGGTAGTTGTGGTAGTATTCTGATTATTTTTTAATGTTGACTTTTTTTTTTTTTAAAAGGCTTCCTGGGGCACCTCCGACTCTTCTACATCCCTGTAGAAGAGCCCGTCATAACGAAACCCTGGTGAGCTATGGCCCGTCCCCTCCTTGGAGACCCACTCCGCGGCCTGAGCCTAGACTGTTGGTTTTCCCTCCCAAATCTAAGAGACAATCCCCTGAGAAGGCCGGGTAGGGACAGACGGTGGCATGGGCAGGGTGGGCAGAGAAAATGCCCAAGAGGGTGCCTCTCTCATAAGGCACAGGCAGGGAGTGAGGGGAGGAGAGGCAAAGTGAGAGAGACAGACTGAAGGATGTGTGTGAGGGTGTCTGTGGGGCAGGAGAGGAAGTTTGACAGAAAAACCAGCCAGCAGCATCAACAGTCTCATACCTCTATGTTCTCAGCCCAGTGACCACCCTGGGCCTGACTACCTAGTTAGAGGCCAAGCCCTAGTCGCGTTCCCTAAATCTGGGCTAGGCCCTATCTAGCACAGAAAGTCCTGGGAGGTAGGGCAAAAGAGAAGGGTATGGACTCCAGCCCCAAACCACCCGAGCCCTGAGTAACTAGGATCAGCAAGCACAGCCAGCCTTTGCTGGGGCAGACAGGTCAGGGGCCCTCGGCCCCAGCTGGTCACACTGCACAAACCACAGCGGTAATGCAATTACCTGGGGGGGCCGGGGCCAGGTGGTGAGACTGCAAGGAACTAGCACTTCCTACATTGTCTATTTTTGTCCTATTTGAATGTTTTATAAGGAGCATATATTACTGTGGTAATATGAAAAAGAGACAAGGGAAAGCTCTTGCTCCTACCTCATCTCAGCTTCCTGAGCCACAAAATGTGCCGCACTCCTCTGCCTCCCAGCCCTCAGAGGAAGGTGGGAGGCCAAGTTTCAGGTCCTCTGCCACAAGGACCTTTTGGGCCTTTCTCCCCTATAAGGTCACTTCCCCTTCTCCTGTTCCGCCCACCCCTCCCCCATAGGGAATTTGGGTTTCTCCCTGGACTTGTATTTCAAGGAAGCATGGAAGGAAAAAGAGAAAGTTTCCTTGAATATTTTTTAGGCTCTCCCATCCAGAGCACAGTGAAATGGAGAATGGCCAGGACCTACCTCTAGACCCCAGCTGCCATCACCCATCTACTTCCCTTCCAGCCCCACCTCCCTCTGCAACCCAGCAAGGGCAGGACTGAATGGGATACTGCCCGGCACCTTGGGCACCCCGGGCACCCCAGGGACTCAACCAGAGCAGGCCTTCTCCCAGAAGTGTGGCCTACACGAGCTGAGATGGTCACATCCTCCCCGTCCCCAGAGCTGCTACTTCCCCCTGGCTGGACCAGACAGCCCCACAGACCTGCCGGGTACCATGGAGGTCCACTGGAGGACAGGAAACTATGAACACTGTCTGAGGAACCTGCGGTGAAAACAAATGGACGCTTTCTCTTCACAGAGCCCCACAGGCAGCAGAGCAAATGGGCTCTGAGCACCTCATCCCTAGAGACTGAAGCTCCCACAGGGAATGCAACAACAGGGTCCTATGACCTAGTTCAAGTCCCACCTCCTCTAGGAAGCTCCCTCAGCTGCCACCATCCTGCTGGCCTGGCCCAGTCCCTCCTCTTTCTGACCAGGCATACACACTCTGACCAAACTCACTCTACAGCCAGATCTGGCAGCACTGTGCTCCAGGACCTCCTGGTGTTGTCATGTCCTGGGTGCCCAAGGTCTCCCCCACTGGACTGTGTTTCTTGTGGATATTGACTGAGTATCCCCTTGGGCACACAGCTCCAAAGTAAAGAAATCATGCATGCACAGTCTGGAGCTGTTACAACCCTGCAGGGCCCTCTCTCAGCTCTCATCTGGATGCACCTGACAGCAGGCCATGGTGGTGAGTGCTGGGTTCCCCACTGACCAGGCCACCTCCCTCAGCCTCCACTTCCTTGACCCTCAGGTGGGGACAACCATCCTCTCGGGGCTGCTGGGAGGCTAAAGCATGCCAAGCCTGGTTGGTAAACAGCCAGTGCTTCCTGCTTATCCTCTCATTCTCTCCCACGACCATGAGCTCCTAGCACTCCCGCTCTTGAATCCCTGAAGCTGATCACTCTGCCTGGCCTTCAAGGGAACATGCCAGATCCTTAAACAAATATTCAACCTCAGTCGCACATGGTGGCTCACGCCTGCAATCCCAGCACTTTGGGAAGCCGAGGCAGGCGAATCACTAGAGGCCAGGAGTTCAAGACCAGCCTGGCCAACATGGCAAAACCCCATCTTTACTGAAAATACAATAATTAGCTGGGTGTGGTGGCGCACACCTGTAATCCCAGCTGCTCGGGAAGCTGAGGCACGAGAATCACTTGAACCTGGGAAGGGAGGTTGCAGTGAGCCAAGATTACACCACTGCACTCCAGCCTGGGCAACTGAGTGAGACTTTGTCTCAAAAAAAAAAAAAAAAAAAATTCCAACCTCAACTACCCAAGGCTGGCTGTGCAAGAGACAGGCCCTGGTCTCCGGTTTTGGAGCTTCTGCTCCTGCTCCTTCCTCCCTACCTGACCAAGGTTTTTTCTCCTTCTCTGTGCCCTTCACTAGGCCTACCTGGCTGGGCCACCGAGCTGAAATCCGAAGCCCAAGCTGAGGCCTGACCTTTCACTTTCATCCAGGGCAGAGACATGGCCAAAATCAATCAAGGTGTGACCAAGGCCCCAACATTCATCTAGACAATGGCTCAAAAGACAGCTTCTCGTTTTCACAGCTCTACAGCTATAGCACCCAAACCTGCTATGCATCGGCGCAGGATTTATATATAGATATAAATCCACCCAAGACACCACCCAGACTTACTGAACTAGAAGGTCCCGGCCTGGTTATCTATATTTCTCAGTAGGTTTGGGGGCAGGGCTCCACAGGTGAGTGAATTCACCCAGATCCCATGTGGGAACCACAAGGATGGTCCCTGACGCTTTACATCACTTTAAGGTCAGCGGCCACCTGGGCTCTCCACCTTGGCTTGTCCTTAAGTACACTTAGTCAGCACCCAGGAGAAGCCTGTGTCTCTCCCCTGCCCGGTAAGGCTTGCCTTCCCAAGTCCCGAGGACACGCTGCTTCTGAGAGAACTGACCCTAGAAATACTCATCCCTCCCCCAGGAGGGGGTAAGTTACCAAAGGAACCCATGGGGGAGGAGCAGGCAGCATTAAGCACTTTCTAGAAATTAAGAGTGTTAAGATGAATTAGGCCTCCTAGTTCAGAAACCACTTGAGAAACAACACTCTCACCAAAACAGGAGGAAGGACAGTGATTCTGTCCCACCCAGTGCTCAAAGTCCGGGCTGCTGGCAGCACAGGTATCACCGACCGGCACATCCTTCACTGCAGGAACTAAGCTGCTCCACCTGCAAAGCACCCACCTTGACTCCATCTCTCTGTCAGGGGCACCATCTGGGGCACTTAAACTCTCCAAGTCCCACGCAGCACATGCTCAGGACACAAGGGTTTTGATGAAGATGATGATTATCTGGGACTTGTCCCAGGTGCCTCTGCAGCCAGGACATAATGGGCACAATAAGGAAAGGCACAGTAAGAGAAAATTCCTTGCACTGAAGAGGCACACGCAGCTACTGATGCTGCTCTTCAGAAGACACACATCAGTGCTTCTCAAACTGCAAAGTGCAAAAAAATCACTGGATCTTGTTAAAATGTGTATTCTGATACCCAAAGTGTAGGTGGGCCTGAGAGAGCTCCCAGCTACCCATGCTGCTGCTGGCCCAGAGGCCACACCTGAGCAGAGGGCTGCACACAAGGGAGCTACAGAACGGCCAGACCTGACCCTGCTGAGGGCTCACTGTGTGCCGGGCTCTGCAGCTCTTTTACTATCCACACAACCAGCCCAGGAGATGGGAGGCCCATTTTACAGATGAGGAAACTAAGTTGTGGAGACAGTTTGTAACGTGCCCAGGTCCACACAGCTAGTAAGTAATGGAGCTGGAAGTTGAACATGAAAATGCCAGACTCCAAGCCCATGACCTTAACCTTCAAGGTTTAGCAACTTTCAGAAAAGCTGAAAGAATATACTCCTGCCCTGGGTACCCTGAGAAGACAGAGGCTGTAAAAGGCTTGGCTACACATCACAGACCCCGAAGACCAGACCCCCTTTCAAAAGGTTGGCACAATCCCAGAGCACAGTGCCCTGAGATACCACTGAGGGGACCTCAGGGTTTTGTCCTGTCCTCAGCCCCTCAAAACCTTGTCTGAGAGCAGCCCAGCCTCCCCCAGCAGCCATCAGGGTCCAGAATTCCTGAGAGGCTGGGACCACAAGGAAGCTCTTGCAGGGCCCCCTGCTCAGCTAGAACACCTCTCCCAAGCTCTCTCTGCCTGACAAAGTTCACCAGGCCCCGTGTGGACTTGGGACTTGGCCCTCAGCCTCCCCCTCACCCACCACCGAAGCAGAGGACAAAGTGGATGGAAGGGGTGGAGAGGAGCAAGTCTGCTCACCTGTCATCAAGATTACAGCCCTAGTTACTCCTGCTGGTGGGGTCCCCAGGCCCTCATAACGAGCTCTCCACCTAGTTCTCAGAAAATGCAGCTGGGCTAACCAATGCCATCCAGCATAACTGGGGAGGCCCTGTACTCAGGGGAGAGCCGACCTGGGCAGCTGTCACACATACCCATGCAAGTGCCAGGGAACTCCAGTCAGAGACAGACAGGGGCATGGGGGCTGTGGGTAGCTGCAGCAGCAGGCCTGGACAATCTAACTCACCCCCAACTCTTAGCAGTCTAAAATTCAGACCCAAATAACAATGCCCTTTTCTGAGCCCCCACCCATCATTTATTCCAGACTCCAAACCTAGAAATCAGATTTGTCTCTTTTCTTTTTTTCCCTCACTCCCTACATTTAAACTTTGAACTCTGTGAACTCTACGTGCAATTATCTCCAGAACTCACTCTCTCACCACTGTCACCCCATAGTCCCATCCACTAGCACCTCCCTGATGGACATTAGAACTCCCTGGTTGGCCGGGCGTGGTGGCTCAAGCCTATAATCCCAGCACTTTGGGAGGCCGAGGCAGGTAGATCACGAGGTCAGTTGATTGAGACCATCCTGGCTAACATGGTGAAACCCCATCTCTACTAAAAATAGCCAGGCGTGGTGGTAGGCGCCTGTAGTCCCAGCTACTTGGGAGGCTGAGGCAGGAGAATGGCATGAACCTGGGAGGCGGAGCTTGCACGCCACTGCACTCCAGCCCGGGCGACAGAGCAAGACTCCTTCTCAAAAAAAAAAAGAACTCCCTGTTTACCTGACGTCCATGTTCCACCCAGCAAAGATATGCAGTCGGAGCTCATCACGCCCCGCTCTCCCTCACTCAGCACCTTTTGGGGCTCAGCTCCTACGACTCTCTGCATCTCTTATTCCACTCGGGCCACACTGATCCTTCTGGTGTCCCTGAACCCATCAGGTGTATTCCCACCTCAAGGCCACTCCACGTGCTGCTCCCTCTGCCCAAGACGCAGGCCAGACCTTCCGGCCACGGTTCACTCACTCACTCGAGTCAGGGCTCTGTTCATCCGAGCCTCCTCAGTCTTCCCCGAGTACCCCAACTGCAACCACCCCTCACCCTCTTTATGTTTTTTATTTTCATTTTTATTTTTTGAAATGGGGTTTCGCTCTTGTTGCCCAGGCTGGAGTGCAATGGCTTGATCTCAGCTCATTGCAACCTCCGCATCCCGGGTTCAAGCGATTCTCCAGCCTCAGTCTCCTGAGTAGCTGGGAATACAGGCATGTGGGCCACCCTGCCCAGCTAATTTTGTATTTTTAGTAGAGACAGGGTTTCTCCATGTTGGTAACGCTGGTCTTGAACTCACGACCTCAGGTGATCCACCCGCCTTGGCCTCCCAAAGTGCTGAGATTACAGGCATGAGCCACCACACCCAGTCCCCCTCACCCTCTTTCATCATCATACTGACCACAAGCTGGTACTGTGTGTGTGTGCGCACACATGTCCCCACGTGCACATCAACGTGACAAAATGCTGCACATGTTCAAGGCTTGTTAGCATCTGTCTTCCCTCACTCAACAGTCAAGTGTATTATTCTGCTCATCTCTGTACCCCCAGCACTTAACAGTGGACACTCAAATATTTGCTCAATGAGCCAACAAATTATTCTGTGACTAATGTGGGCCCCCTTCACAACTGCTCTATGGTTTTCTATTGCTACAAACCCAAGGGTCTTACTTGTGAGAGCTGGAGCTCCCAAAGAGCAAAGAGGGTCCCCACCCCAACCCCCAAACAGGAGTCTCCGGAGGGCAGGAGCCAGAGATGTCAGGCTTAAAGGAAGGTTTCCAAAATGAGACCTTCTTTAACTGTGAGACACTTCCTCAGCCCCCAACTGAACTAAGAATCTCACTAACTTCCCTGGGAGAGAAGATGCCCAATCAGATGTGGGAAGCGTCCAGCTTTGTGAACAGAAGAGTCACTGTTGACCCAACTCCAGCCCATCTCTTGGCCCTCAAGGTCCACTAATCTTATCGCTATTACCAACTACAGTCACTCAGTTAGCACCTACTGTGTGCTCACACAATACTAAGCACTGAACACATGGAATTACATCTTACTCAATCCTCTTAACAACCCTGTGAGGTTGATTTGGGAGGCAGACTCTGGGAGTGGCTAAGAGCACGGACTTCGGCGTCAGGCTGCCTGGGTTAAGCCCCAGCCCCACCACGTGCTGGCTGTGTGACCTCATCTCTATGCCTCCATTTCCTAGGCTGTCTATAAAATGGTGATAGCAGCTTACCCTCTCCTCACAAGACAACAGGCTGAATAACCCAACCCAAAAATCGGAAATCTGAAATGCTCCAAAACTTTCTGAGCACCAATATGATGCTCAAAAGAAATGGTCACTGGAGCATTTTGCATTTTTATATCGATGCTCAACTGGCCAGATAATACAAATATTCCAAAATCCAAACTCCAAAACACTTCTGTCCCAAGCTTTTGGAATAAAGATCTTCAACTTGCATGAGGATTCAATGGTCTACGCGTGGAGTGCTCAGAACAGGGCCCGGCACACGGGAAATGCACATGAGCATCGGCGCTCACATTCAGCAAGTGTGAGCACTGAGGTAAGGAGACGTGCACTGGGTCCAGTAACACAGTAAGCAGGAGAGCCAGAACTGGAACGCAGGCTCCCTGCCTCCAGAGCCCCCGACCTTGACCACTATACTATGCTGCCTCCCTCTGCAAGTACAACACACACTCACCCCCTATGCCCAGAAATCCCTATGTCTCTGCCCAACCAAGGAATCCAAAGGAAAGTTACCCCCCTATTTCTCTAGAGCAGGGGGTATGTGTTAGATGGGAGGAAAAATCACACATTTAT
The DNA here is from genome assembly GCF_000951045.1 of Mandrillus leucophaeus. NCBI lineage: Eukaryota > Metazoa > Chordata > Mammalia > Primates > Cercopithecidae > Mandrillus > Mandrillus leucophaeus. The sequence goes on from NW_012102210.1 coordinate 2,514,019, forward strand.
TTCCCCCAATCTCTAACAAATTTTAGCATGTCTTCCCACTATGAATTTTTGCAACAGTAGTAGTATAGAAGCAATACCTGTATGCTTGTCACCAAGAGAAACCGGATTATTTTCCTATCACATTTCAGCAGTTACAGATGTCACAAATATTTATACTCATCACTACTTTGAATTGTAAAGTCATTAGACCTCCTGTGTAATAAAGCACTTATGTTTCTTTAATAAGTGCTTTTTCTTTTTCTTTTTTTTCTTTTTTTTTTTTTTCTTTTGAGACAGAGATTTGCTCGTTGTCCAGGTTGGCATGCAATGGCACAGCCTCGGCTCACTGAAACCTCCGCCTCCTGTGCTCAAGCGATTCTCCTGTCTCAGCCTCCCAAGTAGCTGGGCTTACCGGCACCCACCACCACACGCAGCTAATTTTTGTATTTTTAGTAGAGACGTGGTTTCATCATGTTGGCCAGGCTGGTCTCAAACTCCTGACCTCAGGTGATCCACCCACCTCGGCCTCCCAAAGTGTTGGCTTTTTTTTTTTTTGAGATGGAGTCTCGCTCTGTCACCCAGGCTGGAGTGCAGTGGCGCGATCTCTGCTCACTGCAAGCTCCGCCTCCCGCGTTCACGCCCTTCTCCTGCCTCAGCCTCTCGAGTAGCTGGGACTACAGGCGCCTGCCACCATGCCCAGCTAATTTTTTGTATTTTTAGTAGAGACAGGGTTTCACTGTGTTAGCCAGGACGGTCTTGATCTCCCGACCTCGTGATCCACCTGCCTTGGCCTCCAAAAGTGCTGGGATTACGGGCGTGAGCCACTGCGCCTGGTAGTGCTGGCTTTTGTATTGAGAACTATACTTCACCATTGGCGTACTTTGCAATGCTGTATATTTAAAGACCTTATTCTGAGGAGTCCATGCACCAAAAGGGCTGAGAAAACCTGCTTTAGAGTGGGGAGGGAGCAAACTCAGCAGAAGGCTAGGTCCTCCCCTCCCTGCCTACTGCATGGGACCCAGGCTGAGAGCTCAAAGCAGAGGATGGGTGCTGCTCCCATTTCCCACCCAGCTAAGGGAACAGGGGGCCTGGTGAAGGGCAAGAAGCTGGCTGAAGGCCCTCAGATTCCCCAGCGTCACGCCACAGTGCTCAGGCTGACCCTCAAACCCTTGCATGCTGATGAAGGTGACTCCAGAGAAACAAAAACAGCCACATGCACCTGCTAGCTGGGAGCAGGCTACTCTGGAGCTTGTTTTGATCATGCCCCCAACATCACAGTCCCCAATTTCCCTGGGCTGGTCCCCACCTGAGCCTCACCTGCTATGGCTACAACCCACCAAGTCTGTAGCTTCCTCCTTCTGGCTGCAGCCACTGCCCCAGCCTCTTCCAAAGACAGGCGTCTTCCAAAGACTGACACCATAAAAATGCACAAATGAAGCACACAGGAAGGCTCAAGGGGAGGGATTTGACCTCGGGAGGAGGGTGCAGGACGTGGCATTTATATTGGGCCCTTAACAATGGGTGGGAAAGAGGCGAGGAGGGGGTAGGGAGACATTCCAGGTGCGAGGGACAGAACATGCAGACTGCAGATGTGCAGGCAGGAGAAGACTGCCCCTAATGTCACACACTAAGGAGCCATAATTGTATTCTGGGCCTTGAAATGCACGACAGGGTACAACACAAGGACAGGACTGACACTAGGCTGCAGGAAGAGGGAGCGATGGCAGAGAGGTGAGGCAGGGGACCAGCAAGGGACAGTCACAGCCCAGGGTAGCTCCCATGGCCAGGCTGACCTGAGCAACTCCTAATGCCTTAGCAGTTATTTCTCACCATTAATTAAAAACTGGCACTCTGGTTTATAAAAAGGCAGCAGCAGCTAAGGTAATAGTCCAGAGCAGAGGTTAAAAAAAAATTTTTTTAAGCCTGAACTGGGACAGGAACAATGGGGGAGGCAGGAGAGCCAGAGGGCCCCTTGGAAGCACCCCTTTTTCGCCCCCTGCAGCAGCACTATGGCAGAGCCACTCCACTTTGATCTCTCACTACTATTGACAGCAGGGACAGTTATTTACCTTTTATCCCTAACCACCTGAGAAGGGGCCCGAGATGCAGAACATCTTCTAACACCTGACGGGTAAATGACATGGAATTGGCAGGGCTCGGCTTTTGTCTCAGAAACAAGTTGGAAAAACAATGATTTTAAGGGCATTGTGTGAGAACCCCAGCGGATTGGAAGACGGGAGACCTAGGTTCTAGTCCTGGCTCTGCCTTACTAAGTGGCTTGAAGCCGCCATTTCACCTCTGTAAAATGAGGGTGATAAAATCAGGCAGTTAAAGACAAGGTAAAGTGAAACTAGAACTATTATATTCAGAGTTTGGTGAGACAGTCGGAAAACCCTTTTTCCCAGAGCCTCCTCCACCCCGATGCCTGCTCTCCTCTCCAAGTGCCCCCCCAGCAGCCTGCCTCACACACCAGCACACAGGAGCTGTGTGGGCGTCAAGCCAACCCCTGCTGTCTCCCCGCATCCACCGACTACCCCACCTTTTGATTTGGTATCTACAGTAAAACTGCAAGCCAGACATAATTGCAGGACAGGATACAGCCTCTTATCAGGCCAGAAGATGATTCTTATCACCTGGCCTGGCACCATGCCTGGCACCAGCAACCTTTGGAGGGAGCCCAGGTCCTCATTCATGAGTTCCCCCTGCCTCTGTGGGGACAGACAGCTCACTCAGCCCTCCTCAGATCCCAGCCAGGTCCAGCCTCCCTCCCTCCTGGGCACAAGCACTTCGTCTAATCCTCATCCTAGTACTGTAGGCTCCAAAGGTCTGTCATTGTCAGCTCACCCAGCACAAGGAAAAGCTGCAAAAATGGCTGGAGACAAGTCAAACCACAGAGAGCAACAGAAAAGATGTAGGGTTGACAGCACAGTGTAGGGAGAAAAGCATCAGGTTTAGACATCAGAAGTCTGGCTGAGTCGTGTGACCTTGAACAGGTCATTCCACCTCCTGAGACCCCAGTCTCCATATTCGCAAAAATAGTGGTCCCCTGGCCGGGCGTGGTAGCTCAAACCTGTAATCCCAGCACTTTGGGAGGCCGAGGCGGGCAGATCACGAGGTCAGGAGATCGAGACCATCCTGGCTAACCCGGTGAAACCCCGTCTCTACTAAAAAAAAATACAAAAAACTAGCCGGGCGAGGTGGCGGGCGCCTGTAGTCCCAGCTACTCCGGAGGCTGAGGCAGGAGAATGGCGTAAACCCCGGAGGCGGAGCTTGCAGTGAGCTAAGATCTGGCCACTGCACTCCAGCCTGGGCGACAGAGCGAGACTCCGTCTCAAAAAAAAAAAAAAAAAAAAATGGTGCTCCCCCTGTCTGCCCTCAGGGAAGAATAAAATGAGGTGACACTGGGAAAGCACCCTTAAAAGTAGGCCAAACCACACAGAAAGATGTAGGTTTATTGTCTATCAAAGGCCTTTTACAGGCCATCATCGGCCCCACATAACTGAGGTGGCCCAGGACCAAAAAGCAACAAGCCTGCCCAGAAGGAAGGACAGAACCCGCAAGATGACCTCTCTCGGGGGATCTCTGACAGGTGGAAAAATAAAGAAGAAATTCCACTTAACCCATCCCTTCGCCAGTGTGCTCCTAACTCCATATTCACCCTGAGCAGGAGACTCAGGTTGAGGAAAACAAAACCAAGTGGCGATGGTCCCCTCTGCCAAGGTCTCAGTTCAGACCCCACAACAGGGGGAGACAAACAATAACTCCCCTGCCAGGCTTATGGGAAGTACAGAACTGTGTGGTGAGAATGTTGCATTTGGGAAAACAAAAATGGGGGAGGGAAGAAAATACACAACACATTTGCCTCTAAATGCAGAAAATACCTTTGGAAGGTTACACAAGAACTGGTAATGTTAGATGTCTCTGAAGAGAGTAGCTAGGTGACTCAAGGTGGGGCAAGGGAAATTTTTTTCATTACGTGCCCTTCTGTACCTTTAGAATTTGGACCAGGTGAACTACTCAAAAGTAAATGGGGGCCGGGTGCGGTGGCTCACGCCTGTAATCCCCGCACTTTGGGAGGCTGAGGTGGGCAGATCACTTAAGGTCAGGAGTTCGAGACCAGCCTGGCCAACATGGTGAAACCCTAACTCTACTAAAAATACAAAAATTAGCTAGGTGTGGTAGCATGCACCTGTAGTCCCAGCTACTCAGTAGGCTGAGGCAGGAGAGTCACTTGAACCTGGGAGGCGGAGGCTGCAGTGAGCCAAGATCACACCACTGCACTCCAGCCTGGTCAACACGGCAAGACTCTGTCTCAAAAAAAAAAAAAAAAGAAGTAAATAGGAAGTAAAGAAAGTCAGGCTGTTTTGCTGAGAGCAGCACACAGGAAACTAAGCTTGGCTCCCCTCACTCCCTCTCCTGGCCCAGTCCCACCACACTCACAGTTTCCCTGCCTCCAACTCACCCTGCCTCTAATCAGATCTCACCTGTTATTCAAGGCCTTGCCTCTCCCAAGAAGCCCACCCTGATCACTCCAACTGGTGAGCTCCCCCTTCTCCTGATCCCCTCATTCTCTCACACTTTTTACATGCTGCTTTGTAGAGGAACTGTCCTTGCTGCATTAGGCTTGTCTCAAACATATTTTAGCCCTTCTAGAGAAAGGGCTATCCACTTTATTTCCCTGGTTTCCCCCACAGCACTGACCTAGGCACAGTGGTTACAATGGTTGTTCAGTAATTGCTTCCTGGACGTTGTGAAACAGAAGGGAAAAAATAGCAAATGACTGTATTGCTGCAGGAGGAAGAACAGGATGGCTCGGAGTGTTCTGTCACAGTAAAACCAGCATGTGACGTCTTGGGAAGGATTACAGAGTCTGGTATGTGCTGATGCCCCCAAGCCCTGCTTGAAAGGAGCAAATCTCCCAAGGGTGGAAAGTGCCCTGGTGGAAAGTGAGGCTGACCTTCTCAAGCCTCACTCCACTCCCTTTTTTTTTTCTTTTTTTGAGATAGGATCTTGCTCTGTCACCCAGGCTGGAGTGCAGTGGGGCAATCATTGCTACTTGCAGCCTTGAACTCCCGGGCTCAAGTGATCCTCCCACCTCAGCCTCCTGAGTAGCTGGGACTACTAGCGCACCACCATGCCCAGCTAATTTTTTGTATTTTTTTTACAAATGGAGTCTTGTTATGTTGCCTAGGTTGCTCTTGAACTCTTGGCCTTCAGTGATCCTCCTGACTCGGTCTCCCAAAGTGCTGGGATTACAGGCATGAGCCACCACACCCAGCCCTCACTCCACTCCTGAGGGTTATCTGGTGGCAGTGACTCCCTCCCAAAGTAAGAGACAACACCCCCCAGCCTCTGAGACGGACACAAGGCTAGAGCTGCAGACCAAATGTGCTTATCCCAATAAACCAAGGACTCACCCAGGAGAAGCAGGTCATGCTTACAAAGCACCAGATTAACCCCCGAGATCCATGTCAAGGAGGAGAGAGGAAGCCTTAGCAGGCAGCAGCTGAGCACCTGGCCCTGTGCAGAGCAGGGTCATGGGAGACATGGGGGAAGACTGAAGTGGGCAGTGTGGTGTGGTGGCCAAGGGCACAGACTTGGAAGCCAGACTGCCTGGGTTCACATCCTGACTTTGTGCCATGTGCTGTGGTCAAGTCCAGTGACTCATGCCTATAATCTCAGCACTTTGGGAAGCTGAGGCAAGAGGATCACTTGAGAGTTCATGGCTGCAGTGAGCTATGATGGCACCACTGCACTCCAGCCTGAGTGATGGAGCCAGATCCCCCCAAAAAAAGAAAGAAAAAGCAAAGTCACTTTACCTCTCCATGCCAAGGTTTCCTCAGCTGTTAAACAGTGCCTACACCTCAAGGGCTTGCCGTGGACAAACGGAAGTCCAGTCCTTAAGACAGTGCCAGCACCTAGACAGGCCTTCATCAGTGATGTACTAGACCAACCAGGCAATGAAAATAATGCACCAAAACAGGTGCCACATGCTCCAGGTGTGGGGATTCAGAGAAGGCTGGGGAGGCAGATGGGTTCCATGATGGCCGACAGGTCTGGTGTGTGTCCCCTCCTCACAGAGGTGTGCCTTGACCACAGCCGGCACCAGTGGCTCTGTCTACTCCCAACATCTCCAGGGCTCCCTGTCTAGGCCCCAAAACATAGCACTTGCCTATAGGGCTTCCTCCAAATGGAGGGGGATGTCCGGGCCTCCCCTTCTCTGGAATCTCTCCCGTACCAGTGGCCCACTCTTGGCCTTTCAGGCCTCCAGAACTGCCTTTGGATTGGACTGCCCTTCCAGGTCAGCAGAGAAGCCCAATGCCCCATCTCACTAAAACCTGGCAGGCACTTCCACAGAAACCCTGGGGTACACACAGGGCTCCAAATGCCACCTCTTCTTTATCCCAAATCCTACAGCTCTGTGGGCTGCCCGGGTCTAATGGAAACCACACAGGGCACACCCTCCACTAAGTGCTGGGTAGTTGAGAGTGTGCAGCTCTCCCTCTGCGAGTCTCGGTTTCCTGTCTGAGCTCTCTTCCAGCTCCCATGCTGGAGTCCCATGAGTAAGGGCTGTGCTCCCTTCCCCACTACCAGGTGAACCAAAGGTCAAGGTGGCCTGTGATACCCCCTCCCCGCCCTGCAGCTTCTTGGAGGTGCTGGCTGCCCCTGGGAGCCCCATTTTGGGAGGCCCTACTTGCTGCTCCTGAGAGGCCGGGGCCCAGCTCCACACAGAGGCCTTGTGTGGCCAGCCAAGCCTTTCTCTGGCCACCATTGTTCCCAAGGTAGAAATAACCTCAGGCCAGCTCAGTAAGGGCACAGTGATCAGACTCTTCCCCGATGGGACTGCCAGGTGCACAGCAGACTCACGTGTGGACTCATTTTTATTACCTGGCCGTGGGGAAAAACAAAACTGCTTCATGACTACACCATTTTGCAAAGGAAAGAAAAAGAGGACTGCTTCCCCTGGAGCAGAGCGACAACAGCTCCTGTTCTTATGTTCATCATCTGTCCCTGCGCAGGGTGGGAAGGGCAGGAGAACATCTGGACAAGGCCAGGCCAGTGGTTTAGACAAGAGCGTCACAGCACTGAGGTGGCAGCAGTGACAAGCGGGGCGGGCAGCTCCCAGCAGAGGAGGACAGCCCTCAAGGTCACTGGGATGTGGCTCTGCTGAGCTGTGCCTTGCAGTCAGCTGCCTACAAGGACAGGCAGGCGGGGCAGAGATGGGGCTGACCACAGGCCCATTGAAACTCCCTGGTCCCAGCCAGGGCTCAGGGCCAAGGGCAGATGGGGAGGGCAGGGGAAGCTGCTGGGCCAGAGAGGAGGAGCTGCCCAGCCTGACTGAGGAGTCACACTTCCTACCCCGCCCCACACCCCCAGACGCTGCTGCTCAAGCAACCCCAAATAAAAACTACCCCATAACTAAGGGCAGTGGAGCTTCTGCATACCAATGACTGGCTTCTGAGTGCAGCCACACCCTTCCCCTGCAGCCAGAGCAGACCTCCCCAGCAGCCCTACAGGCCTCCCATGCCAGCTCTGGGGCTGGGGCAGGAGCCAAGGCCAGGGGCTCAAGTGACCACGGCTGTTTTCCGAGGAGCAGAGTCACACCCAGAAGCCAATAGAGAGAAGGCTGTAGGGTCACACACCATCTGCCCACAACTGTCTGCCCAGGCTGTCTGTGGGTTACAGGATAGATGGAAGCCTTCAAAGACCATCCCAGCCTTAGGCCAACAGGATGCATGTCCCCTCAGGTGCCTCCTAGTGCCCCCAAACCCACCCACCTAAAGAGGTCTCAGAACACCATAACCAGCCAGGCAGAAGACTCTCATCTCAGACCTACATCCTTCACAGCCTTAGGTCTCCGAGCTCCCTTGCCAAGTGGCACAGTCTAAGCAGGGCCTGAATGGAGCCTCTTGCAGGCCATGATTCATGGTCACAACAGTTCTAGTCTTTGTGATGAAAAAAGACAAACTGATCCCAACCCAAGTTCCCAAGAGGCCAGCCTCTAACCATTGATCCAACAGGCCCAGGATGATGATCCTGTCTGCCACACTCCAGGCCTTACCACAGGGACCATTTCACCCTTATCAGGATGAGGGAGAAGGTGGACAGGGGCTCCATATAACACAGTTGTGTTCTCTCCTCCTCCTCTCCTAAAACACACAAAGACCAGCATTCCAGGGCAAAGACCAGGTCTCCCCAAGCAAAATGGCCCTGTGGCAGATGCCCTGTCTTCTTACTCCAAAACCTTTGCTGCTGCTTCCTTCCTTCCCTCTTCTGATATATTCAGGTCCACTCCCTGAGGGTGTGATCCACACCAATTGCATAAAGGCCAGACAGGTCCAAATGACCCATCTGACCCCACAAGGAACAAGGAGAACTAACTAACTACCACATCCCATCCCTGTCTTGGGAGTCAGGGAGGCAAACACAGGATACCCACTGGGGAGTGCTAAGAAGGATGTTGGGCCAGGCGTGGTGGCTCATGCCTGTAATCCCAGCACTTTGGGAGGCCACGGCAGGTGGGTCACCTGAGGTCAGGAGTTTGAGACCAGCCAGGCCAACATGGCGAAACCTGGTCTCTACTAAAAATATAAAAATTAGCCTGGTGTG
>NW_012102210.1:2522728-2526165 GCF_000951045.1 Mandrillus leucophaeus
AAAAAAAAAAAAAAAAAAAAAAAAAAAGGTAAAAACCAGAAAATAAATCACAGAGAAGCATCCAGGATTTCCAGACTCACAGGAACATGACGATCCATGGACAGTTCTACTGAGGGAGGGGAGATCATTAGTTTCCTTGTGTACTACCGTTCCATTTTGTTTTGAGAATATCCTCTTCAATTATTTGGAAGCCTCTGGTGAAATTCCTCATTTCAAAGACTGCCCCACTGACACAAGACCTTCGGAGGCTGCTAAAACACCTACCACCCCAGCCACCACCATCACACAAAACAGAGCCCCAGAGTCACCACCAGGCTAATATTGTGAGAGCTTCTATGTATCCAGAACTACATTAAGGCTTTTACAGATGGTGTCTTATCTAATCTGTACAACTCTATGATCATCATCATGACTTTTTTAGAAGTGAGGAAGTGGGATAAGTAACCTGCCTGCTGGTAAGTCACAGAACTGAGAATGAAACCCCAGTCTCCAGGTTTTTAAGCCCTGGGCCATCCTCCCTTCCCAACAGGGCAGGGGCAGCTCCAGACAGGGCTGCCAGGGAGGAGAGCTGCAGAGCTGCAGGGCTTATCTGAGCCTGGCTTCAGGACTGCAGAGGCCTTTCAAGCCCAGCCCTAGTTCTTGAGCCTCTAGCAGCAAATAGAATGCAGAGAGCTGCAAAGGGCCAGCTCATTTCGCTGGGAACTCTCGTACTCTTCTGTGTATTCCATCACCCATGATTCTGAGGCTTTCCTAGGCTCTAAGTTCTAGACTGTCTCCCCCATCCCATAAGAAGCTCTTCCAGACATTGTTACCAAAACCTCCCTTCACCATCACTGCTCTGCACTGACCACTCACCATGTACAGGGACTGTACTAGGTGCTTAAGTTGCATTTTCATTTCATCCCTCACATCAACCCTATGAAGATATAAACTATCTCCATTTTACAGATGTGAAAACTGAGGCACCAAGAGTTTATATGACTTGCCACAGGTGGCAGTTTTGGGACTGGGATCTGTCCAGTGCCACTCTGCAGCCCCTTCCCAACCATGAAGGTACCTTCCCCAGTCAGGTCCTCTCTTGGCAAAGGGCCACCATCTGCCCTGCCTGACACCACCGCAGCCAACTCCTGGAGTTAAGGAATAGATACTTTTCTTTTCCACCATTATCCAAAGCTGCGGAGGGTACACCCTGGTCTTCTCTGCTTTGCCCTCTCCCTACCAGGCAGCATTCAGACTCAGTCTCGGTAGCCCACAGCAGGGTGCTCCAGGAAATACCACCAGGAATGACCACTAGAGCCAGAGGTGGGGACCACAGCAAGGGTGACAGCCCTCCTTCTCTGTCAGTGGGCATTGTGTTAGGTCCAGTAAACTAGAGCACCAGGCCAACTTCACATACTTTCCTCTGCCCAGCCTAAGTGACCCTCCCCACTCCTGTTCCCTCCCAGTTCTAGAAATAAACCAGGTCATAGCATCAGAGAAAACAGCCAGGTGCGTGTGGAAAGATCCTGGTGGAAAAGATTATTTCTATAAAGTAAATTAAGGCTCCCATTCAGATCAAGGGGTGGTAAGTCAAATTCTCCAAGACAGGCTGTTCTTGGCTGAAAACGGGTCCACCTGGACCTACAGGCTTGGCCAGCTCAGCTAAGGAAGATCCAGAGGCCAAGAGGAAAGCATGGGCAGGAACTGGAAAAAACAATCAAAGAAGCTGCTCCCTGCAGGCCTGGAGCCTTTTTTTGGTCTGCCTCCTCTTGTTCCCCCAGCACCCCCCGAACAGATGTGTCATCTACCAGTCTGGTCAGAGTAGCTGATTGGTGGAGGGTGAAGGACTGGGGGAAGGGGTGGGATGATTTGGGGGACAGGCACTTCCTCTGAAAAAGAATGGGCTAAGAGATCCAGGGGAGAGCTTTTCGCCCCATATACCCACCCTGTTGGGCTCTAGGAACCAGGAAGGAGGGAGAGGACAGAAAGGAGGAAAAAAACAAAACAAGGTCCAAGCTATACCACATGATTCCACACCCAGCCACCAAACAGCAAGTCATGAAGGAAGGAGGGGAGCAGGCCAGGGGATGGTGAGATGGAGTTAAATCACAGCCACGCCTGGAACCTGCCCTGCACTAATGCCCTCCTCATCCCAGGCCACAGAGAGACAGCCAGGAAGGTCATTTCACACCCATGTTTCGGAAAACATTCAAGGTCAGATCCTTTTTACCTAAATCCTGCTTTCATTTGGGTTTGCATCAGGCTCATCCCCTTCCTCCTGCAAGCCTTCCTGGATTTATTCACTCAGTGGATGCCATTCCACCAGGGCAAACGTTTGCGGCACCTCTCCTGACCTAAGGCACAGTCCTGCCCCAATCCCCTTACCCTCCTACCCAGATCACTCCCAAGTTAACCACTTGAGTGATCCACAGCAGGCTGTCAGCCCCCGGACTGGCTTCCAGCTCCTGCCCAAGCCCAAAACAGGAAATGGGGCTCCAAGGCTGAAGCCTTGATCTTAACACAGGCAAGGTTAAATGCTGCCAAAATAAATGATTTTAAAAAAACCTGGCCCATTGAAGTGGAAATGACCGGGAGATAATCTCCTGCTGTGCATTAACCATGCCGCTGCCTCCTACCTCAGGCAGGGCAGGGCAGGCAGGCCACTGGAAGGCTGACTCAAGTGTTTCCTTTCTTTGCTTAGGAGCTCCTCCTGCCCTCAGACCAGGGACACAGGACACAGAGAGACAGGATGGGGGGGGTAACATCTCTAGATAGTGGAGGGCATCTTGAGAGCCAGGCAAGAAGCAGATGCCCTCTGCAGCCAGCTTCTACGTTTAGCGGGGTAATCAACATTCAACCTCGCCCTGGAGAAAGACACCTGGCCTTCCTTCCCCCGCAGGGCAAGTCTGTGCCTCTCCACTCCCTTGCCGGACAGGCGCCCGCAGTTCCCCTCCCCTTTGAGGAAAGGGAGGTAGGCCCGGAGGCTCTAAGAATGGCCCCAAGATTTCCCTTCTTGAGGTTTCCATAGCCCCAAAGCCTCTGAATCTCATTCCTAACTTTACTTGACGATCTACTCCCTACGTTCGCCACCACTTGAACCTCCCCCAGGCCTCTCAGGGACCACTAGCGGCGGAGCCGCACACAGCGCACGTTTGGGGAGCATGAAGGCGACCCCGAAATGCGAAGAACCAACGTGTCTGTCGGTTTACGACCTTGAGCGCGAGGCAAGGGGCTCACCCGCCCGGCGGAAGTTCAGGGTCCTGATCCCCCACCAGCCCCGCCCAGTTAGGCCTTTAGCCGTTTCTGTGCCCCCGCGCCCCCTACTCACTGCGTGTGCTGGGCGCGGCCTGCGCCGAAGACCTCGTCCAGCGCCACCGTGGCCTGGCCCAGGAACTTGTCGACGCCGATAAGCGAGCGGTGCATGGTGGTGAGCACCAGCTCGCAGGCGGCGGCAGAGC
>NW_012102210.1:2527145-2531400 GCF_000951045.1 Mandrillus leucophaeus
CGGCCAGGCCGCGGCGCGGGAGGCCGGAGAGCGGGGCTGACCCTCCTCAGATTCTGCGGCGGAGAGCTGAGTGATGAATAAATGAGTAACCACATCAATATTTAAGTGTTCACTCGGAGCCTTGGGGCCAGTGTGTCACGGGTTGGGGGAAATTACAGGCCCTGGTGGGGGGTTAAATAACTACTTCCACCCATTATTAAGTGCCTACTATGTGCCAGGGCCTGAGTATTACGTACACTTAGTTTATTATTGATAATAACGATGTTTAGTAATCATAGATGCTGAATTTCAGCCAGCTGTGGTCTGTGTGCTTTTATATGCATTACCTCATTTTATCCTCAGAGCAACTCTGTGGGGTGAGTATGGCTTTTATCCCTATTTTCCAGAAGATGAAATGTCAGCTTAGATGGGGGAGGGTTGTGAATCCACTAGATGCCCCCAGGGCCTGTTTTGTTTTGTTTTGTTTTTAACTTTCAGAGCCTGTATTTTTAAAATAATAATTTTAAAATAATACACACAGCTTTTTTTAAAAAATCAAATAGGACAGAAGGGCTTGCAATGAAAAGCAAGAACTCCCTCTCCATCCTTCAAACCAGGGATACCACTTAAAGCCACTGGTGTTTTCAGGTCTGATGGTTACCTCCACATCATTACATTAAGATGCTCACATAGCTACATCTGGATTTATCAGGACTGGCCACTGTCTGTGGCCTTTCTCCTATGATAGATAATGATTTAGCTGGCTCACACCCACTTCCATCCCTCAATCTTGTGTAGTTACGCTATTATTTTTAGTTCCTCTATAGCAGGGGTCCCCAACCCTTGGGCCACAGACTGGTAACCCTCCATGTCCCGTTAGGAACTGGGCTGCATGGTAGGAGGTGAGCGGTGGTGGGGGCTAGCTGGTGAAATTTCATCTGAATTTACAGCCGCTTCCTATCGCATTACTGCCTGAGCTCCACCTCCTGTCAGATCAGCCGTGGCATTAGATTGTCCTAGGAGCACAAACCCTACTGTGAACTGTGCATGCCAGAGATCTAGGTTGCAGACTTCTTATGAGAATCTAATGCCTGATGATCTGTCACTGTCTCCCATCCCCAGATGGGACCATCTGGTTGCAGGAAAACAAGCTCAGGGCTCCCACTGATTCTACATTATGGTGAGTTGTATAATTACTTCATTATATATTGCAATGTAATGATAAGAGGAATAAAGTGCACAGTAAATGTAATGCACTTGAATCATCCTGAAACCATCCCTGCCACCCTCAGTCTGTGGAAACTTACATTTTGGTCCTTGGTGCCAAAAAGGTTGGGAACCCCTGCTCTATAGGATACCTAACAGGAGAAACATGTATTTCTTCTTAGGGAGACTCCACAGTACCCCTCGACTGTCCACCTTTCAGGCTATGTCCTCTACTGGAAATATGAACCTAGGAAACCAGTAGAGTAGGCAGAGGAGACCCCTGAGAGCACACCCAGCACAGGCCCAGTTCTCACAGCCTCCCACCTTAACTCTTTCATCAGAAGACTGGGGTGGGGAAGTCCTAGGCACCAGCCCCATGGTCCAGCATCCCTGACGGTAGTACCTAGCTTTAAAGACAGCCAGATCTGCCTACAGATCTTGGCTGTCTGCCTCTTAGTAGCTATGAAACCCAAAGTTTAAGCCAACTCTCTAACCTCTCTTGGCCTTATTTCTTCATCTGGATAATGGGGATAATGATTCTTACCTCAAGCCAGGTGGGATGGCTCATACCTGTAATCCCAGCACTTTGGGAAGCCGAGGCTGGTGGATCACTTGAAGCGAGGAGTTCAAGACCAGCCTGGGCAACATGGTGAAACCCCACCTCTACTAAAAAGACAAAAAACTACCCGGGTGTGGTGGCAGGTGCCTGTAGTCCCAGCTACTCGGGAGGCTGAGGCACAAGGATCACCTGAACCTAGGAGGTAGAGGTTGCAGTGAGCCCAGATTGTGCTGCTATACTCCAGCCTGGGCTACAGAATGAGACTGTCTCAAAAAAGTAAAAAATGTGGCCAGGCGCAGTGGCTCATGCCTGTAATCCCAGCACTTTGGGAGGCCGAGGCGGAAGGATCACTTGAGGTCAGGAGTTCGAGACCAGCCTGACCAACATAGTGAAACCCCGTCTCTTCTGAATATATGAAAATTAGCCAGGCATGGTGGGGCACACCTGTAATCCCAGCTACTCAGGAGGCTGAGACACAAGAATCACTTGAACCTGGGAGGCAGAGGTTGCAGTGAGCCAAGATCACACCACTGCACTCCAGCCTGTGCAACAGAGTGAGACTCTGTCTCAAAAAAAGAAAGAAAAAATGAAAATAAATCATAACCCAACCATCCATAAATAAACACTGTTAATAATTTGTTGTGTTTCTTTGTAGTCTTTACACTATATGTGTTTGTTTTATATACATTATGGTTTTTGAGACATCTAAAGTATAATTATTAACTCTGTGGGCTTTGGAGTCCTGGTTCTACCATTTACTTTATATATATTATCACTCTTGGCTATAAGTCTGTATACTAAAGAAAAATTATATACATATAATGCACACATACACACATACACACACACACGTACATAATCATGTTTAACCCTGAAGATAACCATTTAAAGCAAGTGCTATTGCTACCCTTGGTTTCACTGATGAGGAAACAGAAGCAGAAAGAGCTTGGGTGATTTTCCCCAAGTCTCCAATCGGAAAATTGCAGAGACTGAGTGGCTTTACTGCCTGTGGCACTCTGCTCTCACACCAGCTTGTTGGTTTTCCAAGCACTAGATCCATTTAAAGTCAATAAAGTAGGAAGTGTTCTCACACCCATTTTACAGATGAAGCTTGAGGTAACCAAGGTTACAAGAGTCAGGATGAACCCCCTACTTTAAGAGTGAATTCTTCAAGGACTTTGCATGTGACAATATCATCACTAAACTTCAACTAACATAAATGGGTCACTCCTTTAGCGGTTCTGTTTCATCTGTTTGCCTGTTCTCCAACGTGACTGCTCCCACTTCCTCCCTCCCTCCTCCTCTACCAAGGAGGAGCAAAGCACCGGGAAAGGGGGAAAGGGTGGGGAGAACTCAGATGGCTCCTCTGCCTCACCTGCCCTCTGAATCTCTTTCCTCCTGCCTTGGCCCTCACAGATTGGCAAGCTCAAGCTTCCTGCTGGCTCTGGACTGTGGCTGGCTATAGAAGGGGAACAAAACTAGCCAGGGCTCCTACCCTACATTGCCTGGCCCTAGAAGGAAAAGCCAGGTCTGCTAGCTGTCTGTGGTTGAGAAAACAGCAGAAAACAGCAGAAACAGAAAACAGCGAAAACAGATACTGAGGTCTTGGCCATCTAAAGGTGTGTTTCGTCCTCTAGAAGATGAGATCCCCCCCTCTTCCCTGCAGCAACCTGCATAAGTGTTAGACAACGAGACCCCAAAAGCATCAGTTTCCTCTGCCTCCCCAGGGCTGGGTGTCCTCACCGCCTTCCTGGGCCTCTCTAGTCCATTGGAGACAGTTCTCGCTTGAAAAGCATCCACATATGTGTAACTTCCACTCATTGCTCCCTCTTCAGTACCACTAAGCCCGCTGGCTTTTCCATGTAGACACTTCACATGTATTTGTCCTGCTCTTCCAGCTACATTTCCATCTGTTCTTTACCTCACCTTCCTGCAGCTATTTTCCAGGCCCTCTTTATAGCAGAACCACATGCCCAGGTCTAAGTCCTGGTGCCACCACTTACTAACTGTATAAGCATGGGCAAATTACTGAACCCTACTGAGTCTGTTTCCGCCTCTGTAAAATGGGCCTGCTAATAAGAAATTACTTCATAGGGTTAGCACGAGAGCTATCTCAACACACCCTAAGCAGTAATGAGCATGAATTATCATCTTAGAAATCTTTGCTGAAGGCAAAAGCTTGTGCCTCCTTGTTGTTTCATTTGCATTTCTTTGATTGCCAGTGAGATTGAACTTCTTTTCAGTTATTAGTCATTTGTATTTCCTCCTTTAATGAATTGTCTATTTTCTGAATTGCCTATTTTCTATGCTCATTTTTCTTTGAAGCCTTAATTCCTTATAAATTATTTGTACAAATACTTTATATGTTAAGAATAGTAACATGGCCAGGCACAGTGACTCATGCCTGTAATCCCAGCACTTTGAGGGGCTGAGGAGGGAGGATGGCTTGAGTCCAGGAGTTTGAGATCAGCCTGACCAACATGGTGAACCCCTATCTCTAAAAAAAAAATA
>NW_012102210.1:2531450-2539218 GCF_000951045.1 Mandrillus leucophaeus
AAAAAAAAAAAAAAAAAAAAAGTCCTTCCCATTACCTACAAAGCCCCACATGATCTGAGCCTCCTGAGTTCTCTGAACTGATTTCTCACTACTTTCCCCACATTCACTCCCTTATTCCTACACCTGCCTTTTTAATGTTTCCCAAGGTTTTGCTAATCCAGTATTGCTTAACAAAGCACCCCAAATTTGGCAGTTTAAAACAACAATCACCATTTCCCCTCATGGTTCCTGTTAGTCAAGACTTTAGAAAGGAGTAAGTAGTTCTCACTCAGGGTCTTTCAAGAGGGTGCAGTCAAGATTTAAGGCCGGGCGTGGTGGCTCATGCCTGTAATTCCAGCATTTTGGGAGGCTGAGGTAGGAGGATTGCTTGAGCCCAGGAATTCAAAACCACCATGGGAAGCACAGTGAGACCTCATCTCTATTAAAAAAAATAAACAAAAATTAGCCAGCCTAGTGGCATTAACCTGAGGTCCCAGCTACTTGGGAGGCTGAGGTGGGAGGTGGCAGGTTGAGGATGCAGTGAACTGAGATCACACCACTGCACTCCAGCCTGGGCAACAGAGTGAGACCCTGTCTCAAATCAGTAAATAAAAAGATTAAAGCCAGCGCTGCAGTCATCTGAAGGCTGGGCAGGAGCCAGAGGACCCACATCCGAGGTGGCTCACTCACAGGACTGGCAAGTAGGTCGTGGCACAGTGAGAGACTGGGGAGCTCTCCATAGCTGCCTGAGTGTCCTCAGAGCACAGCAGCTGGCTTCCCTCAAAGTGAGCAATCCAAAGAATCAGTGAAAAAGCTGCAAGGCCTCTCACAGCTTCCCCTCGGAAGACACGCATCATCACTTCTGTGGTATTCCTGGATCACTGTTTTGAACTGCACTAATTCACGGTGAAAGGGGATTAGAGAAAGGTGTGAATACCAGGAGATGAGTCACTGAGGGCTATCGATCACACATTAATTGGCCTGGCATGTTCCCCGCTCATGGCCTTCACAGTTAAGAGTTTCCTCCTGCTTCAAGGGTTTCTCCCCCAAACATCATATGGGCAGATTGCTCGCTTCCTTTACATCTTTTATCCAAATACCTTTCAGTGAGGCTGGCCCTGGCTGTCCGTCTAACGTACTAATAAACCTATCTATCCTGCATTTCATGATACTCCTTCCGACTTTACGCCTTCTCCTTCGCATTTATCACCATGCACAGACACACAAACATTTTAACTTGTCTTGTTTAATGTCTCCCAGATCTAGAATGTAAGCTTCATGTGGGTGGAGATTTTTCAGTCTTTTCCTCTCACTGATGTATCTCCAGCACCTAGAACAATGCCTGGCATACAAGACATGATCAGTAAGTATTTGTTGACTGAACAACCATCAGTCAAGGCTCGGTGTCTTCAGAATAATTTTTTTTTTTTTTGAGACAGAGTTTCACTCTTGTTGCCCAGGCTGGAGTGCAATGGCACGATCTCAGCTCACGGTAACCTCCGCCTCTCAGGTTCAAGCGATTCTCCTGCCTCAGCCTCCCGAGTAGCTGGGATTACAGGCATGCACTACCACGCCCAGCTAATTCTTTTGTATTTTGATTAGAGACAAGGTTTCTCCATGTTGGTCAGGCTGGTCTCAAACTCCCGACCTCAGGTGATCCACCCGCCTCGGCCTCCCAAAGTGCTAGGATTACAGGCGTGAGCCACGACGCCCGGCTCAGAATAATTTTTTTCCATATGCCTTTTTAAAACGAATTACCAAAATAGGCACGGTGATTTTTTGTATTTTTATTTGATAAGTCTTATCAAATACACACCTCTTTTCAATTTGGAATGAGAACAAATGGAGGGGGAACAAACTAAAAGAATTCTTCACTTAACTTTCACTTTTAAAATTACCTTAAATTAGGCCGGGCACGGTGGCTCACGCCTGTAATCCCAGCACTTTGGGAGGCCAAGGCGGGCGGATCATGAGGTCAGGAGATCGAGACCATCCTGGCTAACACGGTATAACCCCATCTCTACTAAAAATACACAAAATTAGCTGGGCGTGGTGGTGGGCGCCTGTAGTCCCAGCTACTCGGGAGGCTGAGGCAGGAAAATGGTGTGAACCCGGGAGGTGGAACTTGCAGTGAGCCAAGATCGCGCCACTGCACTCCAGCCTGGGAGACAGCAAGGCTCCATCTCAAAAAGAGAAAAGAAAAAGAAAAAGAATAGTAACACTTTGTTGTTTATATTTACTGCAGATATTTTTTAATTTAATTTTTTTTTTTTTTTTTTTTTGAGACGGAGTCTTGCTCTGACACCCAGGCTGGAGTGCAGTGGCACGATCTCAGCTCACTGCGACCTTCACCTCTGGGGTTCAAGTGATTCTCCTGCCTCAACCTCCCCCAGTAGCTAAGACTATAGGTGCATGCCACCATGTCTGGCTGATTTTTGTATTTTTAGTAGAAACAGGGTTTTGCCATGTTGGTTAGGCTGGTCTCAACCTACTGACCTCAGGTGATCCACCCCCCTCGGACTACCAGAGTGTTGGGATTACAGGTTTTAGCCCCCACTCCCGGCCTAGATATGTTTTTGATATAAGACATTAGGTAGGCTGAGTGCAGTGGCTCATGCCTGTAACCCTAGGGCTTTGGGAGGCCGAGGCAAGAAGATTACTTGAGCCCAGGAGTTCTAGACCAGCCTGGACAACATAGCAAGACCTTGTCTCTTTTTAAAAATTCTTTTTAAATTAGCTAGGCGTGCATAGCACGCCTGTAGTCCTGGCTACTGAGGGGGTTAGAGTAGGTCTGAGGCAGGAGGATTGCTTGAGCCCGGGACGTCCTGGCTTCAGTGAACCATTATCACACCACTGCACTCCAGCCTGGGTGACAGAGCTCAGACCCTGTCTAAATAAATAAATAAAATTAGATAATCAAATCCTTGAATTCCTTCCATTGTTTTAAGCTTGAGTGCTTCCAAACTTACAGGTCCAATAATATTCATTTAGTTTTTTTTCAAGTTTTTAAGTTGTTTGGATTTTTGTTTGTTCTTTTATTCTCTTTAAATCCTGCTAGCAACCATTTTGGTGAATGATTTCAGGTGAATATCTAGCCTGCTCTCCCCCAACAGCTATCCAAGTTTCCCAATATTTATTGCAAAGCCCTATCCCTTAACCATTGGGTTTATCATATAAGTTTATATATATATACATATATATATATATATTTGTAGACAGTCTGAACTCGATATTCTCTTTCACTGAGATTTACATCATTCTGTTTTATCGTTGCCTTTTAAATGTTTTATTACAACAGAAGAGCAAATCTCCACCCAAAGATCTTATACTCTCACTTTGTATCCATCCACATGAGCTGTAATTCTATTTAGAATTGTGAGACAAATTGTTGGGAGAAAAAATTGACATCTTTACAAACCATAGTCATCCCATTCAAAGTCATGGTATACTCCCTAAGATTGCAATAAGACAAGAATGTCCTCTCTCTTCACTTCTATTTCAACATGTGCTTGAGGTTCTAGCTAGGGCAGTTTGGCAAGAAGAAGAAATAAAGTCATCTAGATTGGAAAGAAAAAGTAAAACTACCTCTGTAGACTACATGATCTTGTAAATAGAAAATCCTGAGGAGTCCACTAAAATCTGTTAGGGTGAATAAATGAGTTCAGCAAGGTTATTAGGGTACAAGATCAACACATTCAAATCAATTGTATTTCTATACACTAGCAATGAGCAATTGAAAATAAAATTAAGGAAACAATTCCATTTATAATAACATCAAAAAATAAAATACTTAGAAATAAATTTAACAAAAGAAGTCAAGGCCAGGTGTGGTGGCTCATGCCTATAATCCTAGCACTTTGGGAGGCTGAGGCGGGCAGATCACCTGAGGTCAGCAGTTTGAGACCAGTCTGGCCAACATGGCAAAACCCCCTCTCTACAAAAATTACAAAAATAAGCTGGGTGTGGCGGTGCACACTTATAGTCCCAGCTACTTGGGAGGATGAGGCACGAGAATAGCTTGAATGTGGGAGGTGGAGGTTGATTGTGCCGCTGCACTCTAGCCAGGGCGACAGAATGAGACTCAGTCTCAAAAAAAAAAAAAAAAAAAAAAGATATCTAAGGAAACTACAAAACATTGTTGAAAGAAATTAGTAACCTAAATACATAGAAAGGTATTTCATGTTCATGGAACTGAAGACTTAACATTGTTAAGATGGCAATACTCATCAGATTCAACATATCCCCTCTCAAAATTCCAACTACTGTTTTTGCAAAAATTGGAAAGCTGATCCTGAAAAGCACATGGAAATGCACGGGACCCAAAATAGCCAAATCAATCCTGAAAAAGAACAACAAAGTCAGGGCACTCACACTTTTTGATTTCAGAACTTACTACAAATAAAGACAGTGTGGTACTGGCATAAAGATAGACATATAGACCAGTGGAATGAAATAGAGTACAGAGATAAATCCTTACATTTATGACCAACTGATTTGCAACAAAGGTACCTAGACCATTTAATGGGGGAAGGTATTGTTTTTTCAACAAATGGCCTGGGACAGCTGAATATTCACATGCAAAAGAATTAAGCGGAACCCCTTTCTTACACTGCACACAAAAATTAATTCAAAATATATTATAGACCTAAATGTAAGAGTTAAAACTATAAAACTCCTAGAAGAAAACATAGGAATAAATCTTCATGACCTTGCATGAGGCAAAACCTTCTTAGATATACCAAAGTACAAGCAACTGAAAAAATAAATAAATAAAGGCGGGGCATGGTGGCTCACACCTGTAATCCCAGCATTTTGGGAGGCTGAGGTGGGTGGATTACCTGAGGTCAGGAGTTCAAGACCAGCCTGGCCAACATGGTGAAACCCCGTCTCTACTAAAAATACAAAAATTAGCTGAGTGTGG
Source organism: Mandrillus leucophaeus (assembly GCF_000951045.1). Taxonomy (NCBI): domain Eukaryota; kingdom Metazoa; phylum Chordata; class Mammalia; order Primates; family Cercopithecidae; genus Mandrillus; species Mandrillus leucophaeus. The sequence goes on from NW_012102210.1 coordinate 2,536,351, forward strand.
TGGTGTGTGCCTCTAGTCCCAGCTACTCGGGTGGCAGAGGCAGGAGAATTGCTTGAACCTGGGAGGCAGCAGTTACAGTGAGCCAAGATCATGCCACTGCACTCCAGCCTGAGCAACAGAGTAAGACTCCATTTCAAAATAAATGAAATAAAATAAAAATAATGGATTCCATCTAAATTTAAAACTTTTAGGCTTCAAAGAACACCATCAAAAAAAGTGAAAAGACACTCCACAGGATGAAAGTATTTACAAATCATATATCTCATAAGGAACTAGTATCCAGAATGTATAAAGAACTCTTATAATTCAACAATAAAAAGACAGACTAGGCACAGTGGTTCACACCTGTAGTCCCAATGCTTTGGGAGGCCAAGGCAAGAGGATTGCTTGATTCCAGGAATTTGAGACCAGCCTGGGCATGACAACACCTCATCTCTCCAAAAAACATTTTTTTCTTAACTAGTCAGGCATGGTGGCACTCACCTGTAGTCCTAGCTACTTGGAAGACTGAGGCAGGAGGATCCCTTGAGCCCTAGGAATTTGAGGCTGCAGTAGGCTATGAACTTGCCACTGCACTCCAGCCTGGCCAATAGAGTGAGGACTTTTCTCTACAAAAACAAAAGAAAAACAATAAAGACAACCCAGTTTAAAAATGGGAGCATGATTTGAATACATAATTCTCTGCAAAGATATACAAATGGCCAGCATGCACATGAAAAGACACCAAAACCACTAGCCATTAGATAAATGTAAATCAAAATCACAATGAGATATCACTTCATACCAAATAGAATGGATATAATAAAAAGACAGATGACAAGTGTTTTCCGGATGTGGAGACACTGGAAACTCATACACTGCTGGTAGGAATGTAAAACAATGCAGACACTTTGGAAAACAGTTCGACAGATTCTCAATTGTTAAACATGTAGTAACCATATGACCCAGCCATTTCACACTCCTAGATATAAACCCAAGAGAAATGAAAACATGCGTCCACACAAAAAGTTGAACATGAATATTCATCCCCAGGTTCTTACCCCAAATCTACAATCTCCAACTACATTTTTTTGCATCTCAGAGGAAGAGTTGTTCCTGAGTGCTTAATTTTCCTTACTCCGCTTTGAGGCAGTCCAGGGTTCTATCCTCCCCTTCATTTCTGTACCTCTCATCCACTGTTTCCTCCTCTCATCATATAAATATGCTCATGTCCTTCCCAATAAAGCCAGAAAACCACAACACCCTTTCAATACTGCCAGTACCATGTCCTTCTTTCTGAGACGTTTCCTAAATATGATTGACTTCCCCTGCCTTTATCCACTTACTGCCCCATTCATACCCAACTCCACAGCAGCCTGGCTCTCCATCCTTTTACCCTGTTGTTCTTGCATTCATATTGCAAAATCCCAGGCCCTCCTTCAGTCCTTATCTTAACCTCCCCTCCGCATGTGGTAGTTAACCATTTCCTTCCCCCAAACTCCCTCAAACCCATTCTCTGCCTCTGGGACCCCACTCTTTCATGCCTTTGCTCTGCCTCTCCCTTATACCTTCTGGGTCTCCTTCAGGGGGCTTCTCTTCCTTTCCCCAATTTTTTTCCCCCAAAGCAGGGGGTTACCCAGGTTGGAGTGCAGTGGTGCGATTATGGCTCACTGCAGTCTCAATCTCCAGGGCTCAAGCGATCCTGAGCCTCAGCCTTCTGAGTATCTGGGACCACAGGCGCATGCCACCACGCCTGGGTAATTTTCATATATTTTGTAGAGACAAGACTTCACCATGTTGCCCAGGCTGGTCTTGAATTCCTTGGCTCAAGCTATCTGCCCACTTTGATCTCCCAAAGTGCTGGAATTATAGGCGTGAGCCACCATGCCAAGCTTCCAAATTCTTAATGTTGGTTTATTTCTCATCCCTCTTCTCATTTTACTCCTTAGATTTTCCCTAAAGATTCCCTTTTACACATGCGGCTTTATTCATTCTATAAATGTTCTCACCTCCCGTATGTCTACTTCCAGCCCAGTCCTCTTTCCTGAACCTCAGATAAACACTTACAAATGCCATGAAAACATCCCATACATACCTTTTTCAAATTTATTTATTTTTAAGTTGACATATGAAATTGCACGTATTTATTGTATACCCACACATACTTTCAAATTCAAAAAATTTTATTAGTTTGTAGGGCTGCCATAACAAAATATCACAGACTGGTGACTAAACAGCAGAAATGTATTTTTTCACAGTTCTGGAGGCTGGAAGTTTAAGATCAAGGTGTTGGCAGGTTTAGTTTCTTCTGAGGCCTCTCTCCTTGGCTTGCAGATGGCCACCTTCTTATGTGATCTCATATGGTTGTTTCTCAGTCTGTGTATTGATTATGTCCTATCTCCTGTTATCTTTATAAAATTTATGTATTTATTTTTAGAGGCAGGGTTTTGCTCTGTTGCCCAGGCTACAGTGCAGTGGCACAATCATAGCTCACTGCAGCCTTGAATTTCTGGGCTCAGGTGATCTCTCCTCAGCCTCTCAGGTAGCTGGTACTATAGGTATGCACCACCACACCTGGCTAATTTTTTACCTTTGTAGAGACTGAAGTCTCAATATGCTGACTGGGTTGGTCTTGCACACCTGGCTTCAAGTAATCCTCCAGCCTCAGCCTCCCAAAGTGCTGGGATTACCTCTCAGTCACCACTCTCAGCTCTAGCCTCCTTTTCTTACAAAGACACCAGTCATATTGAATTAGGCCCCATTAATGTGACCTTATTTTACCCTAATCACTTCTTTAAAGACTGTATGTTCAGGCCGGGTGCAGTGGCTCACACCTGTAATCCCGGCACTTTGGGAGGTCGAGGCAGGTGGACCACTTGAGGTCAGGAG
>NW_012102210.1:2539843-2544111 GCF_000951045.1 Mandrillus leucophaeus
ATGGTGTGAACCCAGGAGGCGGAGCTTGCAGTGAGCCAAGATTGTGCCACTGCACTCCAGCCTGGGTAACAGAGTGAGACTCCGTCTCCAAAAAAAAAAAAAAATTGTAAGTTGAACTCATTATCTTCCCCATTCCCACCTGCTCCCTCTCCTTTATTCCTTCTCTTGGTGAATCTCTGAAGGCCCTAACCAGAAACTTAGTGGGTTGTTTTTTTTTTTTTTTTCCCAAGGGAAGGAAGTATTGCCACCTAGAAGCTGCAGAGGGCATTACCTCTTTCCTGCTTCCCAGATGCCATATTAAAGGAAAGCCATTAAAGACCACCAGGATTGCATCAAAAGGATTCCAGAGCCAACTCAAGATGCTTCCACTGGACAAAGGCACAACAAATTCAGCACCAATAAGAATAACAAGACAAATATTTGAAATATAGAAGTGTTTCAGAAAATGAATGAAGAAGGAATAATTGAGTTGGAATAGCACCATTTCATAGCCCATAATGAATTAATGGATCTAAGCAGTGATTGTCAGTGGCTGTTGACTAAAAGAGATAACTAGGAACTGTGTGCCTGCTGATGGAAGAATACACCACCATCTATGAGGTAGTCTTGCCCCACCCCCCAATTTAACCAGAATCTGATCAAGCCTCTATATCCAACTATATAGAAATTTACAGGAAATATATGGGACAGAGAAAATCATTAAACCAATAACATAGGGATGATCAGCAAAATTCAGACTATGGGAAACCATAGGACAAACAATCCAGGTTTTTTCAACAAATTGCAAAAAAAAAAAAAAAAGGAAGAGCTAGAAGATAGAAAAGGAACCTTAAAACTTGAAAAACACAGTTTTTAAAATAGGTAAATGCCTCAGTAGCAATGAGCACGTCTAGCACTCAGATTATGGTTCCTAACTACCATCCTCCAATACAAAGAACCAGGCTCCTTAGAGAAATGTCTGATTATAGGACTAGGGCAGAGAAAACACAAGATTAACCTGGATCATTTTGTAATGCCAAAAAGTAAGGAAATCATCAGGGAAGAAAGGGAGGTGAGGAAGGGCACTATGTCAGCAGAATACAGGAGCCAACCAGAAACAAGCTCCCAATGGTCAGAGCTGGAACAATTTAAGCCACAAAATAAATTACAATCATATTGGATTATAACCCATGAAATAAAATAAATACTCATGTATCTATAGTGATACCAATAAATGATTGAACAAATAAGGTAAATGAGAGAAAAGAGAAAAATCTGCCTTACAGAATTCTAAGTAATATATGTTGAAACTGCCCCCCCTTACCCCCACCGGCCAAGAGGTGGAGTTTAATTCCCCTTTCCTTGAATGTGGGCTGGACTCAGAGACTCACCTTCAAAGCACAGAGTATGAAAACCAGCAATTTTACAATTTTACAATGGCAAAACCTGGCAGGCCCCACCTTCATCAAGTGGTCCAGATTAACATCACCAGTGATAAGTCCCATGGACTGCATGTACCCCCGATATGCAGCCATGAGAAAGGCATATCAGGCACAGTGGCTCACACCTGTAATCCCAACACTTGGGAGGCCTAGGCAGGCGGATCACTTGAGGTCAGTACCAGCCTGGCCAACATGGCAAAACCCCATCTCTACTAAAAATACAGAAAAATTAGTTGGCCATGGTGGTGGGCGCCTGTAATCCCAGCTACTCAGGAGGTTGAGATAGGAGAATTGCTTGAACCCAGGAGGCGGAGGTTGCACTGAACTGATATCGTGCCACTGCACTCCAGCCTGGGTGACAGAGTGAGACTGTCAAAAAAAAAAAAGCACATCACCTCTGTGCCTTTCCAAAAACCCATAGCTGCCTTCTAATCAAGAGAAAAACATCAGACATATCCAAATTGAAGGACATTCTTCAAGATACCCGATCAGTACCGTTCAAAAGTGTCAAGATCATGAGACACAAGGAAAGACCAAGAAACTATCATTAACAAGAGGAAACTAAGAAGATATATCTGCCTTTGAGGAGACCTGGGCTGTGCATGTCACTGTCTAACACATCTCCCAAGTGCAAGCCCTAAACACTATCTTTTGGTTTTATCTGTATTTAAAAAAAAAAAGACTAAATTACTTTTTATTCTAACTTTACAAAATATTACAAAGTCATTGTTATATAAGACATGATCAAGGGCAGGCACAGTGGCTCACACCTGTAATCCCAGCGCTTTGGGAGGATGAGGCAGTTGGATCACCTGAGGTCAGTAGTTCAAGACCAGCCTGGCCAACGTGGTGAAACCCCATCTCTTCAAACATACAAAGAATTAGCCAGTGTGGTGGCGGACACCTGTAATCCCAGTTACTTAGGAGGCTAAGGCAGAAGTGAGCCAAGATTGTGCCACTGCATTCCAGCCTGGGCGACAAGAGCAAAACTCCATCTGAAAAAAAAAGACTTGATTGAATGAAACCCAAAAAAGTAGAGAAAAAGTACTGCAGAAGTAGGTAAGGCAGTTAATTTTTAAATTACATTATTTTCTGGATTTGAGTATGTTTTTGGTATTTGTCAGCTTAAATTATTTTTTATTTTGGAATAATTTTAAATTTACAGAAAGTTACAAAGATAGTACAGAAAGTTCCCATATACTCTTCACTCAGCTTCCCTTCATGTTAACATTTTACTAGTACATAATACTTTTTCCCTACTTTTTTTTTTTTTTTTTTTGTCCAAACTAAGAAACCAACATTTGGTACAATACAATTAACTAGACGACAGACTTTATTCAGATTTAACCAGTTTTCCCATTAATTTTTTTTCTGTTCCAAGATCCAATCCAGGATCCCATACTGCATTTAGTCATCGTGTCTCCTTAGTTTCCTCCCATCTGTGATGTTTACTTTATAGTAATTCATTAAATGGTACATTTGCTTGATATGATTTTCTAAATTCATGTTATATTTAACAACACAAATAAAAACAAAAGCAAAATACTCGTAATGGTTTTTCACAGCTCTTAGAATCAGGGCAGCCGTCCCCAGCCTGACCTGCCAGGCCACGTGGCCTGGTGCTGGCCCACCTCTGCAGCCTCTCCCGGTCTCACAATGACCTAGGCAGACTGCTTCCTTTCAGTCCCTCACATTTGCCTTGCTCCTTCCTGCCACACGGGCTTTGCACCTGCTGTTGCGTCCTCCCAGCACACTCTTCCCTCCTCTTTGCCAAGGTAACTCCTACCCCACCACTGACATCACCACAGCATCCCTCTAACAGTCCAGCCTTCCCTGGACTCCCTGGCCAGGCAGTGACAAAGATTCTTTGCTTGACTAAACTTTAGTCAGGCTCCTGAACTTTCTCCTAGGCCTACCTGTGCACTTCCTTGTAAAATCTAGTTTTAGCAAGGAATCTTGCTAAGTCAGTTCAGCAAGAACACCTCCCTTGGATAGCCGATCACGATCACCCTTGATATCTGGTTGGGTTTCTCATCCTGCCCTATCCCCCAGGAGATAGCTAATCACCTGGACTGACTGTAGCAAGAATCCTTTGAGGTTGGTTTAGCCAGAATGATCCCTTATCCTCAATGTTTGCTCCTAGTCATTTACCATCCACTGACCCCACCCTGCTTCTTGGCGATAAATTCCCACTTGCCCATGCTGTATTCAGAATTGAGCCCAGGCTCTTTCCCCCATTGCAAAATCCCACTAGTGGTCCCTATGCCTATTGTGATGGTCTTGAATAAAGTCTTCCTTGCCATGCTTTAACAAGTATCATTGAATAACTGTGTTTAATAGTAAAATCTCCTTACCACAGGCTCTCATCACTATCCACGGGGGCAATGTTACACTCATTTGCGTGATTATTTGTGTTTGTGTCTCTCTCCCTGATAGACTGTAAGCTCCAGGAGAGCAGGAACCACAGCTGCCTGGTTGACCTCCACATCTTCAGCTTCCACCACTGTGCCCGGCACACAGCAGGGGCTCAAGAAATATTTGTTGACTTAAAAAAGGAACAAAAGCCAGGCGCAGTGGCTCAAGCCTGTAATCCCAGCACGTTGGGAGGCCGAGACGGGCGGATCACGAGGTCAGGAGATCGAGACCATCCTGGCCAGCACGGTGAAACCCCGTCTCTACTAAAAAATACAAAAAAGTAGCCAGGCGAGGTGGCGGGCGCCTGTAGTCCCAGCTACTCGGGAGGTTGAGGCAGGAGAATGGCGTAAACCCGGGGGGCGGAGCTTACAGTGAGCTGAGATCCGGCCACTGCACTCCAGCCCGGGCGACAGCGCCAGACTCCGTCTCAAA
>NW_012102210.1:2544161-2549669 GCF_000951045.1 Mandrillus leucophaeus
CAGAAGTAAAAAAAAAAAAAAAAAGAAAGAAAGGAACAAAAACAAAAAAACATGCCCAAAAGGTGGAGCGGGGAAGGGAAAGAGCAGGAGGGAATTACCACAGTGTTTTTAGCTGATTTATTTCCTTTTCATGGAAGTGGAAAAGGAAGGTCAATAGATACTGCTTACTAGTGTGTAAGTTACCATTAAAATCTTTTTAGGGCTGGGCGTGGTGGCTCATGCCTACAATCCCAGCAGTTTGGGAGACTGAGGTGGGCAGATCACTTGAGATCGGGAGTTAGTGACCAGCCTGGCCAACATGGCGAAACCCCATCTCTACTAAAAATACAAAAAAAATTAGCCCAGTGGCGGACGCCTGTAATCTCATCTACTCAGGAGGTAGAAGTGGGAGAATGGCTTGAACCCAGGAGGCAGAGGTTGCAGTGAGCCAAGATCATGCCACTGCTCTGCAGCCTGGATGACAGAGCAAGACTCCGTCTCAAAATAAATAAATAAATAAAAATAAAAATAAATAAAAGCTTCTTAGGAAGGCGGATCCTGGTAAATCAGAAGATGATCCTTTTGTTTCGCTGGGTACATGGATGGGCTCTCAATGAGGACGGTTGTTTTGGGAGCTGAGTTTGAGAGGAAATGTTGGAGAACTGAATTGCCGTGTAGAGTAAAAATTTCCAGTTTCCCAGAGCCATCCAGCAATCCAGGAGGGAGGAGCAGGTAGGAGAGATCAGAAGGGACAGCAGAGCCAGCAAATTATAAGAGTCATGTGCTTTCCAGCCTTATTTTTATTATTCACTTCTAATTTTAGTCTATATGATATTGATTCTGTGACATTTATTACAGTTCCTTTTAGGCCAATTTAGTGTTCTAGTGCTTAAAAAGCATATGAATTCTCTGTTGGATGTGGAGTTCAATTATATCTAATAGATCAAATTTATTAATTGTATTGTTTAGATCTTCAATATCCCTATTTGTTTTCTCTCTGATTGTTCTCTTGGTCTCTAAAAGTAGTGACTTTTGGAATTGCACAGGCATAAGCATATTTATTTAAAAGTTAAAAAATAGGCCAGCTACTCAGGAAACTGAAGAGGGAGGGTTGCTTGAGCCCAGGAGTTCCAGGCAACAGTGAGCTGTGACTGAGCCACTCCACTCCAGCCCGGGTGATTGACAGAGGTCTTGTCTTTAGCGAGGGGGGAAAGAAAAAAGAAAAGAAACAAAACCAAAAAAAAAGTAAAATAATAGTTTTGAAAAATTATACATTTTTTTCTTTGCAACTTTATTTTATGTTCAGTGGGTACATCTGCAGGTTTGATACATGGGTAAATTGTGTGTTGTGCACAATTACATTTTTCAAATTGTTAGGAGTGGGGAAAAGCAACAAACAAAACACAAGCCAGAAAGCAAATGACAGAAAACAAGAAAAACAATAAGGGAGTATTTAAAAAGCAATCTGAAACAGCAAAAGATGACCAGACTAAATCTATCTGTAAAGCAATAATTGATTGACAGAAACTCACCAATTAAGTACTTTCAGATGAGATTTAAAAAACACTAAATGCAAATATATGCTATCAATAAAAGATATGCTTAAAATACAATTGCAGCCTGGTGTGGTGGCATGTGTCTATAATCCCACCTGTTTGGGAGGTGGAGGCAGGAGGATTACTTGAGCCCAGGAGTTTGAAACCAGTCTGGAAGACACAGTAAGACCCCATCTGTGTGTGGTTTGTGGATCAATTTTTAAAAATATTGTGACCGAGCACGGTGGCTCATGCCTGTAATCCCAGCACTTTGGGAGGCTGAGGGGGGCGGATCACAAGGTCAGGAGATCAAGACCATCCTGGCTAACACAGTGAAACCCCCGTCTCTACTAAAAATACAAAAAATTAGCTGGGCGTGGTGACAGGCACCTGTAGTCCCAGCTACTCGGGAGGTTGAGGCAGGAGAATAGTGTGAACCTGGGTGGCAGAGCTTGCAGTGAGTCGAGATTGCACCACTCCACTCCAGCCGGGTGACAGAGCAAGACTCTGTCTAAAAAAAAAAAAAAAAAAAAAAAAAAAAAAAAAAAAAAAATTGTATAAAGAATTTGAAAGTAAAAGAATTTAAAATCTCAATGGGTTTTTTAATAACTTGACAAATGGATTTCAAAGCATATTCAAAAGAGTAGATTCAGAGGGTAACAAATATTTGTTGAGTGCTTAATAGGTACCAAGCATGAATTATTGAGCTGTAATAATTAAAACAATATGAGGTGGAACCAGAAATCTATAAATAGAGTCAGCGGAAACAGAATAGAAAGTCTGGAAATAGTCTTACATGTGCATAAGATTTGATCTGTTATAAAGATGGTATTTCAAATATGTAGGAAAAAGACAATTTTATTTTTATTTGTAAAAAATAATAGTAATAAATATTAAACGTAAAGGTAAGTCCCAGCTCATAAAAATGACGTCAGATAGAATAAAGATCTAAACATGAAACCCCACTAAAGTAATAGAATAAAATATAGGAGTTTATTTTTTATATTTGGGATTCTATCTCAACTGCTCAAATAATTTGAATAAATAGTTCACAGGTGAAATATAAAGGACAATTAAACACATGAAAAAATGGTTAACCTCACTACTGGTTTAAAATTGCAATTAATACAGCAGTGATGGGGAAGGATACCCTTGATGTGAGCACAAACTGGCACAACCTTTTTGGAAATAAATTCAGTAATTTCTATCAACAATTTTAAATGGTTGGTTCCTGTAATCTGGCAACTCCATTTCTAAGAGTTTATCCTATGGAAATCCTCACACGTGTTCAAAGAACATTGTATTAATATAAGTATGTGGATTTCTGAATGACTTAAAATAGCAATGCTAGGCATGATGGCTCATCCCTGTAATCCCAACACTTTAGGAGGCCAAGGCAGGTGGATCTCTGGAGCCCAGGAGTTCCAGACCAGCCTGGGCAATAAGTGAGACCTCATCTCTACAGAGAAAAAAAAAAAATAGCCGCTAGTAGGGGCACACATCCATAGTCCCAGTTACTCGGGAGGCAGAGGCAGGAGGATTGCTTGAGTCCAGGAGTTTAAGGCTGCAGTGAGCTATGATCATGCCATTGCACTCCAGCCTGGGTGGCAGAGCAAGACCCTGTCTCAAAAAAGAAAGAAAGAGAGAAAGGGCAAAAGAAAGAAAAAGAGAGAGAGAGAGAGAGAGAGAAAGAAAGAGGAAGAAGAAAGAGGAGGAGGAGGAGGAGAAGGACAACAACAAGAAGAAGAAGAAAAGGAGGGGCCGGGCACGGTGGCTCACGCCTATAATCCCAGCACTTTGGGAGGGCAAGGTGGGCAGATCACCTGAGGTCAGGAGTTCAAGACCAGCCCGACCAACACGGAGAAACCCCATCTCTACTGAAAATACAAAATTAGCCAGGTGTGGTGGCACATACCTGTAATCCCAGTTACTCAGGAGGCTGCGGCAGGAGAATTGCTTGAACCCAGGAGGTGGAGGTTGCAGTAAGCTGAGATAGCACCATTGTACTCCAGCCTGGGCAACAAGAATGAAACTCCATCTAAAAAAAAAAAAAAAAAAGGAAGGGAAAGAGGGAAGGAGGGAGGGAGGGAAGGAAGGAAGGAGGGAAGGAAGGAAGGAAGGAAGGAAGGAAGGAAGGAAGGAAGGAAGGAGGCTAGTGTGGCCTGAGCAGGAGGAAAGACAGGCACAACCCTTCAGGGCCTCGTGGGCCACATTAAGGATTTGGGATTTCCTCCTAAGGGCAATGCAAAACCATTTAAGGATTAGAAAAATCCTTCTTTTTAAAAACTATGATTCAGACAAGGCAGTCTCTGTAGCTGTGTTTTGGGCAAGGGTGTGGGTATATCCTGGTCGAGGCAGTTACCCAGAGGAAAATGGGAGGAGAGCCAGGAAGGCAGCCAGAAGGACTCCAGGGGAACTCCTCTTCAGCACGAAGACTCCGGAGGCGCCTCGCTGGCAGTGCCAAAGCCCAGGCTGCTGATCCAGATTGCAGATTGGAGGATCATGGTATTTTTTGGTGGGGATGGGGGTGCAGCCAGTGGGTCAGTTTTGGTAAGGTTGTCAGTCTTACCAAAAAGGGCCAGGTCAGAATGTGGAAAGACCAGCCTCAGAATCCTGACCTGAGACAAGGGCTGTAGGAGACAAGGACTCACGGTGGAGGGAGTTGCTATGGGTATCATTTCTTGAGGGATAGGAAAGAGGGAGTGCCCAGGAGGGAACTTAAGTGGAGAAGCTTGGCCTCTGAGTGCTGGAGCATTCTAATGTATACTTTTAAGATTTCTTTTTTGTGCATTGTGATTCACACCAAGATTTCAGGTAAGTCTGTTAACCTTCCACCTGTGCTGAAGCAAATAATTAAACAGGTCTATGTCCCTGTCCCAGACAGAGAACAGCATTCCCACTGCCCGCTTCTGCACTGCTGAGGGTGCCAAAATGCTCTCATCTTTCAAGAGAGGTTGGTGGTCCTGGAGCTCCAGGAGGTAAGCATGAGTACCTGACAAACAGAAAATACAAGCGAGGTATGGACAGGAGAGATTCCGTCACTCCCCAAATATTCTAGAAAGGTCAGAGGCTTGACAAAAAGAAAAAGTCCCTGCAATAACATGAGCAGAGGATTTTCAGCCAGAAGATGTGTAGGTGACACAGGCTGAAATAATCAGACAGCTTGAGAAGTAGCCCCTCTTGTCCCCCTTTTGAACCTTTCAAAAAAAGCAGATAATTATAATTAATGCTAGTTTAAAAAAAAAAAAGTCACATTCATTCAAAGTGATCGAATCACATCCTCAGATCCAAATGTGGCTGCAGGAAGCTCTGGTACGCAGTCTAAAGTGGAAGTCACACACTCGTATGCCTGCAGGAGCTGGGCAGGCATCACAGGGAGGCAAGCAGGACCTAGGGTCCTGGGGCATCATTGCACAGCTCCAGGCAGTTAGTACTGCCACGCTGTTGGGGAAGATTTAGGTTGTCTAATTTTCCAGTTAAATAACAATAACAGAATTATAAATCCAGATTTCAATGTAAAATTTTAGAGTTTTTCTATGTTTACAACTAATTCAAAAATTATAAAATAGAAATCAAATATGTTTGAGGTTGGATATTATATTAATATTAGCTTCCTGTTGCCACTATAACAATTACCATGAACTTGGTAACAAAACAGCACAGATTTGGCCGGGCATGGTGGCTTACGCCTGTAATCCCAGTACTTTGGGAGGCCGAGGTGGGCGGATTACTTGAGGTCAGGAGTTTGAGACCAGCCTTGCCAATATACTGAAACCCCGTCTCTACTAAAAATACAAAAATTAGCCAGGTGTGGTGGCATGCATCTGTAATCCCAGCTATTCGGGAGGCTGAGGCAGGAGAATCACTTGAACTCAGGAGGTGGAGGTTGCAGTGAGCCGAGATTGTGCCACTGCACTCCAGCCTGGGCAACAGAGTGAGACTCTGTCAAAAAAGAAGGAAAGAAGGAAGGAAGGAAGGGAGGGAGGGGGAGAGA
>NW_012102210.1:2549934-2550983 GCF_000951045.1 Mandrillus leucophaeus
CCTGCATTCCTTGGCTTGTGACCCCTTCCTTCAGCCTCTTGCTTCCGTCTTCATATGTCTTACTTTTTTGTCAAATCTTCCCCCACCTCTCTCTTATAAAAGCACTTGTGATTACATTTAGGGCCCACCCACCTGGATAATGCAGAATAAACTCTCCATCTCAAAATCCTTAATTTAGTCACAACTGTGAAGTCCCTTTTGCCGTAGGAGAATACACTCACAGGTTTCAGGGATTCAGATTTGAATATCTTTGGGGGCCATCATTCAGCCTACCACAAGTATAGAGTAGGATGCAACCCTCAGATTTGAAGCTATGTAATGATCCTAGGTAATGATGTGATGACAGGGATCTGCATGGACTCCCTGATACCAGCACAGATAGTCAGAACATCCACGAAAACATCTCTGCTACTAGGACCCTGTTAGAGGCAGACACCAGCATGACAAATTTTCTCCCAAGTGGAATAGTAAAATATCCCCAAAATATCCTAATACTCTGGGCCATGAACCTATGATCTTTTTTTTTCGATGGCTTGCTTGAAGTTTAATGTATACACTATAAAACTCATCCATTGTGAGTATACAATTCAATTATTTTTAGTAAGTTTGTAGTTATGCAATTACAACAACCCAGATTTAGAATATTTCCATCACCCCAAAAAGTTCACACATGGTTATTTGCAGTTGGTTCCCACTACCAGATCCAGTCCAGGCAGCCACTGGTCTACTTTCTCTGTATAGATTTGCCTTTTCTGTACCCTTTATATAAATGGATCATACAATATGGCCGGGCATGGTGGCTCACGCCTATAATCCCAGCACTTTGGGAGGCTGAGGTGGGCAGATCCCTTGAGGTCAGGAGTTTGAGACCAGCCTGGCTAACATGGCGAAGCCACATCTCTACAAAAAATATAAAACTTAGCTGGGTGTGGTGGCACACGCCTGTAATTCCAGCTATTCAGGGGACTAAGGCAGGAGAATCACTTGAATCTGGAAGGCAGAGGTTGCAGTGAGCCGAGATCACGCCACTGCACTCCAGCCTGGGCAAC
>NW_012102210.1:2551439-2552836 GCF_000951045.1 Mandrillus leucophaeus
AGATGAAAGGAGACTTAAAAGACAAAATGCACAGTGTAGACTTTGGATGCTGAGTCAAACAAACCAATGTAAAAAGGGCTTTTTGGAACAATCAGGCTGGCAATGGGGCTACTCATCCACTTTTAAACATGCATAAGGAATTAGGTAACATTAAGAAATTAACATAAAAATAAAGTGAAAGGTCCTTAATCTCTAAGAAATACAACTTGATCCATGAATATATCTGAAATTTGCTTTAAATGCTCTAGTAAAACAAAGAATGCCTGTGAGGAGGGAAGGCAGAATGTAGAAACATTATTGGCAAAATGTTGTTAAACTGTTGAAGCTGGATGTTGGGAATGTAGAAGTTCATTATGCTGTTCTCTCTACTTTGAGGTAAATTTATAAAATTTTCCATAAGATTTTTTTTTTTAAAGATAATCAGAAAGAAAAGTTGCATCATCCACAAAGAAGCAACTATTGAACTGACTTTCTCAACAGCAAGAGCAGAAACCAGAAGATAATAGAATAGGCCAGGCACGGTGGCTCACATCTGTAATCCCAGAACTTTGGGAGGCTGAGGCAGGCAAATCACCTGAGGTTGGGAGCTTGAGACTAACCTGGCCAATACGGCGAAACACTGTCTCTACTAAAAATACAAAAATTAGTCCGGTGTGGTGGTGCATCCCTGTACAATCCCAGCTATTTGGGAGGCTGAGGCACAAGAATTGCTTGAACCCGGGAGGCAGAGGTTGCAATGAGCTGAGATCGCACCATCGTACTCCAGCCTGGGCAAGAGAGTGAGACTCTGTCTCAGAAACAAAACAAAAACAAAAAGCAAAACAAAAAACAAAAACAGAAGACAACAGAATAATACAGGACTAAGAAAAAGGGCTAAGTCAAAGGACTAAGAGAAAATAACTGTCATGCTAGAACCATATATTCAGCAAAACCAACTGTGAAGAATAAGGTGAATTAAGGACATATCCAGATAAACAGAAACTGATTTAGCACCAATAAACCTGTCCTAAAGAACTGCCAAGGAATATTCTTCAGGAAGAAGGAAAATGATCCTATAAGGAATGTCAGAGATTCAAGAAGGAATGGTGAGCAAATCAACTGTAAACATGTAGGTAAACAAATGTTGCCTGTATTGAGTAATTATGGTATCTTTTGATCTTTGTGTTTTTTAATCACTTGTTACTGGTATGTAGGAGATCTGTTGATTTGTATATGTTAATCTTGTATGTAGTCACTTAATTATCTTGTTAGTTATAATAGTTTTTCTGTTAACTCTCTTTTCTAGGTAACTAATACAGTAACAGCATCTGCAAATAATGATATTTTTAGTTGCATTTTGGTCAAGTAGTTAATAAAGGAAAGTTTCCAGTGGGTGAATTCCAGTTAATAATTCCAAA
>NW_012102210.1:2552886-2558328 GCF_000951045.1 Mandrillus leucophaeus
AAAAAAAAAAAAAAAGTAGTTCCTTTTCATTGCCGTGTTCTGTCATGTGAATATACCACATTAGCACATTTTGTTTATCCATTAACCTGTTGATGGATATTTGGACTGTTTCCTGTTTGGGATTATTATGAATAGTGTTGCTATGAATATTCATGTACAAGTCTTTGTGGACATATGTTTTCATTTCTTTTGGATAGATACCTAAGAATGGAGTTTCTGGGTCAAATGGTAAGTTTAGTTTCAACTTTTTAAGAAACTGCCAAACTGTTCTTCAAAGTGGCTGTACCATTTTACTTTCTCTCTTTTTTTTTTTTTTTTTTCTGAGACAGGGTCTCCCTTTGTCACCTAGGCTGGAGTACAGTGACACAACCTCAGCTCACTGCAACCTCCGCCACCTGGGCTCAACTGATTCTCCTGCCTCAACCTCGCGAATATCTGAGACTATCATGTGCCCCCACACCCGGCTAATTTTTTCATATTTTTAGTAGAGACATGGTTTCACCATGTTGGCCAGACTGGTCTCAAACTCCTGACCTCAAATGATCCACCCACCTCAGCCTCCCAAAGTGCTGCTATTACAAGCATGAGCCACAGTGCCTGGTCCATTTTACATTTTCATCAGAAATGTATGAGGTATCCGGTTTCTCCACATCCTTACCAACACTGTATTAAATATCTTTTTCCCACTGAATTGCCTTGGCCAAAAATAAATAGACCTTACATGTGAGGTCTGAGCTCTCAATTCAAGTCCATTGGCCTATACATCCATCTTTATGCTAGTACCACATTGTTTTGATTACTGTAGCTTTGTAGTAAGTTTTGAAATCAGGAAGTGTGAGTCCTCCAGTTTTGTTCTTTTCCAAGATCATTTTCACTATTCCAGATCCTTTGCCTTTCCATATTAATTTTAGAATAAGCTTGTTAATTTCTGCAAAAATGACAACCAAGATTTTGATAGGGATTTAAAGGGGAAAGCAAACAGGTTTTCTATACTCAAAAACACTTCTAAAACCAAATTATCTGGGATTTTTTTCCCCCGCACATCAAGCAGTTCTTCAGTTCTCTGCAAACTGAAGTCCTCTGCAAACAAAATTCAATGACTCAATACAATTCTGACAGTAGCTACCTGGAGTTAGTGTGAGACCCCACAGCTTAACGGCTCAGTCCCACAATACTGCCCCTGATTTCAAATGCCAATCTCAAGTAATGGGTCCCCAGGTTACCCACACTTCTGTGTGACTTAGCTACAAGTGAGGGTTTCCTACAACCACCTGTTCAGACTCAATAATCTGCTGTAATGGCTCGCAGAACTCAGGGAAGCACTTACATCTACAGTTTATTATAAAGGATACAACTCAGGAACAGCCAAATGGAAGAGATGCATAAGACAGGGTATGAGGAGGGAGGCGCACAAAGCTTCCATGGCCTTTCAGGCCCTGCACCCTGCCAGCACCTTAATGTGTTCACCAACCTGGAAGATCTCCAGACCCTGTCATTTAGGGTTTTTATGGAGGTCTCATTATGTAGGCATGATTTATTATATCATTGACCTTCTGTGATTGACATTAATCTTCAGCCCTTCTCCCCTCCCCAGAGGTCAAAGAGATGGGGCTGAAAATTCCAGCCCTCTAATTATAAGGTTGATTTCTCTGTCGACCAGCCCCCATCCTCCAAGAGTCACCTCATTAGCATAAACCCAGGTATGGTTGAAAGGGGCTTATTATGAATAACCAAGGGTGTTCCTCTCA
Source organism: Mandrillus leucophaeus (assembly GCF_000951045.1). Classification (NCBI taxonomy): domain Eukaryota; kingdom Metazoa; phylum Chordata; class Mammalia; order Primates; family Cercopithecidae; genus Mandrillus; species Mandrillus leucophaeus. The sequence goes on from NW_012102210.1 coordinate 2,554,635, forward strand.
CCCCTATCACTCAGGGGAATCACAGGAGTTTTAGTAGCTCTGTGCTATGAACCCGGGGCAGAGACCAAATATATATTTCTTCTTGTGTCACAGAATTGCATTAAATTTGCAGATCAATTTGGGCAATATTACAATATTGCTATCTTAACAATAGTAGTTTATCTGTTTTGTTTTGTTTTTAGAGATGGGTCTTGCTATGTTGCCCAGGCTGGCTCGTGCAGTCCTCCCACCTTGGCCTCTCTAAGTGCTGAGATTACAGGTGACAATAGTAGTTTGTTGTGTCTATATACAGGATCATGTCATCTGTGGGGAAAAAAAAGACAGTTTTACTTCTTTTCCACTGTTGATGCCTTTATTCTTATTTTTTGGCCTTATCACACTGACTTGAACCTCCAGGACAATGTTGATTAAAAGTGGCAAGAGCAGACATTCTTGCCTTGTTCCTGATCTTAAGCAGAAACATTCAGTCTTTCGTCATTATATGTAATGTTGACGGTAGGTTTCAGTTAGATATGCTTTATCAAGTTCAGAAAACTCCCTTTTATTCCAAGTTCGAGGTTTTTTTTTTTTCAATCATCAATGGATGTTGGATTTTGTCAAATGTTTTTTCTGCATCTGTTGAGATCATATGATTTTGTCCTTTATTTTATTACTACAGTGATTCATCTTAATTGGTTTTCAGATGTTAAATCAACCTTGCTTTCCTGGGATAAAGCCCGCTTGGTCATGGTATATACTTCTATGTATGTGTCGCTGGGTTTTATTTGCTAATTTTGTGCTAAGGATTTTTGCATCTGTGTTCAAAAAGGGTATTGGTCTGTAGTTTTCTTTTCACATGATATCTTTGGCTTGAATCAGGGTAATACTGGCCTCACAGAATGAGTTGGGAAGTGTACTTTCCTCCCCTACTTTCTGAAATAATTTGTGAAAGATTGGTATTATGTGTTTTTAAATTATTTGATAGAATTCACTAGTAAAGTGTTCTGTGACTGGGTTTTTCTTTGTAGGGAGATTTTAAGTACTAATTCCATTTGCTTACTTGCTATAGGCCTATTCAGACTTTATTTCTTCATAACTCAGTTTTAATAATCTGTATCTTTCTGGAAATTTGTTCATTTCATCCAAATTGTTCCATTTGTAATTTTTCCTTGTAATTATTTTGTTTCTGTGGGGTCAGTAGTGATTTTGTAATTTATGTTTCCTTTCACAGGTTACCTTCCCACTTCCATGCCCTCTCTGACTCTTTCCTCACCCCTACAGTCTGGTGTCCACCCAGCACTGGCAGCTCTTCCTGAAGTCACCAATATCCTCCAAGTTGCCAAAGTCAATGGACTCTTGCAGTCCTTTCTTGGCCTCACTGAGGCAATTGACATTGTAGACAACCTCCTTTTTAAAAGGGAATTTACAAAAGTAATATGTAAGTACATTCTGGTGATACCAAAAGAAAAAAGAAATCAAATCATACCAATGTACATAAAGAGTAAAACTCAGCCTTAGCTGAGTGGCTGAAAAGAAGCCACTACTCCCTACTTCCACATCCTCCTGCCCCAGAAAGAACTATTATTAACAGATTGCTGTGGACTCTTCAAAGCCTTTTTCTGTTTATTTACCTCCATATATATTGACTTGATTTTGCCAATAATAAGTCGAGTCATGCCACATAGAGTCCTAGCTTGCTTTTTCACTTGACAATATGTATGATATAGTTTGGATGTCTGTCCTCTCCAAATCTCACGTTGAGATGTGAGCCCTAGTTTGAAGATGGGGCCTGGTGGGAGATGTTTGAGTAACAGGGCTAGATCCCTCATGGCTTGATGCTGTTCTCTAAATAGTGAGTCAGTTCTCATGAGATCTGGTTGGTTAAAGTGTGTGGCACCTCCCCTCACTCTCTCTCTCTTGCTTCTGCTCTCGCCATGTGATGTGCCTGCTCCAGCTTCACCTTCCACCATGAGTAAAAGCTCCCTGAAGCCTCCCTGGAAGCCAAACAGATGCTGCTGTCATGCTTGTACAGCTTGCAGAACTGTGAGCCAATTAAGCCCCTTTTGTTTACAAATTATCCAGCCTCAGGGATTTATAGCAATGCAAGAATGGCTTAACCCAATGTATTAGAGATTTTCCATGTCATCACACATATATCCTTCTCTTCTTGATTTGAATTATTCCATAGTGTTCCATTGTACTGATGCTCTATAATTCATGAAACTCTAGCCCTACTGACTGACCTTTAAGTTGTTTCCATATTTTAATTATGTAAATTTTGCTGTAGGCTCCCATTCCCAGGAGTATGGCCTATTAGGTACTCATCTCAGCACTTTGGGAAACCAAGGCAGGAGGATCACCTGAGCCCAACAGTTCGAGACCAGCCTGGACATTATGCATTAAGCATAACATTTTTACTGGACTCATTGGAAACCAGAAAAATCCTAAAAGAGAAAAGAAAAAAACAAATGCAGACAAGCAAAAGCCTTGAGCTGAAACCAGAACAGTATATGACGGGAACTTACTAGTCAAGGCTGCCCTGAAGAGAATGCCAAGAGCCCTTCAATCAATCTGTGAGACTCAGCCCAGGTGGGGACCTGAACTCGAGACTCTTGCATCAAGGTGGGGACTCTAGAAGGGAGCAAAGGTGGTTCCAGGTCCTTAGTCCCATAGTTTTCCCTAGAAACAAAAGCCGGACACTCTCTGGAGAGTGTCCCTATTCACCTAAACTCATGCTCTCAAAGAGAACCAAACAAACTCCATCAGGTGAGGGCCAGCAGAAACCCTACACAACAGATGTACATGCCTGAGAGGGGAATTGTCAGCTACATAATAAGCACTCTTATATCTGAAATGTCTACAGAAATAAGATATGGAATCACAGAAGTAAGCAGCAAAGAAGAGGCTATCTGAGAGAACAAAATAGAATTACAGAAGATTAGAATGTCTAGCAAAGAAAAAATAGGATTGCTAAAGTAAGTAAACTTAGTGGACCGAATATTAGGTAGGTATGATGGCATGTACCCATAGTCCCAGCTACTGGGGAGGCTGAGGTGGGAGGATTGCTTGAGCCCAGGGGGTCGAGGCTACAGTGAGCCATGATTGTGCTACTGCACTCAAGCCTGGGTGACAGAGCAAGATCCTGTCTCAAAAAACAAACACAAAAAAATAACTTAGTGGACATGGAAAAAGAGGACACCATGTGTGTCTTGATGTGATGCAGTGTAAACTACACAGCCCAGTGTATAAAGTGGGGTTGCCCAATAAGAACCCACATCTAATTGAGCCTTCACAGCTGAGTTCTGGTTTACAGCAACACAGGAGAGAGAAAAATGGGTTAAAGACACCATGAAGAAGGTGAGAGACAAAACCAGAAATTGGGACATTCCACAGAACAACTGATCCAGTTTCTTCAACATGTCACTGCCACGAGGAAAAAAAAAAGGTAGGGATCGCTCTAGATTAAGAGAAATTTAAGAGACATAATTACTAAATGCAATATGTGGCTCCTGCAGACCAACTATAAAAAGATATCTTTGAGGGGACCGGGCGCGGTGGCTCACGCCTGTAATCCCAGCACTTTGGAGAGGCCAAGGCGGGCGAATCATGAGGTCAGGAGAGCGAGACCATCCTGGCCAACACGGTGAAACCCCGTCTCTACTAAAAATACAAAAAAACTAGCTGGGCGAGGTGGCAGGCGCCTGTAGTCCCAGCT
>NW_012102210.1:2561004-2561815 GCF_000951045.1 Mandrillus leucophaeus
CTGCCACCACACCTAGGTAATTTCTTAAATTTTTGCCCAGGCTGGTCTTGAATTCCTGGGCTCAAGTGATCCTCCTGCCTTGGCCTCCCAAAGTGCTGGGATTACAGGCGTGAGCCACCCCACACCCAGCCAATTTTGTACATTTTAAAAACTTTGTGAAATACCATGAAAATGACTTCATATTATTCATCTATGTACATATAATAATTGTTTAAGCATTCACCTAATTATAGAATTTAATTTTCCTCTAGTTTGATATCAACAAATAATACTACAATGCAAAAGCATTTTATTTGGTGCATTGGACCATAGATTAGACACAGCTGAAAAGAGAAATAGTGAAGAAATTACTTAAAATGCAGCAAAGACAGACAGGGAGATGAAAAATGTGAAAGAAGGTGTAATAGCTATGGACTATAGCATGAAACGACCTGTCATTTGTCTAACTGAAATACCAGAAAGACATTATGGAAAGAATGTCAGAAAATCAATAATATATAGACAGATTAAGGAAGAGTATTCCAGAATTGATAAAATATATGAATCCAGACATATAGTATGCACAGTATAATATCAAAAACGATAAATAAAAAAAATTCCACTCATAGGATTCTTGTAAGGAAATTAAAGAAAGCTAAAGACAAAGTTGTAAAAGCAGCCAGAGATTGAAAATAAAAGAAGTTCAGTCAAAGATCTTATCATCTGGCTGGGAAAAGTGGCTCACGCCTGTAATTCCAGCACTTTTGGGGGCCGAGGTGGGTGGATCACCTGAGGTCAGGAGTTTGAGACTAGTCTGGCCAACATGGAGAAA
>NW_012102210.1:2567285-2568657 GCF_000951045.1 Mandrillus leucophaeus
TCACATGGCCCCTCTCCTGTATTCCTATCCGAGTTCATCCCAGAGACAAAGGTGGAAGTCAGCTCACCAGGCCGTCACACTTGCTCCCCACATACAATGGCTTATCAGAACTTTCCCATCACATCCAAACTCCTATCCCAGCTCCATCCCCACTGTCACGGTCTTTGTACAACACTGATTGCCTCCTACCAGGTCTCCTGCCTGGTCTCCTGACTGGGGCTTGCTGTCTTCTGGCCCTGCCCCTCTGTTCTGCTGCCACTACAATGTGCGCCCCCAAGTCCCCACCCGGCACCGTCCACAGGGTGCAGTGATGAACTGAGGGCTCCCTCTGCTGCTGTCCCAGAACTCCCACTCCAGTGAGCAGCTCGGCTGCCAGAGGCACTGCCAGATCAGGGTTCTGACTTCCATCTCTCCAAGGAATCAGGTCACTTGGCTCCAACCAGGAAGGCCGCCCCTACTGTGGGCTGCGAACAGTGAGAAAGTCGGTCATCATTCCTTTCTTTCCCAGACCTGGGTCATCCTCACTGCCCCCACTGATCCACGAGACGCATGGCCCTCCCTCCCCTGGTTCACATTCTGGGGGGTACCTCCCAAAAGCAGAAGACCCCTGTGAGGCCTCTAAGCCCAAGCGAAACCATCATATCCCCAGTGACCTGCACTGAAGCAACTGAAGATCCACAGAAGTGAAAATAGCCTTAACTGATGACATTCCACCATTGTGATTTGTTTCTGCCCCACCCTAACTGATCAATGTACTTTGCAATCTCCCCCACTCTTATGAAGGTTCTTTATAATTCTCCCCACCCTTGAGAATGTACTTTGTGAGATCCACCCCCTGCCCCCAAAACATGGCTCTTAACTCCACCGCCTATCCCAAAACCTATAAGAACTAATGATAATCTGCCACCCTTTGCTGACTCCTTTTTCAGACTCAGCCCGCCTGCACCCAGGTGAAATAAACAGCCTTTTTGCCCACACAAAGCCTGTTTGGGAATCTCTTCACATGGACGCATGAAACATTTGGTGCCGAAACCCAGGATATCCAATTACAGAGTATCAAAGGGGGTTCAACGTTATTGTTTGCTTGGTTGATGAGTTTTTGGGCTCTATCCTTGAGTTTTTTTATGTTGTCATATACCAGGCCAGATTGATTTAGGCCCAGCAGCCACTCCCAGAGCCCCTGGAACTCTGACCCAAGGCTCTCTGACTGACTCCTTCCCAGATCTTCTCGACTTAGTGGCGGCACACTGACGCTGCCCCATCGCCTCGGAAGCCTCCTGGACCATCAGACGCTTCGGGTAACTCTTACAGTGGAGAGTAAGTCCATCTGTCCCCTTCTTAATCAATACAGAGGCTACCTACTACACATTAC
>NW_012102210.1:2568707-2570221 GCF_000951045.1 Mandrillus leucophaeus
ATTGTAAGAATACCAAACAATTTAACAGAATTGTTCATTGTTAATTCAGCAACAGCAAATACAACACAGAGGAAAAGATGAAGCAAGTTTGACAACATTTTGATGATTGTTGAGTCTCGGCAATAGGTATATGGGAATTCACTCAACTGTTCTTCCCACGTTTAGAGCATGCTTGATGTCTTCTATAATAAATTATTTTTAAATCTCTAGAGAAAGATATTATACTCTATCTTGTTAACATTTACAAAATCTCCCAAGCCTTACCTTTAGAGAATGCTATATAAATTTGGACTGAACAATTTTATACGTAGTTTTTCCTGTTCATTTCTCATAGTCATAATTAATACTTGTAGTATATTAAGATTCTCAGTGTGATTACTTTGAGATCCCTGCAATAGCCTTGTGAAGTAGATATTACTGCCATCTTGCAAAAAAAATGCATATTGTTGCTTTCTTATACATAAAGACTAGGGAAATATTTCACCTAATTTTTTTGTTGTTTTAACATTCCAATACAATGCTCAATCTTTTTGCTGTCAACTTTCCAACCTAGCTAGATTTTTTCCTGACTGTAAAAATAATACATGCTCACTGTACAAAATTCTTCATGACATAAAAATATAGAAGAGGAAAAAACTCACACTGAATCAACATGTCCAGATGTAACAACAAATGTCACATATACATATTACATATGCATATGTATCACATATGTGTATCACATCACGTTACATATAAATATGTAATATATTTCTGCCCTTTTAAACATAGTATCTTATGAAATACTGAATAAATACCAAAGAATATTCATTACATATGTGTAAAATATAAGGAACAAAAATAAAGCAAACATCAGTGGATCCACCATTCAGTAAAAAAGAACTTTTGAAATCCCTGCCTCCCTGCCCAGATCTCAGCCCCCTTCATCCCAATGACATTAAAGTGTTTTTTTGTTTGAGACAGAGTCTTGCTCTGTCACCCGGGTTGCAGTGCAGTGGCATGATCTCTACTCACTGCAACCTCCACCTCCCGAGTTCAAGAAATTCTCTTGCCTCGGCCTCCCGAGTAGCTGGGACTACATGTGTGCGCCCCCATGCTCAGCTAATTTTTGTATTTTTAGTAGAGACAGGGTTTCACCATGTTGGCCAGGCTGATCTCAAACTCCTGGCCTCAAATGATCCCTCCATCTCGGCCTCCCAAAGTGCTGGGATTACAGGTGTGAGCCACCGCGCCTGGCCTAAAGCGTTTTGAATTTTGTCTTTTCACTTCTTTACTTTTCTTTATAGTTTTACCACATATGTAATAGGCAGTTTCATATAATTCAAGTTGGTATTCATTCCTAAACAATATATTGTTTTGTTCCGTCTTTTTTTTTTAAACGGAGTCTCGCTCTGTCACCCAGGCTGGAGTGCAGTGGCGCAATCTTTGCTCACTGCAAGCTCTGCCTCCCAGGTTCAAGTGATTTTTCCGCCTCATCCTCCTGAGTAGCTGGGATTATGGGCATCCGCCATCAT
>NW_012102210.1:2571709-2572441 GCF_000951045.1 Mandrillus leucophaeus
AAAATCTTATCATCTTACAACTGAATTAGGAATATCAATATAGACTCATGCCTTATTTTTAATATGTATTTTCCAGCTCTGTCCTCTGAAGAAATGACAATGCAGTAGCAATAAGCACACTTAGTGGCCATTTTGCTCACTAAAAGGAACAAACGCTCCCTGGAGAAATGGCTAGTGCCAGTTCTAGGGCAAGAAATGGACAAGAGAAACCTGGGAGATCTCATTGAGCCATAAAGGAAGGAAGTTGTCAGCAATTACTAAGGTTGAGGACACAGGAGGTGGAGCACGGTGGCTCACATCTGTAACCCAAGCACTTTGGGAGACTGAGGTGGGTGCATCACTTGAGGTCAGGAGTTTGAGACCAGCCTGGCCATCATGGCAAAACCCCATCTCTACTAAAAATACACACAAAAAAATTAGCCGGGTGTGGTGGCATGCACCTGTAGTCCCAGCCATTCGGGAGGCTGAAGTGAGTCAGGGGAATCACTTGAACCTGGGAGGCAGAGGTTGCAGTGAGCTGAGATTGTGCCACTGCTCTCCAGCCTGGGCAACAGAGTGAGACTCCATCTCAAATTAATTAATTAATTAAATAAAAGGACGCAGGAACCAACTTGAAGGAACATTTGCTAAAGACAACATAATATCAGCATCATAATAATAAATAATAACTGCATTTTACTGAAAACTTTCATAATTACACATACACACATGCTGCCACACCTCATCAATCAC
>NW_012102210.1:2572491-2588192 GCF_000951045.1 Mandrillus leucophaeus
AAGGCTCTCTGACTGACTCCTTCCCAGATCTTCTCGACTTAGTGGCGGCACACTGACGCTGCCCCATCGCCTCGGAAGCCTCCTGGACCATCAGACGCTTCGGGTAACTCTTACAGTGGAGAGTAAGTCCATCTGTCCCCTTCTTAATCAATACAGAGGCTACCTACTACACATTACCGTCTTTTCTTTTCTTTTTTTTTTTTGAGATGGAGTCTTGCTCTGTCGCTCAGGCTGGAGTGTGGTGGCGAGATCTCTGCTCACTGCAAGCTCCGCCTCCTGGGTTCACGCCATTCTCCTGCCTCAGCCTCCCGGGTAGCTGGGACTACAGGCACCCGCCACCACACCTGGCTAATTTTTTGTATTTTTAGTAGAGACGGGGTTTCACTGTGTTAGCCAGGATGGTCTTGATCTCCTCACCTCGTGATCCACCTGCCTCGGCCTCCCAAAGTGCTGGGATTACAGGCGTGACCCACTGCGCCCAGCCTACCTTCTTTTCAAAGGCCTTTTTCCTTTGCCACCATAACTGTTGTGGGTATTGACAGCCAGGCTTCTAAACCTCTTAAAACTCTCCTACTCTGGTGCCAACTTGGACAATATTCTTTTATACACTCCTTTTTAGTTATCCCCACCTGCCTAGCTCCCTTATTAGGTCAAGACATTTTAACTAAATTATAGGCTTCCCTGACTATTCCCGGGCTACAGCCACACCTCATTGCCGCCTTTTGCCCCTGTTCAAAGCCTCCTTCGCAACCTCTCCTTGTATCTCCCAACCTTAATCCACAAGTATAGGATACCTCTACTCCCTCCTTGGTGACAAATGATTCACCCCTTACCATCCCATTAAAACCTAATCACCCTTACCCCACTCAATGTCAATATGCCATCCCACAGCATGCTTTACAAGGATTAAAGCCTGTTATCACTCTCCTGTTACAGCATGGCCTTTTAAAGCCTATAAACTCTCTTTACGATTCCCCCGTTTTACCTGTCCAAAAACCGGACAAGTCTTACAGGTTAGTTCAGGATCTGTGCCTTATCAACCAAATTGTTTTGCCTATCCACTCTGTGGTGCCAAACCCATATACTCTCCTATCCTAAATACCTCCCTCCACAACCCATTATGCTGTTCTGGATTTCAAACATGCTTTCTCTACTATTCCTTTGCACCTTTCATCCCAGCCTCTCTTCACTTTCACTCGGACTGACCCTGACACCCATCAGGCTCAGCAAATTACCTGGGCTGTACTGCCACAAGGCTTTGCAAACAGCCCCTATTGCTTCAGTCAAGCCCAAATTTCTTCCTTATCTGTTACCTATCTCGGCATAATTCTCATGAAAACACAGGTGTTCTCCCTGCTGATCATGTCCAGCTAATCTCCCAAACCCCAATCCCTTCTCCAAGACAACAACTCCTTTCCTTCCTAGGCATGGTTGGATACTTTTGCCTTTGGATACCTGGTTTTGCCATCCTAACAAAACCATTATATAAACTCACAAAAGAAAACCTAGCTGACCCCACAGATCCTAAATCCTTTCCCCACTCTTCTTTCCGTTCATTGAAGACAGCTATAGAAACTGCCCCAACACTAGCTCTCCCTGATTCATCCCAACCCTTTTCATTACACACAGCCAAAATGCAGGGCTGTGCAGTCGGAATTCTTACAAAAGGACTAGGACCACGCCCTGTAGGCTTTTTGTCCAAACAACTTGACCTTACTGTTTTAGGCTGGCCATCGTGTCTCTGTGCAGCGGCTGCTGCCGCCCTAATGCTTTTAGAGGACCTCAAAATCACAAACTATGCTCAACTTACTCTCTACAGCTCTCATAATTTCCAAAATCTATTTTCTTCCTCACACCTGATACATACACTTTCTGCTCCCTGGCTCCTTCAGCTATACGCACTCTTTGTTTAGTCTCCCACAATTACCATTGTTCCTGGCCCAGACTTCAGTCCGGCCTCCCACATTATTCCAGATACCACATCTGACCCCCATGGCTGTATCCCTCTGATCCACCTGACATTCACTCCATTTCCCCAAATGTCCTTCTTTCCTGTTCCTCACCCTGATCACACTTGGTTTATTGATGGCAGTTCCACCAGGCCTAATCGCCACACACCAGCAAAGGCAGGTTATGCTATAGTATCTTCCATATCTATCATTGAGGCTACTGCTCTGCCCCCCTCCACTGCCTCTCAGTCAGCCGAACTCATTGCCTTAACTTGGGCCCTCACTCTTGCAAAGGGACTATGTGTCAATATTTATACTGACCCCATATCCTGCACCACCATGCTGTTTTATGAGCTGAAAGGTTTCCTCACTACACAAGGGTCCTCCATCATTAATGCCTCTTTAATAAAAACTCTTCTCAAGGCCACTTTACTTCCAAAGGAAGCTGGAGTCATTCACTACAAGGGCCATCGAAAGGCATCAGATCCCATCGCTCAGGACAACGCTTATGCTGATAAGGCAGCTAAAAAAGCAGCTAGCGTTCCAACTTCTATCTCTCACGGCAGTTTTTCTCCTTCTCATCTGGTCACTCCCACCTACTCCCCCACTGAAACTTCCACCTATCAATCTCTTCCTACACAAGGCAAATGGTTCTTGGACCAAGGAAAATATCTCCTTCCATTCTATTCTATCGTCATTTCATAACCTCTTCCATGTAGGTTACAAGCCACTAGCCCGCCTCTTAGAACCTCTCATTTCCTTTCCATCGTGGAAATCTATCCTTAAGGAAATCACTTCTCAGTGTTCCATCTGCTATTCTACTACTCCTCAGGGATTGTTCAGGCCCCCTCCCTTCCCTACACATCAAGCTCAGGGATGTGCCCCTGCCCAGGACTGGCAAATTGAATTTACTCACATGCCTCGAGTCAGGAAACCAAAATACCTCTTGGTCTAGGTAGACACTTTCACTGGATGGGTAGAGGCCTTTCCTACAGGGTCTGAGAAATCCACTGCAGTCATTTCTTCCCTTCTGTCAGACATAATTCCTCGGTTTGACCTTCCCACCTCTATACAGTCCGATAATGGACTGGCCTTTACTAGTCAAATCACCCAAGCAGTTTCTCGGGTTCTTGGTATTCAGTGGCGCCTGGTTTTACCTCAAACTGCCACCCTTAAGTCTCTCTTTAAGTGGATAGAAGATCTTCAGTGACAAGTACACTCCAATACTTTCACCCTGATGAAGTCCTATTCTCTACTTTTATACTTACTGTTACTCTCATTCCCATTCTTATGCCACCCTCTATCTCTCCCCAGCTGTCTCCACCACACTATTAATCTCAGTCACTCTCTCCTAGCAGTTTCTAATCCTTCTTTAACAAACAGTTGCTGGCTTTGCATTTCTCTTTCCTGCAAAATCTCAGAGGCCTCGACTTACTACTAAAAAAATGGCGGCAGGTGGGGGGGAGCTTTGTATATTTTTAAATGAAGAGTGTTGTTTTTACCTAAATCAATCTGGCCTGGTACATAACAACATAAAAAAACTCAAGGATAGAGCCCAAAAACTCGCCAACCAAGCAAACAATAACGTTAAACCCCCTTGGACACTCTCTAATTGGACGTCCTGGGTACTCCCAATTCTTAGTCCTTTAATACCTATTTTTCTCCTTCTTTTATTTGAACCTTGTGTCTTTCGTTTAGTTTCTCAATTCATACAAAACCGCATCCAGGCCATCACCAAATTTCTATACGACAAATGCTCCTTCTAACAACCCCAAAATATCACCCCTTGCCCCAAAATCTTTCTTCAGTTGAATCTCTCCCACTGTAGGTTCCCACGCTACCCCTAATCCCGCTCTAAGCAGCCCTGAAAAACATCGCCCATTATCTCTCCATACCACTCCCCAAAATTTTCGCCACCTCAACACTTCACCACCATTTTGTTTTGTTTTTCTTATTAATATAAGAAGACAGGAATGTCAGGCCTCTGAGCCCAAGCTAAGCCATCATATCCCTTGTGACCTGCACGTATACCTCCAGATGGCCTGAAGCAACTGAAGATCCACAGAAGTGAAAATAGCCTTAACTGATGACATTCCACCATTGTGATTTGTTTCTGCCCCACCCTAACTGATCAATGTACTTTGTAATCTCCCCCACTCTTAAGAAGGTTCTTTATAATTCTCCCCACCCTTGAGAATGTACTTTGTAAGATCCATCCCCTGCCCCCAAAACATTGCTCTTAACTCTACCACCTATCCCAAAACCTATAAGAACTAATGATAATCCACCACCCTTTGCTGACTCCTTTTTCGGACTCAGCCTGCCTGCAGGTGAAATAAACAGCCTTGTTGCTCACACAAAGCCTGTTTGGGGGTCTCTTCACATGGACTCATGAAACAACCCCCACGCCACTGGGCTCAGCCAGACTGAGCCAGTGTGAGGGGGGTGCAGCCTGCCAGACCTGGACTCTGGGAGTGGAGGGCTCTCACCTCACCTTCTGGTGCTTAGAAAGAGTTGCTCCTTCAGATGCAGCCCTGAGGACGTGCAGCACAAAAGGCGCCCTTCCTCCTGGATGGAAGGGGGAACACCTGGGGGACAGCATGAAGTCCTGCAGCGCAACACCCTGAAAGCAGCCCAGATTTCATTCTCCCATAGTATCTTATTAAGGTGTCCTGGGTTCACGCCTCTGCTGCTTCTAAGATGGATCCCATAGCCGCATGGAGAGACAAACAAGTAACAAATGTGAAGATGGTGGAAGGAGGCCAACAGATTCCTTTTAGTTTCATTCAGAAGATAAAGTCATCTGGATGTGGTGGTTGATTAAAGTCACTAAATAAATATCAATATTTATTGACTGCTCCTGAGTGCCAGACTCTTCCTCAGAGTCTGAGGAAGAGGGGGGAGTCTTCCCCAAGTTTCTAGCCTCAGAAACTGATAGGAACAGGGAAGAACAGATGAGCAAGGCTGGGGTGTGAGATGATGGGTCCTGCGTGGGACAAGCTGAGTGTGTGGGGCGTTTCCCAGCGAGGGGCTCATTAGGTGGCTGCTATTCGGGTCAGCACTAGCGAGGATAGCAGGGAGCTAATGGGATCTGTTGGGAGCCCTCAACACACAGAAGTAACTGAAGCCACGGGGGTGAGCAAGCCCCAGAGAGGGGGTGTAGAGTGAGGAGAGGACAACAGAGCCAAACCCCAAGGTCACTGGTTCTGAAGCACAGGAGCCCACAGGGGAGCAGTTAGACAGGTAGGGAGAGAGTGTGTGACCTGGAAACCCAGAGAGAGTGCTTCAGGAAGCAGCAATGGCATGGTGTCCTTGAGTAATAAGGGACCTGAGAAGTGTCTGTTACCTTAGCCACAAGGAGATTAGGAGAACACTTCTGCTCAATGGAGGAAGGCAAAAGGTTGACCAGTGTTCAAGAAAGGTGGAACCAGAGTTTAGGAGTGAGGGAGGGGCAAAGAGGGGTGCTGTTTGTTTTCATGGGAGAGACCTGAGGGGGTTTAATTGCAGATGGGAAGGAACCAGAACCTGTGAGGGGAGGTTGTAGAAGAAGGACAAAAGAAGGGTGATTGAGTAGCTAGTCTAACATGTGGGCAAAAGTCATGTGGTTTAAGATAAGATGGAATTACTTACATGTCCAATAAGGGATTGATTAGGTTAAATAAATACCTAACAAAATGAGATGTATTATAAAATGATGGTCCAACAATAAGTAACTAACTGGAACAAGCATATCTAATGATATAATTTTAAATATTTTCTTTTTTATGTTTTATCATTTTTTTTTCTATCACAAAGTAATACATATTCATTTCAGGAAAAGTCAGAAAATACCATATATAAAGAACACCCAGAATTCCATGCCGGGGGCAGTGGCTCACGCCTGTATCACCACCACATCCATTATATTCTATTTGCTAAAATAGAATATTCTATTCTAGAAGTTTCTAGAATAGAATATCTATGTGTGATTATTCTATAGCAAGTCACTAAGTCCAACTCAAACTCAAGGGGAGTGGAATTAAGTGCCATCTCCTGAAGGGAGGAGTATCAAATAAATGTTAGACATTTAAAAACTACCACAACATGAGGCAGGAGAATTGCTTGAAGCTGGGAGGCAGAGGTTGCAGTGACCCGAGATCGCGCCACTGCACTCCAGCCTGGGCGACAAGAGCAAGACTCTGTCTGAGAAAAAAAAAAAAAAAACTACCATAACAAAATATCTCTGAGAGAAAACATAAGATACTAATAAAATTTGGTTCCTATGAAGAATAAGAACTGGGTGGCTGGGAGATGGGAAGAAGGGAGGATTTTACTTTGTACTCACTTTATCTTAAGGATTTCTGAGGCTGGGCAGGTGGCTCTTTTGGGAAGCTGATGCGGGCAGACAGCTTGAGCTCATAAGTTCAAGACCAGCCTGGACAACATGGTAAAACCCCATCTCTACAAAAAATACAGAAATTAGCCAGGCATGGTGGTGCACGCCTGTAGTCCCAGTTACTCGGGAGGCTGAGGTGGGAGGATGGTGTGAGCCTGGGAGGCAGAGGTTGCAGTGAGCTGAGATCATGCCACTGCACTCCAGTCTGGGTGACAGAGCCAGACCTTGTCTCAAAAAAATTTTTAAAAAGTGAATTTTTAACAATGTAAATATATTAACTATCCAGAAATAAGTAAATAAATTTTAAATGACTGTGGAATATTTTCTTTTCGAAAAATAAAATTGGCCAGGTGCAGTGGCTCACTCACGCCTATAATCCCAGCACTTTGGGAGGCCGAGGTGGGTGTATCACCTGAGATCAGGAGTTCGAGACCAGCCTGGCCAAGATGGTGAAACCCCGTCTCTATTAAAAATACAAAAATTAGCCAGGCGTGATGGCAGGCACCTGTAACCCCAGCTACTCAGGAAGCTGAGGCAGGAGAATCGCTTGAACTCAGGAGGCGGAGTTTGCAATCATGGAGATCATACCACTGCACTCCAGCCTGGGAGAGAGTGAGACTCTGTCTCTAAATAAATAAATAAACAAATAAATAAATAAATAAATTTGTTAGGCCATTCAGCCTGATTTTGGCCAAACTGGTTTCAGTCCAGCATAGTTGCTAAAATGAGACATCTGCGAGGGTAAGAATGGCTGGGATGGGAGCATAGAGGATGGGATTCATGTTAAGAGAGAGGAAAGAAGTTTTGGGGTACAAATTGACAATATTTCTTTTTTATGCCAACTATTTGTGAAATGGGGGCTTTGTGGAGGAAGTGGCATTCATCTGAACCACAAAGGCTGCGTTGGATTTGACCTCGCCGAGATGAGGGGTGCTAAGGTGTGATGGCACTCCTCAGCAGGAGCTGAGATGAAGATGTGAGAATGAGAGGGTCACACCAGGGACAGCTGGAGGGTGGGGTGCCCATGGAAGGCAGGATGGGCAGGTTGGACCCCATGCATGGAGGGCCTTGAATGGCAAGTCTGGCATCAGGGCTTTCCCTGGAAGCAGTGAAGGCTTTTGATCAGAGTTATGTAATTAGAACAGTGCTCTAGTCCAGCAGTCCCCAAACTTTTGGCACCAGGGACCAGTGGAAGACAATTTTTCCACAGATGGAGGGGTAGGGGGGATGGTTTCAGGATGATTCCAGCATGTTACATTTATTGTGCACTTTATTTCTATTATTATTACATTGCAATATATAATGAAATAATTATACAACTCACCATAATGTAGAATCAGTGGGAGCCCTGAGCTTGTTTTCCTGCAACTAAACAGTCCCATCTGGGGGTGATGGGAGACAGTGACAGATCATCAGGCATTAGATTCTCATAAGGAACTAGCAACCTAGATCCTTTGCATGCACACTTCACAATAGGGTTTGTGCTCCTGTGAGAATCCAATGCCTCTTAACTGACAGGAGGCAGAGCTTAGGTGGTGGTGCTCACTGGCCAACCACTCACCTTCTGCTGTGTGGCCTCGTTCCTAACAGGCCACCAGACCCGTACCCGTCAGTAGCCTGGGGGTGGAGACTCCTGCTGTAGGAAGATCAATCTGTGAGCTGAGTGAAGGTTGGATTTGGTAAGGTCTAAAGGCCAGACAACCTGTTATAAGACAATCTCAATGAGTAAGAGGGTGCAAGGGCATTGCCGCATGCACAGGCTCTAGACTGCTTGGCACCAAATCCTGAGTCCATCGTTATTAGCTGTGTTACCGAATCTTCACTATAAAGTGCTAATAGTACATTTCTTGTAAGTTTGTGTGAAATTTACAACTGGTTGGCAATTGTTAACAGTGCCTGGCACACAGTAAACGGTCAGTAAAATTTAACCTGTATTGTTAAGAGCAGTCCAGCACTAGAGTGGTTGATTATGGGAAAAACTTTGGGAAGGAGAACTTTTCGTGACGAATTAGTGGTAGAAGAAAGGGACAACGTACATTTATGAATATGGGACGAGGGACACAAAGTCTTCCAGGTTCCTGGCAGCATAGTAGTTCCAAAAACAAAGCTCGGGCAGGCAGGTGAGGAACAGCTCTTGGGGGAAGCAAGATGCTGAGTCAGCTTTGGGATGTTGGTCTCACAGCATGGGCAGGAAGTTGATCAGAACTTTAAAAAGATGATATTCGTTCTTACTCTCACACACACACCACATTCAGACATATACACAGGCACACATACAATATCTTTAGAAAAATGCAAAGAAAAAATAATGGAAAGCTAGAAGACTGGGAAACGAATTTGCTCTTTCTTTATTTTAAAATAACTGGGGCTGGATGCTGTGGCTCATGCCTGTAATCCTAGCACTTTGGGAGGCCAAGGCAGGTGGATTACCTGAGGTCAGGAGTTCAAGACCAACCTGGCCAACATGATCAAACCCCATCTCTACTAAAAATGCAAAAAAAAATTAGTTGGGCGTGGTGCTGCACGCCTGTAATCCCAGCTACTCGGGAGGCTGAGGCAGGCAAATCGCTTGAACCCAGAAGGCAGAGATTGTAGTGAGCCGAGATTGTGCCACTGTACTCCAGCCTGGGCGACAGAGCAAGACTCTGTCTCAAAACTTAATACAGGCCGGGCGCGGTGGCTCACACATGTAATCCCAGCACTTTGGGAGGCCGAGGCAGGCGGATCACAAGGTCAGGAGATCGAGACCATCCTGGCTAACACGGTGAAACCCCGTCTCTACTAAAACTGCAAAAAAATTAGCCAGGCGTGGCGGAGGGCGCCTGTAGTCCCAGCTACTTGGGAGACTGAGGCAGGAGAATGGCGTGAACCCGGGAGGCGGAGCTTGCAGTGAGCCGAGGTCGCGCCACTGCCCTCCAGCCTGGGCGACTGAGTCTCAAAATAAATTAAATAAATAAATAAATACAATACAATACAATACAATACAATAAATAACTGGAATTTTAAAGTGCCAGGATTACAGGCGTGAGCCACCATGCTCATCCAAAAATGCTATTTTTATGAAAACCTGTACACCAATGTACATCTAGCAGCTTTATTTACAATAGCCCCCAACTGGAAACTACCCAATATTTGTCAACTGGTAATGAGTAAATCGACCATAGTACATACAGACAATGGAATGCTACTCAGCAATAAAAAGGAACAAACTACTGAGAAATGCAATAATATGAATGATTCTCAAATGCATTGAATCAATGCAGACTCAAAAGGCTTCACACTGTAGCATTCCACTTAGATAACATTTTTGAAAGAGGTGAAACTATAGGGAAGGAGAGCAGATGAGTGGTTGCCAGGGCTTAGGGGTGGAAGAGCAGTTGACTGAAATGAGACAGTAAAGGAAATTTGGGGGAAGGATGGAACTGTCTTATATCTAGATTTTGGTAGTGGCACAGGACTCTATGCATTTGTCAAAACTCATAACCCTGTATACCAGGAAGAGTGAATATTACTGTGTTTAAATGTTAACGTTGCGGTTACTTCTCCGGTTCTTCTTTGTTTCCCGCCCTTGCATTGTTTGTGTCAAATTAGGCAATTTCAAAAGAAGAAAAGTGGCCCTTTCCAAGGTATACTTTTAATATTCTGGAAGCTGTTTACAGGTTTCTAAATAGATAGTGTCATGCCCTAATATTCAGAAGATGAGGAAGTTGAAGGTGCTGGCCTTGGGGCTCAATGATGGTGGAGAGAGGCCCGGCTCTGGGTGTGCATAACTTCCCCGAGTTAGGGGAAGGTTTTTGTGAAGGGGTGCTTTAAGGATGCTTTTCAGTGGGGTCAGAGAGGGAAGAAGGGAAATGGGAGGCTGCTGGGGAGAGGAAGCTGACCTGGGGATCCAGAGCTCTGCGGAGGAGGCAGCCTTGGCCGTGGGCAGGAGCCATGCACCTGGAGGAGGTGCAGAGGGAAGGAAGGGGAAGTTAGGGTGACATAGAGAGGGTGGAATGAGCCGTCCCTGGGTCTACAGGGCTCAGTTTGTCTCCTGCCCCGCCCTATGGGGTCAGGGGAAGGGTAGGCCTGGCTTGGGGGCCAGCGATGGCAGAGATAAGCCTGGTTCCCAAGGGATGAGGGGGTGAGGGGAGTGGAGAGAATAAATCAGGGGGCAGCGGCCAGGCCACAGGTCCCAGGGCTCAGGGCTCAGTCACCAGGGAGTAGGAGTTGGGAGTCGTGGCTTATCAGCTCCATCAGAGCCCGCCACACCCCACCTCCCCTCACCCCCACCACCCCTCACCCCATCGGCTCCAGCCTACTGCTTGCCTAGGGGAGGGGGTAGAAACAGGCTCTCCAGGGTTTCATTCATTTCTGCAGTTAATTGACCCCTAAAGCACTTTCCAACGCCACGCCACCTCCACAGAGGGTGGAATCAGAAGGCAAAGTAGTCTAATGACAGTTGGTTATTACTTACTGCTGGCTCTGAGGCTCTGAGTGTGGGGCTCTGCATGTACTGGCTCACTTTGCCTTCACAACTCCTTGAGGGAAGGAGGTATTATTATCTATGTCCATTTTACAGATGAGGAAATACACACAGAGAGGTTAAGGAACTTGCCCAAGGCCACACAACTAGTAGTGAGGACTTGGGTTTTGGATCTGGGTGAGATTAGCTTCCGTTCTTGACTGGGCTACACTGGTAGAGAAGGTCTGGGCCTCTCATCCAAAGTTTTTCGGTTCTTTTTTTCCTATTTGGGAGCCATCCGTAATGCTTTCCAGTTCAGCAGCGCCATGGAGGTGGGGGTAGGAGGTAGGCAGTGGTTCAATTCTGGTTTCTAAGTGGTTTACAAGAAAAGCCTCTGGGCTGGAGCCTGGATTGGTGGGAAATGCAGCCAGCACTGCCATCCAGTGGTCATGTCCTGAAGGACCACTCTCCCCATTCCTTCAGGGACTTGCTGAAAAGACTTGAGAGATCCCCTCCTGACCCGTTGGGTCCCTGAGAGCTTGATGGTCAAACCTTTCCCAAGACGGCCCAGAGCCCCAACAGTTGAGGCAGTTTCTCCAAACTGCTGTCTGGAACCCATTAATGCTCATGAAATCTATTTAGAAGGTCACAACCAATATTTTTAGGCCCGGCGCGGTGGCTCAAACCCGTAACCTCCGCACTTTGGGAGGCCAAGCGGGCAGATCACTTGAGGCCAGGAGTTCGAGATCAGCCTGGCCAGCATGGTGAAACCCCATCTCTACTAAAAATACAAAAATTAGTTGGGCATGGTGGTACGTGCCTGTAATCCCAGCTACTTGGGAGGCTGAGGTGGGAGAATCGCTTGAACCCGGGAAGCAGAGGTTGCAGTGAACTGAGATTGTACCACTGCATTCTAGCCTGGATGGCAGAATGAGACCCTGCCTCAAAAAATAAAATGAAATAAAATAAAGTCACAACCAGTATTTATTTATTTATTTGTTTTTTGAGTCGGAGTCTTGCTCTTGTGGCCCAGGCTGGAGCGCAATGGTGGCATGATCTCGGCTCACTGCACCCTCTGTATCCTGGTTCACATGATTCTCCCGCCTCAGCCTCCTGAGTAGCTGGGATTGTAGGTGTCCGCCACCACACCTGGCTAATTTTGTTTTGTATTTTTAGTACAGACATGGTTTCACCATGTTGGCCAGGCTGGTCTCAAATTCCTGACCTCAGGTGATCTGCCCACTTCTGCCTCCCAAAGTGCTGGGATTACAGGCATGAGCCACCGCATCTGGCCACAACCAGTATTTTAAAAGGGAAAATTAGAAAAGAATAGAAAATACTAGGGTGCATGATGTATACTAAATGCAAGCATTATTTACTGGAAAGTCTGTTTCAAATACATAAGTACAAGTATACATATGTATACTGGGATCTGATGAAAATCTATTTCTTACTGTGATTTGAGGCCAAAAAGATAGAAGAATATTGATTCAACAATCTAAAATCCCTAGGGTTAAGAATGCATTTTCTTCACTTTGTCCTAACTCGCACATGCCTCCCTGTGCCATTTTTTAAGAGCATAGTTGTTTCTTTTTTTCCTTTCATATTCCTCACTGTATTGGTTTGTTTTTGTTTTTGAGACGGAGTCTAACTCTGTCATCCAGACTGGAGTGCAACGGCACGATCTCAGCTAACTGCAACCTCCGCCTCCCAGGTTCAAGCGATTCTTCCACCTCAGCCTCCCAAGTAGCTGGGATTTCAGGCACCCACCATCATGCCTGGTTAATTTTTGTATTTTTGTATGGACGGGGTTTCACCATGTTGGCCAGGCTGGTCTTGAACTCCTGATCTCAGGTGATCTGCCTGCCTCGGCCTCGCAAACTGTTGGGATTACAAGTGTGAGCCACCACGCCTGGCCTCTATTGCTGTTTTAATTGTGGCAGTGATATAATAACACATTCTTGTAAGAATCAGGCATTTCAGGGGTGCAGAGAATAAAATGAGAGCACTAGCCTTCTCCCCACTCCATTTTAAGGCACAGAGGTCACCCCTTGGAATAGTTTGGTGTCCCTAGTTCCAGTCCTCCTTCCATAGGTAGACAAGTATATGCATAGATGTGCACATTATTTTTACTTAAGTTAAACTGCATGTACTGGTATCTGCATTTTTTCACTTTATAGTATCTGATAGATCTTTTCCCATCTATACAGGAAAATGTATCTTGTTCTTTTTAAGGGCTGAGTGATATTCCACAGGATGAATGTATTTAGCCTCTCCCCTCGGGGTTCCTTACCTGACTGTCTGGTTAGGAGAGCAGCTCAGCTCTGTAAGTCCTCATAACTCAAGACCACCCATTAGAAAGAAACCTGTGTCCCTTCCTTTCCCCTTCCTTGAAGGAACAAGGACCCTGCTGTGGGGTATGGGAAGAATAGGGGGAGAGGGAAACCTTGAAGGACTAAATATTCAATAGAAAGGCTCCAGAAGGTTCTAATGCCACTTCCTGTGAGTCTCAGCCTCCCCTCAGCCTCCTGTCTAAACACCCCTTCTTCCCTTCCTTCTCAGGTGCATTTATCTCCCTCATCCTGTACAGAAGCATCAGGGGCACTCCGTGCAGAGGCAACAGGGCAGTCTACCCTAGGCTCCTTGTGTCAGCAGCAGCCTCGGCCTGGCATGAGGAAGCCTCCAGGACTGGAAGGCGAGAGGCGAGGATGCTTAGCAACACTTGGAGTTAATTATTTAATTGGGTGAAACATCCATTAGGGAGGATTCTCACTTCCCAGACAGCCTGTGAGTAAACATGTCGAAAAGAGAAGAGTGAGGTGTTGGCGAAAGCTGCCATTCACCCTGGCTCCTCCCCTGCCCCCCTACTCCCCAGCTGGGGAAAGGGACCCAGAAGGATTTTGCCCGGATGTTTCTTCAGGCTGGGCCAGGACAAAATGGCCAGGGAGGCCGCAGGGGAGACAGACTGTGTCCACAAGGAAGGAAGACGTGGCTCAAGGCCCGGAGCTCCACTTGTAGCAGATAGGAGGAACCACACTGTCAGGAAAACCCAGCTCACCAGGTAGCTCACGCTAGAGGTGATTTCATTTGAGAACCCAGTTACAACAGTGTTGGAAAAGCCGAAACCAGGGGAGGGTGAGGCAACTCGAAGATTAGCAATTTCAGGAAGCGGCCACTACCCATAGATCTAGACAGTCAGAGCAGGGAGATAGTATGTACATGACTCCAGGAGCTGGAGTGCCAGGGCAGAGCTTTAACTGTGGAGGGGCCAATGGCTGGGAGCTGAGAGGCTGTGGTGCGGGTGTTGCCTGGCAGAAGCTGGCTCCACAAAATAGATGCCACTGGAAGCAGAGAGAGGACAAGAAATACTCTGGCATTCCCCTTATCTCACCCTCCAGTTTATCACCAGTGTATTGCGTTGGTTGAACCCAACAAGAAACCAGTGGACAAGGCACTGTGTATGTGGACAAGGGAAATGTAATTTGCAGGAGTCAGCTTCCTGCATACAGGACAAAGCAGGGCAAGGGAAGGGAATGAACGATGCACAAAGAGGCAAATGTCCAGCATGGGCTTGGGCAGCTCAGAGGCCAGCCATGGTGCCAGGTCAGCTGGTATGGGGCATGAGGTTTTCTTAGGGAGAGGGGGACCTACGCTAGGTACTGTGCTGTCGGGGTGCAGGAGAAAGAGATGGTTTAGTTTATTCCTGTGCCTGTAAGGATTTATGTAGAAAGCCCCTCTGGGCATTTTTAACCAAAGAGAGATTTTTTTTTTTTTTTCGAGACAGGCTAGAGTGCAGTGGCATGATCATAGCTCACTGCAGCCTCAATCTCCTGGACTCAAGCCATTCTCCCACCTCAGCCTCCAAAAAAGCTGAGACTATAGGCCCACACTACCACACCCCACTAATTTTTTTTTTTTTTTTTTTGAGACAGAGTCTCGCCCTGTCACCAGGCTGGAGTACAATGGCGCGATCTTAGCTCACTGCACCCTCTACCTCCAGGGTTCAAGCGATTCTCCTGCCTCAGCCTCCTGAGTAGCTGGGACTACAGGCACGTGCCACCATGCCCAGCTAATTTTTGTATTTTTAGTAGAGACGAGGTTTCACCATGTTGGCCAGGATGGTCTCTATCTCTTGACCTCGCAATCTGCCCGCCTCGGCCTACCAAAGTGCTGGGATTACAGGTGTGAGCCACCGTGCCCGACCCCTGCTAATCTTTTTAACTTATTTTTTGTAGAGATGGGGGGTCTTGCTGTATTGCCCAGACTGGTCTCAAACTTCTGGGCTCAAGTGATCCTCCTACCTCAGCCTCCCAAAATGCGGGATTCCAGGCATGATCCACTGCACCCAGCCACCAAAGAGAGACTTAATAGAGAATTCGATGTTTTCGAAATTGTTGGAAAAGCCAGAATGGTGGGTTCTAACCTGAACATCCAGGAAGGAATTCCAGAATTCTGAACTAACTCCCAGTGGCACTACAACCTCTGAGACCACCCCTTGAATTGAGTTTGAAACCACTGTAGCTGCAATACAAAGATCAAGAAACCCAGAATCAGCTGGACACAGTGGCTTATACCTGTAATCTGAAGCTGGAGGCCGAGACCCCATCTCTACAGAAAATGTAAAAATTAGCTGGGCATGGTGGCACCTGTAGTCCCAGCTACTTAGGAAGCTGAGGTGGGAGGATCGCTTGAACCCAGGAGATTGAGGCTGCAGTGAGTCATGATTGCACCACTGCACTCCAGCCTGGGCGACAGAGTGAGACTCTATCTCTCAAGAAAAAAGAAAAGAAAAGAAAAGAAGAAAGGAAAAGGAAAGGGAAGGAAGGAAGGAAAGAAGGCAGGAAGGCAGGAAGGAAGGAAGGGGAAGGGAAGGGAGGGGAGGGAAGAAAAAGGAAGGAAGGGAAGGGACAGGAAGGAAAGGAAGGAAGGAAGG
>NW_012102210.1:2588242-2593006 GCF_000951045.1 Mandrillus leucophaeus
GAAGGAAGGCCGGCCAGGATCAAGCCATTACTGAAACCAGAACAACAGCTTTTGCCTCTTGACACCCAGAAGCTAGAAGATGGACAATGGTAATCTGGTGCAGAAAAAGGTAATCATGTTTCTACTATCTTGCTAGCCATTAGAAACCCAGAGCAGGAAAGAGTCTCATGTCCACCTTCTGAGTTTCAGGAGTCTAACTGATCAGTATTGCCCAATTCACTTCCAGAAACCTAGCTGCAAGGGAATCTGGGAGATGTAGCTCTTAATTTTCCAGCCTCTCCAGACAAAAGGAGGGTGGCATGGGAGGCTGAGGGAGCCTGTCCTAAGTGCCCACCACACCACTCTTGGGAAATTGCTATCAGGTGGAGGAAACAGTGTAAGAATGCAGGCTACACCGTGTGACCAGGACTCCAAAGGCTACGGAAGTTCTAGGAGGGCAGCTGTTCCAACTGGCTGTGGCATTCTGAAGCTTCCCGGAGGCTTCCCAGAGCACAAGCTAACAGGTATGCACATTCAGGTGGGCCAGTCCAGGGTCAGGGCTTTACTTGTACCAGCTTGATTGGTCTTCTCACTCACCTCACAAGACAGGCCCCACTACAATCCCATTTACCCACAGGGAAACTAAAGCTCAAGGAGGTTAAATCACCCACCCAAGAGCACATCCGACAAAAGGCAGAGCAGTGTTCTTTGGCTGGGTGTGAAGAGATGGGTGGAAAGAGAGGAGATAGGAGGCAGGAGGGAGCTGAAGACCCTCCAGGTGAGGGCCCAGTATGAGCAGAGGCAGCGGGAGGATGAGAGTGGTGAACAGGGCACTCGATGAGCAGGAGGTCTGGTGGGGAGTGGGCAAGCTGAGGAACAGGGCAGACAAGGTGGGAGGCCATGCTCAGGCGGGGACTTCCTGCTGCACACACCATAAAGGGTGGTAACGGGGCCCCGAGGGAAGGGCAGCTGCAGGGGCTTGACCCAGGCAGGAGCTCATGGGGACAGGGCAGGGACTGGGAGGCCACACTGCTGAGGGAAAAAGTAGGGCCAGGACCCAAGCAGGAGGTTGAGGCCAGGTAAGCACCGTAACAGCGGGGAGCCTCACCCAAGTGGGAGCTGTTTTTTCCACCACCAAGTAAACATCATCTCTAGGCTGAAGGATCCAAGGGGAAACCACCATGCTGACAGCTGTTCAGGCACTGGGGCTCCTGCCTATGGCACCCACAACCCCAGCGGCTAGCCCTAGTCAGCTGGGACCCTTCCCAGGGTCTCAGAAACCTCTCTCTTCACTTCAGAAGGGCTTCAACCTTCCTTCAGAAGGCCTCGTTATGTTACCTCCAACAGGCTTCGAGGCTGCCCCTTAGCTGCTGGAGCCAGGTCAGCTGCATGGGTGTGTGGCCTGTGCAGTTGCCTGAGCCCCGAGCTCAGAAGTTCCCCTGCTTGGTGTCGTAATGTTCTGCCACAACTATCTCGAAATTCTCCATGATTTTTGGGCAAGTTTCCCCGCATTTCATTTTGCACTGGGTCCTGCAAATTATGCAGTGAGTCCTGCCTGGGACAAAGGATAATTTAAGAAAGTTTTCCATGACTCCTAGGGACAGGGGGCGCTCCACATGGACCTTTCATGGAGGGTGGATTGAAGGACGTGAAAGGCATTTCTTGTCCTTCCATCCCCGCTTCTCCGAGCCCCACATACACCCGGCATGTTCCTTTATAAACCTGCCATTCTCCAGCTCCTGCACCCAGGCCTGTTCTAAGCCCTGAGAAGCAGCGTGTGTGTCATCTGTTTAGTGCACGTTGACCATGCACACAGTAGGGGCTCCATGGGGCATGCTGACCCCAACCCGAAGGCCAGGCTGGGTGGAAAGACTGATGGCCTCTGCAAGGGTCCCCTTCTGCAGTCTGGGCAGGAATGGAGGAGAGGAGAGAAGGGAGGGAGACTGTGCCTGTGGGGGTGTGGGGGGGTGTGTGTGTGTGTGTGTGTGACCGAGGAAGGGAGGGGGCGCATAAAACAGAAACAAATAAAGAGTTCAAATGTGAAACGATTAAAAAAATAAATCGAAGGGAGTGAGATAAGGCAGTGGAGCCTCTGCTCCCTAGTTAACATTCATTGGATTGAATAATCAGGCTTCATTATCTCAAATTGTCTGCATATTTGCCCTCAAAATGCTAATTTACAGTTGGCTGGGAGCAGTCTCGGCCTATTTTGACTAAAATATTATTTCACTTTATTGAGCATTGTTTTTAGCTGTCGGGCATCTTGGTTTGCGAGGGGAAGGAGGGGAAGAAATAGAGGGAGAGGGGAAAACATTTTCTATCAAAGCTCTGCCCCGCTCAAGTCTGATTATGGGCTCCCTGTTTTGCGTAGAAATGGCATTTCTAAGCCTCCAAGTAAAATTAGAGTCTTTATCATTTTCTTTTAGGGGATAGACAGTTTATCATTAATCTCGGAGAAGGAAATAGGAGAAATAATTTTTTTTGTTTTACCGAAAGGGTGAAAAATCTTGCTCATCACTTCCCCCTCCCTCCTGGGTGTGGAGGCATCAGCTACCTCCTCCTCCTCCACTTTCTCTGTGACCTGTAAAGGCTGGAATTCTCTGCCTTTTGCCCTTGTCTGTCCTCCAGGCCCCAGTGACAAAAAAAAAAGGTCCTTTGCTACTTGCATGAGGTCTGGAGTTTTGGCTGAGTTTCCCAGAATCTCAGCCCTGGGAATCTAAAGATGTGGGCCCCTATTTTTTTTTTTTAAGAGATGGGGGTCTCACTATGTTGCCTAGGCTGATCTTGAACTCCTGATCTCAAGCGATCCTCTTGTCTCAGCCTCCCAAAGTGCTGGGATTACAGGTGTGAGTCACCATGCCCAGCCAGGCTCTTAATTTGATTAGTTAAGAAAGACATTGAGTTAAGAAAAATACAGCCCTCCTTGGAGCTAAAAGTCCACAGTAACCAAGCATCTTTGTTCACACCTGAGCATGGTGTTTCAGAGAGTAATGTGTCGGCCCCAAGCTGGGTTTTTGGTCTGAGGATGGACCACACTGAGTCGTCCACACCCTCTACCCCCCACCCAGCTTCCCTTGGGAATGGGGACAGGAGCTGGTGAAAGGCCAGCCTGGGTCAGTCCTAGTCAAAGGTAAAAGAGACTTAAATTCATTTTATTCCAACCCTCTTAGTCAGGTGACAAAACTGAAGCCAGAAAGTAGTAGTTCGAGGTTACAAATGTAGCTGGTAGGTTGCTGCTACTACTCGGGAGCTTCTCTCCTCTCCTCTTTCAAGCTTCTTTCTGAACACTCTTTCTGGTCTACCCACCCTCTTCTGTTTTGTCTTATCTTCTTGGTCATCGTTATAGTCCTGCTGTAACTGATGAATGGCCATTCTAGCACTCTGTGGAGCAGGAAGGTTGTGGCTTGCTGGTGCCATCTGCCCTGACTTTGCTGTCAAGACCAGTCCAGGACCCAGGAGACAGGATGCCCAGCCAACAGGCCTCCAGCTATCCTGCTGCACAGCCAGTCCCTTCTGGTCAAGCCTTCTCTCTCCTCCAAGTCGTGGGACCATGTCTCCTTCTCAGCCCCCCAGTCCTCTGCCAGCCCCAGATATAGTAGTCCCAGGCCAATATCCAGGGTCACCATGTACAGTTGGGCCCCTGTAAGAGGGCACCCAGCCAGGGGGGCAACAGGACTGAGGTCCAGCTCCTGTTCCCCTCACCAAGTCCTGTGCCCTGGCATGGAGCTGCCTCCGTCCAGCAGGGTGCCATATGGAGTAGCCTGGCCAGCTCACTTCTTTTCCCCACCTACCCCAACCATCTGAGTTCAGCCTTCCCCCAGGGCTCCTCTCCTTCTGAACTGTCCTGAGCCTGAATATGTTGTCTGGATTGAGACCCAGACTTGACATGTCCATCCTTATCCCCTGCCTGGGATCTGTGTTGTGCATGCAGCCTTGCCATCTGTATTCAACAGGATTGGAGGCTTCCAGGCACTGGCCTTTGTCTACCTATTGTAGCCAGCACCTGTCCCTGCCTGGGTCTCCATGCCCCCGGGCATAGCAATTACTGTGGTCCCTCAGCTTCCTGACATCCTGAGACAGTGGACTTCCCAGACCTTCCCTACTTGC
Organism: Mandrillus leucophaeus; assembly: GCF_000951045.1. Lineage (NCBI taxonomy): Eukaryota > Metazoa > Chordata > Mammalia > Primates > Cercopithecidae > Mandrillus > Mandrillus leucophaeus. Next base: position 2,592,329 of record NW_012102210.1, read on the forward strand.
CTCTAAGGGGCAGCCTCTGCCAGCACAGAGTCACTGGTAGGGGGATTTCACCAGGCATTTTATGGCATTATGATGCAGCCTGCAGGCACCCCAGCCCCATACATGCACACAGAGCAGACGTTGCATGCATACATCGCAGCCACCACCACAAACACTCTGCAGACATGCCCCACAGATACCACTTACCCTCACCCTTAGCAAACACTACAAAAATACAGACACAGCCCAGGAGAAAATACATACACACCAACACTCAGCAGACACACACACCCGCCAACACCTCCATAAACCTACACTCATATCCAACAGAATTCACACACACCACTCACATGCACACAATTCCCCAGGCACACACATATTCGAATATAGCAGACACCACACACACACCTCCCCCCAACAGATATCATGCACACTCCCGCCCACTCACATGTGCACTGTCACATTCATTGGAGTTGGGGCCATGAGAAGGGCTGAGAAACCTCTGCCAGCCCATACCTACAAAATAGTGAGTCAGACAGTATTGTGTCTTCATAATTTTTTTTTTTTTGAGACGGAGTCTCGCTCCGTCGCCCACGCTGGAGTGCAGTGGCGCGATCTCGGCTCACTGCAAGCTCCGCCTCCCGGGTTCACGCCATTCTCCTGCCTCAGCCTCCTGAGTAACTGGGACTACAGGCGCCC
>NW_012102210.1:2599191-2599935 GCF_000951045.1 Mandrillus leucophaeus
GGGAGCCACGGGTTTTTCCTTCGGGAGAGGCCACCCAGGCACGGTCTCCTTTTGCTCCATCCTCAGGCACACCTCGCTGCGCCGTCCTTAGGCCTGGCTCTAACCCTCCCGTCTCCCGCACCCTTAGTTCCCCATCTGCCTAGTGGGGCGAGGGGAAAGGGGAACTGGTTGGGGAAGGTAAGGAAAAAGACCCAAAGGCGGAGGTATGAAGACTGGAGAGTGGCGGGGCCCCGCCCGGTGCGCACTTGGGGGTCAGTGCCCGCGACCGCAGCGCTGAGTCCTCAGCTGGTCCGGGAAGCGAGCCTTCGGCAGGCGTCCAACAGCCCCAGGGTACGAGTCCAAGTCTTAAACCAGATCTCAGGGCCCCCAGAGGTCGGAAGGACAGCCTAGAACTCCAGAAACCAGCTCCTCTCCTGGCCGCACCCCCAGCTAGAGTTCCTCTGGCCCTGCCCCTGCCCCTGCCCTCCCGCCCCCCAAATCCCAGCTCCTTCCCGTTTCCCAGGCAGACTGCTCTTTCCTACAAAGGAGAAGGCTTTGCCCGGGCTTCTCCAAATTCTGCCCACCTATCAAGGCACAGTTAGCTCCCAGTTTCTTCCTCCAGGAAGCTCTGCAGTTCTCCAGCTCAGAGGGCTGTGAGCAAATTTAGCATCTGATTCCATCTCAGGGTCCCTCTGTGAAGGTCTTTAGCCTCCCCCCTTTTCCTTCAAAGAAAGGCGGTATGTTCAGTTTGGGCTGGCAGGTTTG
>NW_012102210.1:2603065-2604963 GCF_000951045.1 Mandrillus leucophaeus
CCTCCCAAAGTGCTGGGATTACAGGTGTGAGCTACTGCGCCCGGCCGAATCTTCATAATTTGCCTGATACAATTACCCAGTATGAGGAGATCTCATAGTCCATGTACAAAGAGAGGCTTCTAGGACCGAGAACCTTGACTTCCACCCAGCTCTGTCACTGTAGAGACACATGACCTGGATCACCCTCTCCTCAACAAGAAATAGGCATCAGGAGGACTTGTCTGACCAGTCTTCAGAGGTGGGTGAGAGGGCCTTGGGGTTCATAACACAGGACAGATAAGGAGTTCCAGGACAGGCTTGGTCCCTGCCCTCAGGGAGCTCAGCATTTGGCTGGAAAGAGAAACAGGACTTAGAACTAGAAGACAATGAGAGCAAGCACACACCAATTGTGCAAACTCACGCTCAGGCCAGGGGCCTGAGTAAAGGGGCTTGAGGTAAAGCAAGCAACCCAGAAGTGCCCACTGGAGCCAGCCGTGTCTAGGGGAAAGAATTCAGGCAGGCCCCAGGGAGAAGATTTTGGGAGACACAGGTATTTACTCACTCCTCAGGTATTATTCAGCACTCCATGTCTGAATAGAACCTAGCTTTGTGTCTGAATAACACAAGTACTGCTCTTGGCAGAAGGCATGAGGTCCCTGCCTCCTGCTGTTCCACCTAAGATATAGTCAGTACCGACCAAGTGAGTAGTGAGGATGACGGTGAGGTGATGGGGGGACTCTGAGGCAAATCAACAGGTTATGGGAGTGACTGGAGCTATCTGAGGCCGGGGACAGCTCTCAGGCAAGATGAGGGCAGGCCAAGGATAAGAGTGAGGGGAGGAGGCACTCCCTTAGGTGCTAGCCCTGCATTTACAGGGCCTGGAGAGGGAGTGCCTCCTTAAGACATGTGCCTCAGTGGAACATGTACCTTAAGACACTTGCCTCACCCTAGTCCAGCCCTGTTCAAGGGTACACAAGGGGGGGTCACTGAGGCATGAAGGTCTCATTTGCTATGGTTTCCTTTCAGCCAGAAGCCTGATTTCTCTCCTCCGTCTCTGCTGTTGTGTTCTACATTGGCCCAGCTTCTGCCCCCAACCCCAGTGTTTGTTCCCGGGTCTCAGGATGTCAGAGGAGGCTCCTGCTCACCGGACCCCAGAGGGCCACAGCAGCAAGCCTTGCCCCTGCACAGGGAAGTCAGGCTTTGAACTGTGGGCCTAGACTCAGGGAGGTCGACTCAGTAGGCAAACACTCAGTTTTCCTGGCCTGGGGTGGCTATTCTGGGAGGGGGAAAGGATGTAAGCTCAAGCCCAGATGGGAAAGTGAAAGGTGGGAGGGAAGAAACAAAACTCACCCCAGATGGTAACTGAGTCTTGTCCCTGTGAAGCTATCACCCAGTCATCAGTGGGTTTGCCCTGAAAGGCTCCATAGAACCCTATTTCTCTCCTCATCTGCACTGACCTCTATCTTGTAGAATGAACCATGTCTATTTCCCAGCTTGAAGCACTTGGCATTCCACCCTTGTGAGGCCCAGGTTCCTCTGGGCAGACCACAGGAAGCAGGCTCAGGCCACTGCATAAGTACGGGGTCTTGAGGGTGATTTGGGTTTGGGTGGTTGGGGATCTCCTAACCCTGGCTCCACAGTGAGCTCTCAGTGGTGTCAAGCGCAGCCGCGCTCACGGGCCCTCTGCACTGTCTCCTTCACGGGCACAGCGGGGTCTGGGGTCCCGCCTTCTCTGCCTGGGGCATGCATGGCCTGGGCTCCATTGCAAATTTTTGGACGTCCCCTTTTTCCCCCACACCATCTTTTCCCGGGCGATCTCGCTGCCCTTTCCAGGAGCACGCTCATGCTCTGAGCCCGGAAGGACCCCGCGGGGGTCCTGACAGCCTTCGGGGCCCGGGATGGGGATTGTGGCGGTCCCT
>NW_012102210.1:2605013-2605592 GCF_000951045.1 Mandrillus leucophaeus
GGGTTCACGCCATTCTCCTGCCTCAGCCTCCTGAGTAACTGGGACTACAGGCGCCCGCCACCACGCCCGGCTAATTTTTTGTATTTTTTTTTTTTTAGTAGAGACGGGGTTTCACCGTGTTAGCCAGGATGGTCTCGATCTCCTGACCTCATGATCCTCCTGCCTCGACCTCCCAAAGTGCTGGGATTATAGGCATGAGCCAATTTTTTTTTTTTTTTAACAGACTTTTGCTGTCTCCCAGGCTGGAGTACAGTGGCATGATCTCAGCTCACTGCAACCTCCGCTTCCCAGGTTCAAGTGATTATCCTGCCTCAGCCTCCCGAGTAGCTGGGATTACAGGCACCTGCCACCACAACCAGCCAGTTGTGGTATTTTTAGTAGAGATGGGGTTTCGCCATGTTGGCCAGGCTGGTCTCAAATGCCTGACCTCAGGTGATCCGCCGGCCTCGGCCTCCCAAAGTGCTGAGATTACAAGCGTGAGCCACCGCACCTGGCCTAATTCTTGTATTTTGGGTGGAGTCGGGGTTTCACCATATTGGCCAGGCTGGTCACGAACTCCTGACCTCAAGTGATCTGCCC
>NW_012102210.1:2607524-2612742 GCF_000951045.1 Mandrillus leucophaeus
GATTTTCATAGGTTGTGGCGAGGATTAAGGGCTACAATTTTGCAATATCTAGCATATAGCAGATGCTCCATAAGTGGTCTCTGAAGCAGCCCTTAGCTCCTTCAGGGCTCTCCAATCAACTCCCAGAACTACCTGTGTGTGGCGGTCAGCCCAAAGCAGCAGGTGCTATCCTTCGTAGCACTGTTAACCAAAAACTGGATGCAACCAAATATCCACTAACCGTATAACTGAATAAACAAATTGTAATGTATTCATTTTTGGAATACTGTATAGCAATGAAAATTAATAAACTAGAGTTATATACATAAAATTTGCAGTCTGAGTGAAAGAGGCAAGCTGAAGCATTAGTACAGTATGATACTACATATATGAAGTTTTTTTTCTTTTTTAAATTTATGTTTTTAATTTTAATAAAAACATTTTTTGAGACAGGGTCTCACTATGTTCCCCAAGCTGGTGTCAAACTCCTGGGCTCAAGCAATCCTCCTGCTTTGGCCTCCCAAAGTGCTGTCATTACAGGCATAAGACACCGTGCCTGGCCCCATTTATGAAGTTTAAGAGCATACAAAACACTTCTATATGCTACTTATGGGTCAATAAATATGGAGAAATTGTATGAGTCCATGAGTGGAAATAATACCAAATGAGATATGGAGGTGATTCCAGCAAATAGGACTGGAGAGGGGTACAAAAGGCCCCATACGTGTCTGCAATGTGCTTTTACTTAAAAAAACAAAAACAAAAACAAAACTCATGTAAAAGTGGCAAAACCTACAGTCAAGAAAGATGAATGGTGTGTTCTTGAGTACTTATATTTTTATCTATAACTTTCTTGGTGTTTGAAATATTTTATTATGGTTTTAAAAAAAGAAGAAAGGGGAGGAAAACCATGGGTCACTGATAGTAATAGACCCTCTGCTTTTGGCAACTCAGCCCACTCATCTCCCTGCTTGGCCAATTCTCCTCCATCTCTGAGCTCATCCATTCATTTTTCTTTTCAAACTAGAACCCACATGCAGATGACTCCCAAATCTATATCCAGTCCAGACAACTTCTCTTATCCAACTTCTGGTTAGGTATCTCCACTAGGATGTTTCTCAGACACCCCAGACTCAACACAAGCAAAACTCGATTGGTAACTACCCCCTCCAACTGCCTGTTGCCTGCAGCTGGAGAGGCACGTGGAGAGAAGATACACACCCAGTCATCTTCCTGAAACTTTTGAATACTGATGATGAAGAAACCTTCCAGGCTTTTTAACAACAGAAAGATTTTCTGCAAATAGTCAACCTGACAGCCAACTTTTCATCTGCAACATGAAATCTTAGAAAACAGCTACTAGAAGCAATGAAACTTCCATGCATACAGCACCAAAGAGAGACTTTAAAAAATAGGTTTTTCTTTTAAAAAAGAGATTTATACACAATACCATTTATGTAAATTAAAAACAGAAATACAGAACAGCCCTGCACATTTTACATGGATCCATAAATAATCAACAGCAAATGCACAAGAGAAGGGCTTACTAGGAGAGGAGGAGGAAATGGGGGGAAAGAGAAAAAGCCAGAATGAAGAGTGGGGGCTGGTGCGGACCTCTGATGGCAATGCCCACAAAAGAGCAGGAGAGAATATTTCAGCCCTCTGCTTCTGAGATCCAAAATTTAAAAAAAAAAAAAATCATTTAAAAATAGGGGATGGGCGCAGTGGTTCATGCCTGTAATCCCAGCACTTTGGGAGGCTGAGGTGGGTGGATCACTTGGGACCAGCCTGGCCAACATGGTGAAACTCTGTCTCTAATAAAAATACAAAAATTAGCTGGGTGTGGTGGTTGTAATCCCAGCTACTTGGGAGACTGAGGCAGGAGAATTGCTTGAACCCGGGAGGCGGAGGTTGCAGTGAACAAAGATCTTGCCACTGCACTCCAGCCTTTGTGACAGAGCGAGAATCTGTCTCAAAAAAAAAAAAAAAGTGTTCCTAAATGCAGAAAAAGGTTGAACATCACTGAAGTAAATGATGGACTAAATATAAGATTTGCAGGTAGGTAGGTAGGTAGAGGAGGTTGCCAGTGTTCAGGTATTTATGTTTGCTCAGAAAAGCTACAAGTTTTGGCCAGGTGCGGTGACTCAAGGTCATGCCTGTAGCTTCAGAACGTTGGAAGGCCAAGATGGGCAGATAAGTCCAAGAGTTTGAGACCAGCCTGGGCAACATGGCAAAATCCCATCTCTACTAAAAATACAAGAATTAGCCGAGCGTGGCGGCACCTGCCTGTAATTCCAACTACTTGGGAGGCTGAGGCAGAAGAATTGATTGAACCTGGGAGGTGGAAGTTGCAGTGAGTAGAGATCGCACTGCTGCACTCCAGCCTGGATGACAAAGTGAGACGCTATTTCAGAAACAAACAAGCAAGCAAACAAACAAACAAAAACCAAAAATTAGCTGGGCATGGTGGAACACACCTGTCCCAACTACTCAAGAGGCTAAGGCAGGAGAATCACTTGAACCTGGGAGGCAGAGGATGCAGTGAGCCAAGATTGTGCTGCTGCACTCCAGCCTGGGTGACAGAGTGCAGAGTGAGACCCCATCAAAAAAAGAAAAAAAGAAAGAAAGAAGGAAGGAAAGAGAAAGAAGAAAAAGAAATACATTTGACTGGGAGTGGTGGCTCACGCCTGTAATTCCAGCACTTTGGAAGGCCGAGGTGGGTGGATCACCTGAGGTCAGGAGTTTGAGACCAGCCTGGCCAACATGGCGAAACCCTGTCTCTAATAAAAATACAAAAATTAGCCGGGTGTGGTGGCACATGCCTGTAATCCCAGCTACTTGGGAGGCTGAGGCAGGAGAATCACTTGAACTTGGGAGGCGAGGTTGCAGTGAGCCAAAATCATGCCATTGCACTCCAGCCTGGGCAGCAAGAGCAAAAGTCTGTCTTGAAAAAGAAAGAAAAGAAAAGAAAAGAAAGAAGGAGAAAGAAAGAGAGAAAGAAAAAGAAAGGAAAGAAAAGGAAAGGGAGGGAAGGAGGAGGAAGGAAAGAAGGAAGGAAGGAAGGAAGGAAGGAAGGAAGGAAGGAAAGAAGGAAAGAAGGAAAGAAGGAAGGAAGGAAAAAGAAAAGAAAAAGAAAGGCTACAAGTTTCATGTGATATGGCAATATATTTGGGCCAAATCAATCCCCACCCAGAATTCCCTAGATGAAGGCTGAAGCCCTGTTAATCCTAGACCGGAATCCCAGGCTGGTGATGGCTAACCTGGCTCCTTGAAAGGAACATCTGGCCAAAGATGCAGACATTAAACTGATGAGCTGCTTGCTGCCCAGCTCATGTCCCCTCCCTGATTCCCACATGTATGTGTACATGAGCCCTTGCTCCACAACTGTGTCTTTACTACCTCCTTTAGACTCCACTCAATCCAATGAAGTGGCCTGTATCAGGTGAAGCTAATATCAGCTAGATTCATTCATTGGTTTATTCATTTAACAAATATCTGTGGGGTTCCTAGGCTCAATTCTAGGCACCAAGGGAAAAAAAGCAGTAAAGAAAGCAGAGCAAAATCTCTGTCCTGGGCATGATGGTGCACACCTGTAGTTCCAGCTTCTCTGGAGGCTGAGGCAGGGGGATCCCCTGAGCCCAGGAGTTCAAGTACAGCCTGGACAACATGGATACCCTGTCTCTATTAGAAACATAACAAAACAAATTCTGCCCTTAGGCAGCACACATTCTTGTTGAAAAAAGGTAATAAAAATAAATAAGATATCTGTTTGTTGGACGGTGATACAGAGAAAAATTAAGCAATAGAGGAAAATAAGGAATATAGGCCAAAATCTCCATTTTGGTCAGGTCAAGAGACACCTCATTTATTTATTTATTTGTTTGTTTGTTTGTTTGTTTTTATTTTTGAGACAGAATATTGCTCTTGTTGCCCAGACTGGAGTGCAATGGCATGATCTCAGCTCACTGCAACCTCTGCCTCCCAGGTTCAAGTGATTCTCCTGTCTCAGCCTCCCGAATAGCTGGGATTACAGGCACATGTCACCACACCCGGCTAATTTTTTGTATTTTTAGTAGAGACGGGGGAGTAGAGATGGGTTTCACCGTGTTGGCCAGGCTGGTCTCGAACTCCTGACCTCAGGTGATTCAGCCACCTCAGCCTCCCAAAGTGCTGAGATCATAGGCGTGAGCCACTGCATCCAGCCAGACCTCATTTAAAAGGCGACATTTCATCAAAGACTCAAGGAAGATAAGGGAATAAGCCGAGCAGATATCTGGAGGACAAACACTCCAGGCATCGGGGCAGCAAATGCGAGGGTCCTGAGGCAGAAGCATGCATAGTCAGGGGAAAGCCAGAGAGCCATTGTCGGGGGGAACAGAGCAAGAGAATGGGATCACAGTGGGTGAGGTTAGAGAGAAAGAGGTTAGGACCTTGTCAGCCCTCATGTGGGCTGACTTAGGGAGTCACTGAAGGGTCTTAAGCCTCTGCTCAGAGTGACATGATCTGACTCTCTTTACCAGAGCCACTCTGGCTGCTGGTGTGCTGAAGGCTGCTGAGGGAGAAGGGGAAGACAAGGGAGCAGATAGCTACTGCACTGATCCCAGCTAGAGACAGGAGACTTGGGCCCCAGGAGTGTCAGTGGAAGATGATGGAGGAAGTCAGATTCTGAATGTATTTTGTTTTTGTTTTTCTTTCTTTTGAGACAAAGTCTTGCTCTGTCACCCAGGCTGCAGTGAAGTGGTGCGATCTTGGCTCACTGCAACCTCTGCTTCTTCAGCTTAAGCTAATTTTTGTATTTTTTTGTAGAGATGCGATTTTCGCCATGTTGCCCATGCTGGTCTCAAACTCCTGGGCCCAAGCGGTCTGCCTGCCTTGACCTCTCAAAGCGTTGGGATTATAGGTATGAGTCACTGCGCCTGGCTTCATCCATGGATGACTCTGAGTTTTCTGCCCTGAGCAGCTGGCAGGATGAAGTTGCCATTTTCTGGGGTGGGAAAGGCTGCTGGAGGAGCAGGATGGGGACAGATGAGGAGGATGTCACTCTCACAGGGTGAATGCACACAAGCCTGATGTAATCCTATGTCTGCCTGACTCAAGACCTTCCTTCCTTGGCTTTTTCAAGTTGCCTGCTCCAAGGAAAAGGCAGAGCAAGAGTGGTAGTCCTATCCCTGCATTTCTCTTCAATGAGGTCAGCATATTTTGGGAAATTTACACATTCAAACACTGAATTATAGTTATT
>NW_012102210.1:2613252-2615647 GCF_000951045.1 Mandrillus leucophaeus
GCCTCCCAAAGTGCTGGGATTACAGGCATGAGCACTCATGCCCAGCCAGTTAGTTCTTGACTCTACTGCACTTTGTGGACTGTCTTCGTCTTCACAGATCTGGAGATTTAGTGAACAAGTATTATCGTTTACTAAGAGACTGGAATTTGGCCTGTAGTTTGAGATTCCCAAGTCATTGACCTGCCAGGGCCTCCTCTCAGGGATCTCCTGAGATGGTATGATAAAAGTCATACCATGCAATTTGTTTTGGTTGTCTACTGTTCTGTAAAAACCACTCCAAAGCTTTGTGGTTGAAAACAACAACTATTTTATTCACAATTCTAGGGGTCAGGAATTTGGGTGGGGCTCAGCTGGGATGTTCTTCTGCTTCATGTGGTATCAGCTGGGATATCTTATAAGGTTGCAGTCAGGGCCAGCTTCACAGGCATGCAACCTGTGTAGCTGCAGAGGGCCCCAAACTCAGAGGGATCCTGCAGTTAGTTTAATGCTCTGCTGTTGCCATCTTAAATTTCTAAATAATTTTTGAACAATGGATCTTGCATTTCCACTGTGCATTGGGCTCTGCAAATTATGTAGCTGATGTTGGTTAGAATCAGATGGTGGCTGAGGCTGGAATATCCAGGATAGCTTCATTCACAAATCTAGGGTCTTGGTAGAGTTGGGTGGGAGGCTGGGACCTCTCTGTCTCTCTCTCTCTCTGCATGACTATCTTGGGCTTCTTCACATGGCAGCTGGATCTCAAGAGTGAAAATCCCAAGCAGTGAAGGAAAGCTTCAGGTCATAAGGGCCAGCCTCAGAAGTTACACCACATCACTCTCTCCACATTCTATTAATCAAAACAAGCCATAGGTCTGGCCCAGATCCAAGAAAAGGGGTTGGGGAAATGGCAAGGTCACTTTATAACAGAGCATGTGGAAAGGAAGATTTTATTGTAGCCATCTTTGGTAACATACCCTACCACACAATGTTTGTCCTACCTGCCCTGCAGGCCTAAGTTCCCAAAAGGACTAGGGAAAGATGTGCCTGCTACTTTTTATTATTATTATTATATTTTTTAGAGTCAAGCTCTTGATATGTTGCCCAGGCTGGAGTGCAGTTGCTATTCACAGGTACGATTGTAGCACACTGTGGCCTCGAACTCCTAGGCTCAAAAGATCTTCCCACCTCAGTCTCTCAAGTAGCTGGGACTATAGGCACGTGCCACCATACCCTGCCAAGTACCTACTACTTTTGCTCCCACCCTTTGCCCCATTCTGTCACACTCCCCAACTGGAGTTAGTTGAATTGGTTTGTTTCAAGGCAGGGTCAGGGATCTGTTTTGTGCACTTAGACCTGGAGAAGGCCTAGAAGACTAGCCTTGGCCCAAGAGGCTATGAGGTCTGTTGATCACTTTATCAAATAGGGTGGAGGGAAATGGTGGGCTAGGTGAACAGGTGCAGAAAACTTGGAGAGATGGCTCCATCCCTTCCCCTCTGTGCAGTGAGGACAAATGGAATGAGGAGTCCAAAGCAGGACAGAGTCTTGCTACTTGACAAGTGATCCCTGGACCAGGAGCAGGAGCATCCCCTGGGAATGTTAGAATCCAGAACCTAAAGCCCTACCCCAGACCTCCCAAGTCAGCAGCTGCAACTGAACTAGACCCTCTGGGGATCTGTGCTCACATTAAGGTTTGAGGAGCTGGCAGCCTCTGGAGCAGTGGTTCTCAGCCTTGGCTGTACAGTGGAATCACCTAGGAAGCTTTTCCAGCTCCCAACACCCAGCCACACCCCAGACTAATAAGTCAAAATCTCAGAGGTGGATGCCAGCATTAGGATAATTTGTTCCTCACTAAGGAATTCCCTTGGTGAGTGGGGAAGCCAAACTCAAACCTTTCCTGACTCAGGACTCCTCATGGGACTAGCCCCCACATGATTCCTCTCCAGAAAAGACGAAGTCAGGTCTGAGCCCCTCACCATCTTATGCAGCTTCCAGTGGGGTCCAACCCTTTACTCTCCTCTTCAGGAGCTTATATTCACAGGTTCTAAAGATGGGGTGGAGAGGGAAAAAAAGGAGCTTATAGATGTTGACTTTTCCTGGATTCTGGGGACTCTGAGTTCAGCCCATAATCCCCCTTCCCACACTAATGCCTATGTTTGAAGCCAGGACTCCAAGGGGCAGCTCTCCCTGCAAGTGTGAACAGCAAACAAATCCGTCTGGACACAAACTTCCTAACAGGAACCTCAGTTCGGTGCTGAACAAACAGCCAGCCAGAGCCCCCGTCCCACTCTTAGACCCCCAGTGGTGGCAAGGTCCAGCCTCTGTGCTTGGCCGGGATAATGAGGTTTCCCAGGACTTCCAGTGCCCTCCCCCACCTATATTCTCCTAACCTGCCCTCCTCCTGGACTCAACCTCTCTC
>NW_012102210.1:2616374-2617837 GCF_000951045.1 Mandrillus leucophaeus
CTCACTCACTCACTCACTCTCCTTCTATAACTCCATCTCCTGTTTACCCCTCTCGCAAAAAAAAAAAAAAATCCTCCTTCCTCTCTAAGGGCTATGAGCACAGAAGAAAAATCAATTCAATTCAATTCCATTTCAACCATTAAATAAACACTCTCATTGTAGGATTAGAGTCAACAGAACTATTAGATTGGTGCAAAAGTAATTGTGGTTAGGCCGGACGTGGTGGCTCATGTGTGTAATCCCAGGACTTTGGGAGGCCAAAGTGTGTGGATCACCTGAGGTCAGGAGTTCAAGACCAGCCTGGCAAACATGGTGAAACGCTGTTTCTACTAAAAATACAAAAAAGCCGGGTGTGGTGGCATGCACCTGTAATCCCAGCTACTCAGGAGGTTGAGGCAGGAGAATTGCTTGAACTCAGGAAGCAGAGGTTGCAGTGAGCTGAGACTGGGCCACTGTACTCCAGCCTGAGTGACAGAGACTTGGTCTCAAAAAAAAAAAAAAAAAAGTAATTGTGGTTTTTACCATTAGTTTCAGTAACAAAAACTGCAATTACTTTTGCACCAACCTAATAGGTTTGAATTCTGGCAGGTCACTAGTTGTAAAACAAATCACATTACTGTCCAAGATCCAGTTTCCTCATCTGTAAAATGGGGATAACAGTATGATTGTGGGGATTAAAAAGAATGCACAGGTGTGCCCCTTGCAATGTGCTTGTGGTATAATAGGAGTTCACTGGAGGACCATCCCTCTTTCTTGTCCCTTTTTTCAGAAACTAGAGTGATAGGGGAAGAGAGAGAATTCAACTCAACCAATATGTGCTAAGCACCGTGGAAGGTATGATTAGTGGATAAAAAGATGAATAAGGCACTGAAGTGGGTCCTGGGTTGTCACAGTGGTATGCAGAGTAAGTTGGAAGTTCACAGTCCTGAACTGAGTTTTTTCTTGGGCAAATCACTCCACACTTAGTGGGTCTTCAATGTCTTCCCTTTTCAGTACAAGAAAGGGCTGTCAGGGCAGGCACACAGTGGCGCATACCAAAAATCCCAACACTTTGGGAGGCTAGATAAGAAGATTGCTTGAGGCCAGGAATTCATGACCAGCCTGAGCAACATAGCAAAAGCCCATCTCTGCAAAAACAAAAACAAAAAACAAAACGAACAAACAAAAAACATAAAATAGGAGCCAGGGCTACGCACGGTGGCTCACATCTGTAATTCCAGCACTTTGGGAGGCTGAGGTGAGCGGATTACCTGAGGTCAGTAGTTCAAGACCAGCTTGGCCAACATGGTGAAATCCCATCTCTACTAAAAATGCAAAAACTAGCCAGGCATGGTGGTGGGTGCCTGTAGTCCTAGCTACTTGGGAGGCCAAGGCAGGAGAGTTGCTTCAACCTGGGAGGCAGAGGTTGCAGTGAGCCAAGATCGCCAGACCACTGCACTCCAACCTGGGCGATGGAGTGAGAC
>NW_012102210.1:2619667-2621431 GCF_000951045.1 Mandrillus leucophaeus
ATAAGACTCTGAGCTCCCATTGGGCAGGAATTATATATTTCATTGCTCTTTGTACCCCTCATAAAACCCAACACAGAATAGGCCTCAAACAAGTAAATGTTTGTCGACTTCAGTCTAATTGAAGGGCATAGGATTTCAGAGAAAGTCTTAAAAGCAGCATACATAAGAAAAAGTTAGGAAACACTAGGTAACTGCAAAGTGCAATGTGTTAGCTGTGCATTCCGGGGAGGGAGGAACAAACAACCAACCATGTTTGCTCTTGGCCTGTCAGGTGCAGGGGAAGCAGGAGGGGCAGGGGAGGGGAGAGCAGGTGTGAGCTGGAGCTGAGACAGCCCGGGCAGGGGGTAGGGGGAGGAGTTATGGGGCTTCCCCAAGGCAGCTCTGGGGCCCTCTGACCCTGCAGGCTGGGCTTGACTTAAGGCACGTTGCATGGCAGCCCTCCATCCAGCTCCAACAAGCTGCATCATCACCATCTAGCACCTTTCTTCTGCATGAAAAAGCTTCCCTTTGGAAAGACAAGAGAAGAAAAGAGAGAGAAAGAGAAAGGAAGGGATAGAGGGAAGAACAAAGGGAGGGGGGAAGAGAGAGAGAGAAAGAGAGAGAAAGAAAGAGAGAGACGAAGAAAGACCCTGCAAAAGGAGAGTGAAAAAGGAGAAAAGGGACAAGGATTCACCAGGGTGTTAGGAGAAAGAGCAGCAAAGGGGCTTCCTAACACATCTTCCCCAGTGGCTCTGAGACCTCGACTAGTGCTCAAAACGTTCTTCTTCCTTCAATCCAGAGAAGGAAACTCATTCTCTACTTAAGTGAGATAATCCAAGTGCAAAGCTTAAGTGATCTGTAAATATTACCCATTATTATTATTCCTACCATTTTTCTCTCCTTCTCCTTGCTACCCAGCTCACTTGCATATTAATGGGTCTAGACAAAAAAAGGAAGGAGAATCCTTTAGTAGGGAAAGAGGGTTGGGAAGTGGGGAGGAATTTAGTTGCAGGACAGCTTGAGAGCTCCTGGACAGATTTATTTGTTCTTTTTAAATATTTTTATTTTAGTTTGGCCAACTGAGTCCCTGGCACGGACTAGGCCCTGAGGATACAGCAGGTCACAAGGGCCATGTGAATTTTTACAGTGTCTTAGAAATCAATATGGTAATATCAATTACAATTTAAAAATATAAACTTATACAGGTTTCTGTCCATTAATACTCTTCAGGGATCTTTTTGTACAGAAATAAAAGAGCCAGTACACTATATATTTAAAATAATGTTTATTACCAGTTCTGTTTGTAGGGCAGAAGTGGAAAACAACTGAATGCCTTTCAACAGAAGAAAGGTTGAATAAATTGTGGCCCACCCATACTGCGGAACACTATGCAGACACTAAAAAGATGAGTTAGATCTAAACTGGGTAGCTTGGAGGAATTTCCACAATTAAGTGAGAAAAAGAAAACTGATTGTTCAAGGTTGAGCGCCAAAACTAACTTCATCAGAAAATCCTGGGTTGCTTCTAGGCACTGGAGATCTAGGAACTGCTTAAGTTGCCTCCAGGCTTTTGCTACTATAAAAGGTGCTACAATGTGCATCCTTTTACAGGAATCTTTGAAAAGGAATCTTCTGACATTCTAGTAGCTATTGCAAATTATTCTCCAGGCTGAGCTTAGTGGCTCACTCCTGTGATCCCAGCACTTTGGGAGGCTGAGGCAGGCAAATCGTTTGAGCCCAGGAGTTCAAGACCACCCTGGGTAACATAGTGAGGCCCCATCGCTAC
>NW_012102210.1:2621570-2621986 GCF_000951045.1 Mandrillus leucophaeus
CTACAAAAAAATAGCAGGGCATGGCGGCATGTGCCTGTGGTCCCAACTACTCAGGAGGCAGAGGTAGGAGGATGGCTTGAGCCTGGAGGGCAGAGGTTGCAGTGAGCTGAGATCACCCCACTGCACTCCAGCCTGGGTGTCAGGGCAAGACTCCAGAAAAAAAAAAAAAAGAAAGAAAAGAAAAGAAAAAGGTTTTAAATTTTAAAAAATTCTCCAAAAAAACTGAACTAATTTACATGCTTGCCTATAATATATGAGAGGGCCTATTTCTCTACATTTTCACCAACACTGGATATTGCTAATCTTTTTATTCTTGGGACTCAAATAGTCAAAAATATCATTTATCATATTTATATAAATTTAAGCATCTGAATGTGCTTATAATCTTTTAACACATTGAGCATCTTTTAATGTGC
>NW_012102210.1:2627665-2629982 GCF_000951045.1 Mandrillus leucophaeus
CAATTATTCTGCCTTAGCCTCCCAAGTAGCTGGGACTACAGGTGCACACCACCACACCTGGCTAATTTTTGTATTTTTAGTAGAGACGGGGTTTCACCATATTGGCCAGGCTGGTCTTGAACTCCTGACCTCATGATTTGTCCACCTCAGCCTTCCAAAGTGTGGGGATAACCACGCCTGGCCGGTTAAACCTTTTTATAAATGACTTTGCGTTGTGTCAACTTAGCTAAGCTGGAACTACATTTCCCAGAATTTCCTTCCCTGCATGGTTTTGGGCATGATGCTTAGGATTCAGAAATGAAGCAGCAGCCATGTTTAGCAGTACAGAGCAGGTGCTATGGCGACTCACACGCATTATGGCAGATCTACTGGCTCATTTTGCTGATGGAGGCAACAGCTGGGCATGTAGGTCCTTCAGCTCCCACCAGACCCTCTTCAGTTTTCCCAGCTCCTGAGCCAAGTATGTGCTTAGTTTCAGAATGAAGGACACAAGACTTCCTTGCATGTCACCTGCATTAACAAAATGAGAGGCTTGGAGGTGGTATGAGACTGAGGCAGGTTTTAGCTTATTCTTGCCCTTCTTCCTACATTCCAGTTTGTCCTCGTTTTCCCACTTCACATCCATCTTTCCCTCCCCAGTGCCTGCCTGTGGACTTTAGTCCCAGACCCAGACAAAGAAGTAACATCCTCACGGAGACCTATTACCAGTTCCCACAGTTGTATAAGGTCAAATTCCCATAATAAAATCCTTTATTCTTTGGGGTTGAATATGATGAAAAAAATAAAAATAAATCCTTTATTCTGTCAGGCACAGTGGTGTGCACCTGTAATCTCAGCTACTCAGGAGACTGAGGCAAAAGAATCATTGAGTTCAGGAGTTCAAGATGTGCCTGGGCAACAGAGCAAGATCCTTATCTCAAAAAAAAAAATCCTTTATTTTTTGTCACTCCTAGGCTCCTGCTTCTCTGATTGGATCATGACTAATAGAGAATCTGCTACTGGACATGGTTCCAAGAATAACAGAACCTTAGTGGGTGATGGGTTCAGTCTGGGTCATCTAGAATTGATTCTGTGACCTAAATAGATTTAAAGACATAAATAACCTTTACCAGAGGTTGTCAGGGGTAAAGAGATCACTGGTTCTTCATGGTATGCCATAGGAAAAAAAAAAAAAGTTATTTATTTATCTTAAATTTTATTTATTTATTTATTTATTTATTTATTTATTTTTGAGACAGAGTCTCACTCTTTTTGCCTAGGCTGGAGTGCAATGGCAAGATCTCGGCTCACTGCAACCTTTGCCTCCTGGGTTCAAGTGATTCTCCTGCCTCAGCCTCTCAAGTAGCTGAGAATACAGGCACCCAGCCCCATGATCAGCTAATTTTTGTATTTTTAGTAGAGATGGGGTTTTGCCATGTTGGGCAGGCTGGTCTCGAACTGACCTCAGGTGATCTGCCTGCCTCGGCCTCCCAAAGTGCTGGGATCACAGGTGTGAGCCACTGCACCCAGCCAAAAGTTATTTAAATGATCACTTGCAGACACCGTAATCAGGTGTCTATAGAAGTCAAATCTTTGATTGACCAAATATTTGCTTGGATATAACAATTATGATAACATTGGTGAGTTGTTTCTAAGTGCCCTGAAGAATCTGGGGAAAGAATATGAGGAGTTAGGATTTTGAATTCCCATCTCAAGGTCCGTGGAAAGGACCTGAAAGTTTTGTGGCTGTCCTGTGATGTAAATTATGTTCCCAACCTCTCAGGTCTTCTCTGCTAGAAATTGTGTCATTGATTGGGAAGAAGAGAGACTGAAAATTGTGATGAAGATATATATGGCCAGGTTCCAACAAATCTGAGCCCCTAAATTCTGCTGAACCTCTTTTCATAGTAGAAGTAACTTTCTACTCTTATCTGAAGTGAATCTCAGCTAGGCGCAGTGGCTCATGCCTGTAATCGCAGCATTTTGGGAGGCTGAGACAGGAGGATTGCTTAAGCCCACAAGCTCAAGACCTGCCTGTGCAACTCTGTCTCTACAAAAAATTTAAAAAATTAGCCGATGGCTATTTTGGTTTCAAAAAGAACTAAAAATAACAAAACCCCCCCCCCAAAAAAAAGGAAAGAAAAAAGAAAAATTAGCTGGGCATGAGGCAGGAGGATCCCTTTAGCCCAGGAGTTCAAAGTTATAATGAGATATGATCACGTCACTTCACTCCAGCTTGGGTAACAGAGCAAGACCCTGTCTCAGAAAAAAGAAGTGAATCTCCCCTTGCCTCAAGGACTTGTAATGACCTTCCCTGAAGTGGTGGCCCTCTGGATTT
>NW_012102210.1:2630032-2631196 GCF_000951045.1 Mandrillus leucophaeus
CCCTCACACCTGCCTTGGCCTCCTAAAGTGCTAGGATTTACAGGTGTGAGCCACCGCGCCCAGCCAACCCTTGGTATTTTCCATCTTCTGGTGCGTGTATAGTGGATCACGATGTGATTTGAATTTGAATTTCCCTGATGATTCATAGAGTTCAGTACATTTCATTTTTTTTTTCTTTTTTTTTTTTTTTTGAGACAGAGTCTTGCTCTTTTGCCCAGGCTGGAGTGCCATGGTGCAATCTCGGCTCACCACAGGTTCAAGCGATTTTCCTGCCTCAGCCTCCAAGTAGGTGAGATTACAGGCACCCACAACAATGCCCAGCTAGTTTTTGTATTTTTAGTAGAGACGGGGTTTCACCATGTTGGCCAGGATGGTCTTGAATTCCTGACCTCAAGTGATCTGCCTGCCTCAGCCTCCCAAAGTGCTGGGATTACAGGCGTGGGCCACCACACCCAGCTGTATATGGTTTTAAGCTATTCAGCTATTTCCTTTTATAAAGTGCCTAGTTCATGTACTACCGCATCTCAGTGGTCTTTTTAAAGTCTGTTATAGGGCTGGGTGTGGTGGCTTATGCCTGCAATCCCAGCACTTTGGGAGGCCGAGGCGGGTGGATCACCTGAGGTCAGGAGTTCAAGACCAGTCTGGCCAACATGGTGAAACCCCATCTCTACTAAAAATACAAAAAATTAGCGGGCGTGGTGGCAGGCGCCTGTAATCCCAGCTACTCAGCAGTCTGGGGCAGAAGAATCGCTTGAACTCGGGAGGCAGAGGTTGCAGTGAGCCGAGATCTCGCCATTGCACTCCAACCCGGGCAACAAGAGCGAAACTGCATCTCTAAATAACTAAATAAATACAAATAAAGTCTGTTAATCATTTGGCTTTATTTTTGGTATACTTAACAAAAATTAGCAGGGCATGGTGGCACATGCCTGTAATCCTAGCTACTGAGGCAAGAAAATCGCTGGAACCTGGGAGGCAAAGGTTGCAGTGAGCCAAGATTGTGCCACTGCACTCTAGCCTGGGCAACTCCATCTCAAAACAAAACAAAACAAAACAAAACAAAAAAAGCCACTACTAAAAGAATGAAAAGGTAGGCCACAGAGTGACAGAAGTTATCTGCTTCTATATATATTACAACAAAGGACTTGATTCCAAATTATCTAT
>NW_012102210.1:2631246-2631810 GCF_000951045.1 Mandrillus leucophaeus
CCGAGGCGGGTGGATCACCTGAGGTCAGGAGTTCAAGACCAGCCTGGCCAACATGGTGAAACCCCATCTCTACTAAAAATACAAAAAGTTAGCGGGCGTGGTGGCAGGGGCCTGTAATCCCAGCTACTCAGCAGTCTGGGGCAGAAGAATTGCTTGAACTTGGGAGGCAGAGGTTGCAGTGAGCCGAGATCTCGCCATTGCACTCCAACCCGGGCAACAAGAGCGAAACTCCATCTCTAAATAACTAAATAAATACAAATAAGTCTGTTAATCATTTGGCTTTATTTTTGGTATACTTAACAAAAATTAGCAGGGCATGCCTGTAATCCTAGCTACTGAGGCAAGAAAATCGCTGGAACCTGGGAGGCAAAGGTTGCAGTGACCCAAGATTGTGCCACTGCACTCTAGCCTGGGCAACTCCATCTCAAAAAAAACACAAAAAACAAAAAACAAAAAAACAAAAAAAAGTCACTACTAAAAGAATGAAAAGGTAGGCCACAGAGTGACAGAAGTTATCTGCTTCTATATATATTACAACAAAGGACTTGATTCCAAATTATCTAT
>NW_012102210.1:2631860-2634139 GCF_000951045.1 Mandrillus leucophaeus
ACAGAGCAAGACCCTGTCTCAGAAAAAAGAAGTGAATCTCCCCTTGCCTCAAGGACTTGTAATGACCTTCCCTGAAGTGGTGGCCCTCTGGATTTACCTCCACTGCCTCTCACTGCTGGTAGACTCAAGTTCAAACAGGCCACAGAGAATTAAGTACAAAACCTTTCCCATGAGAAGGTGGTATGATACACACCAAAATAATTTCATGATGTTGCCAATTTACATATACAGAAACCTGGGGAAATGTATGGACATGGATCCCAAAGGTGTGAGATGAGGATAGAAGAAGTATAAAGTCATATTAAGCTGAATCTATTTACAAGGGCCAACTAAGCAGAGATTCCTGATTCAATGTGTTAGCTTGAGTGAGTCTAACAATTTGTTCAGTTGGTTGATATGAACTTTTAGATGAAGTTGGCACACTGTAGAAGAGGTATCAAATGGCTAAGGAAGGCTGGAATGCTAGGGTAGACTTGCCATGGAAGACCTGTTTACCTGCCCCTGTAATATGTGCCCCAGTTAGTTCTAGAAGACACTTCCGTCATCAAGCCTATGAGAAATGCATTCAAGAGGAAAGCCCTGATATCCTTGAAGAACTCTATGGTGGCTATTCTCTGTAGGCCAGAAATGATGGACAGAACTTATGCTATCGAGCTGGGTCCCCAAAATTCAATGGGGATGATGTGACAAAGTATGTGTGGTTACCATAATGGCTCATGAAAAATGTGAACATGGAGGGAAGGATGGGATTTAGTAACATGGATTTCCATTCCCTAAAACCAATCTGACTACAGCCACTGCTGAGTGCCCAACCTGCCAACAGCAGAGACCAACACTGAGCCCCCAATATGAAAACCAACCAGCCACCTAATGCCAGGTTAATTACATAGGGGCATTACTTTGTTCTTACTGGAATATCCATTTACTGTGACATAGATTTGCTTTCTCTGCCTACAATGCTTCTGCCAAAATCAACATCTGTGAACTTATAGAATGCTTTGGCATTCCACATAGCATTGCTTCTGACAAAAGAAGCATTTCACAGCAAGTGAAGAACAGCAATAGGCTCAGGCTCATGGAATTCACTGGTCCTACCATTACCCTGAAGCAGCTGGCTTGAAAGAACAGTAGGATGACCTTTTGAAGACTTCATTATGCACTAGCTGGATGGTAACATGTTGTAGGGCATGGGTAATGTCCTTCAGGATGCAAGATGTGCTCTAAGCTGGCAACCAACATATGGTACTGGGAGAAATCCCAAACCAGGTCTTGTGGATCAGAGGGTAGAAATGAGAACAGATCTCCTCAATATAACACATAGTGTTTCTCTAGCAAAATTTTTGCTTCCTATCTCGGTAACTTTGTGCTCTGCTGATCTAGAGATATTAGAGTTCCCGAGAGTGAATTATTTCCACAGGAGACACAGCAGTGGCTTCACTGAACTGGCAATTAGGACTGTCCCTGGCTACTTGGGCTTCTCTCACCAGTGAATCAATACGTACTGAAGAGTATTATCAGACTCCCTGGGTGACCGATCCTGACTATCAAGGGGATAATGGGAACAACATGATATTTCCATATCCTGTGATTTTAATCAATAGCAAAACTACGACTAAATAAAGGAAGGACTGCTAATGGTCCAGACCAGGAACAAGTGGTCACTGAATTTTCACAAAGTTTAAAGATCTGTGTAACCGGCTGGATGCAGTGGCTCACGTCTGTAATCCCAGCACTTTGGGAGGCCTAGGCGGGCAGATCACGAGGTCAGGAGATCGAGACCATCCTGGCAAACACAGTGAAACCCCGTCTCTATTTAAAAATACAAAAAATTAGCCTGGCGTGGTGGCGGGCGCCTGTAGTCCCAGCTACTCAGGAGGCTGAGGCAGGAGAATGGTGTGAACCCGGGAGGTGGAGCTTTTGCAGTGAGCCGCGATGGTGCCACTGCACTCCAGCCTGGGCAACAGAGCGAGACTCCGTCTCAAAAAAAAAAGATCTGTGTAACCAGCATCCAGATTAAGAAGCAGAACACTGGCCAGGCATGGTGGTTCACATCTGTAATCCCAGCACTTTGGGAGGCCGAGGCGGGTGGATCACCCGAGGTCACGAGTTCAAGATCAGCCAGCCTGACCAACATGGTGAAAGCCTGTCTCTACTAAAAATACAAAATTAGCTGGACATAGTGGCACATGCCTGTAATCCCAGCTACTTGGGAGGCTGAGGCAGGAGAATCATTTGAACCTGGGAGGCAGAGGTTGCAATAAGCTGAGATCACGCCACTG
>NW_012102210.1:2635886-2637168 GCF_000951045.1 Mandrillus leucophaeus
CACTACTAAAAGAATGAAAAGGTAGGCCACAGAGTGACAGAAGTTATCTGCTTCTATATATATTACAACAAAGGACTTGATTCCAAATTATCTATACATGAAACTCTTACAATAAGAAAAAGATAGTGACCCAATACAAAAATAAGCAAACCAGTTGAACAGGCACTTCACACAAAAGAGGATATCCAAGTGGCTGATAAGTATATAAAAAGACGCTCACAAAGAACGTCTTCAGGGAAATAAATGCAAATTTAAACCACATACCTAGGTGATTTGAATCAAGGCAGTTCTGTTAACCTCTCCTGCTGTATTTACTAATATGTAAATTGGAAATATTAATGCTTATGCTCAGGAATTTACAGTCTGAAGAAGGAATAAATGACACAACTGAAAACTGATAATTATGTATGGAAACACAGAGAATTATATACTAAAAGTCCAGGGCTAGAGACATAGTGGCCATATCTTTTACCCCTAAATCAAATCAAATCAAATCAAATCAAATCAAATCAAATCAAATCAAATCAAATCAAATCCTGGGCTCAAGCGACCATCCCGCCTCGGCCTCCCAAAGTACTGGGATGCCAGGCATGAGCCACTGCACCTGGCCAAAAAAAATGCTAAAGAACGAACGAAATTGGTAACCACAGCGGCATCTCAAGGCAGGGAAACTAAAAGGCTGAGGCCAGGTGGAAAATTTACTTATCACTGTGCTTATAAATAAAATATTTACATTTAAAAACGAACAAAGTCTGCGCGGTCCTAGTGAACCTGGCCGAGGCTTCTGCGTCGAGGATGGCGCGGGTCAGCTGAGGCCAGGAACGCAGGCACTGCCCTACGGCTCTCCAGATCACAGCTCCGCCTCTGCGAGGCCCTGGGGAAACGGGCATCCCTGCTCCAGTGACAGAAGGACAAAGACGGAGGCCGGTGGCTGGGTGTTTCGCCCAGGATCACCAGCGAGCTCAGAGTCCTCCCCCTGACCGCCCCAGGGTGGGCATTTTTAAAAGCAGAGGAAGGGAGGGAACACACTTTTTGGTGCTGTGGCCACCTTGCCTCGCCCAGGGCGGGCGCTCACAGGCTTTGGGGGCCCCGCCCGGGCCGCAGAGGGGAGAGGCCGCCCCATGCCCCGCCCCGCCAAATTTAAGAGCCTTCGCCGAACGCCGGGAGGTTCCCAGACAACCGGTCTTGCTCCCGACCTTTTGCAGAATCTTCTCACTCCTCCCGAGCTCCCTTCCTTGCGCCCGTCCCGGCAAGGGACGCGTCATGCCCAGCCCCAGGCCGC
>NW_012102210.1:2637953-2640207 GCF_000951045.1 Mandrillus leucophaeus
CTCGCACACCCCAGGGTAGCGCTTGGTGGCAGAGACGCTTCCCAAAGCTGCTCTCGACCCGAACCGATGGCCCTGTTTGTTTGTGGGGGGAGAAGTGGACGCTCCGGGCGGTGCTGTTGAGTGAGGAGCTGTTAGGAGCTGGTCAAGGCTCACGCACCGCTACTGCCTCCACTGCTCACGTCTGTGAACTTGGGCTCCACATTTCTCCGCTCTGAGCCTGCGTGCCTGCAATGCTCTTAAGTGGTGCTTAAGGGCCAGGCACTTAAATCTCATGAGAAAGTAACTGTAAGGCTGGGCGCGGTGGCTCACGCCTGTAATTTCAGCACTTTGGGAGACCAAGGCAGGTGGATCACCTGAAGTCAGGAATTCAAGACCAGCCTGGCCAACATGGTGAAACCCCGTCTCAACTAAAAACGCAAAAAAATTAGCAGGGCGTGGTGGCGCACGCATGTAATCCCAGCTACTTAGGAGGCTGAGGCAGGAGAATCACTTGAACCCAGGAGGCAGAGGTTGCATTGAGCCGAGATTGCCCCACTGCACTCCAGCCTGGGCGACAGAGTGAGACTCCCTCTCAAACAAACAAACAAAAGTAATTATAGAGGGAACTTTGCCCTCTAGCATTAAACATCCACCTACACGTGCTTTTGCATTTTTGGTTGCCAGGTTCATGTTTCCCCATGTCCCCACGAAGAAAACAGGAGCAAAGTTAGTCCAAGACTTGTCAACCCATACTAAGATAGTTGTAACACCATCTTACCGGGTTCCTACTCCAGGGCAATCGCCCCAGTCCAGCATTTCCTCAACCCATTTCAGCAGTGCATTAACCCCTGGACTCCCAGCCCCATCCAAATTCAACATCACTGGATCTGGCAGCCGTGCCCATCACTCCAAGTCACCTTTCTCTGAGCTCTTCACACACTTGAGGTCTGAATTACAGTTTATTACTTCATGTTACAGTTGTCTCATTTTCAAGTTTTTTTTTGTGTGTGTTTTGTTTTGTTTTATTTTGAGAAGGAGTCTCGCTGTGTCTCCCAGGCTGGAGTGCAGTGGTGCTATCTCTGCTCACTACAGCCTCCGCCTGGGCTCAAGTGATTCTCCTGCCTTAGCTCCAGAGTGGCTGGAATTACAGGCGCCTACCACCACGCCGGCTAATTTTTGTATTTTTAGTAGATATGGGGTTTCCCCATGTTGGGCAGGCTGGTTTTGACTCCTGACCACAAATGATCTGCCTGCCTTAGCCTCCCAAAGTGCTGGGATTACAGGCGTGAGCCACTGCACCCTGCCTCAAGTTAGTTTTTGCATGGGTATCACACCCACACGGTCCAAATGTCAAAATTTGTACTAAGATATATGGAGAGGACTTTCCTCTTTTGCCTGTCACCTAGCCACCCACTTCTTGAGATATTTTATGCATATTTATTACCTGAATACAGATATGCACACACGTCTATTCTTTCCTTCATTTCCCCAAACTCACCATACACTCTGCTCTGTACCTTACTCTAGTCACTCGACCATGTATCTTGGAGATTTTTCCAATCCATAAAGAGCTTCTTTTACAACCACAGAGTAGCCCATTGAAGGAATATATCATAATTTATTTAATCAGGTCCCATTGATGTTTTCTGTCACTGCTGTTATATACAGCACAGCAATGAATAACCTTGCACATAGGCTATTCTAGTATAGTTGGGTTTGTTGGGCTTGCTGTAGTTTTGCCAGATTGCCCTCCACAGAGCTTGCACCCACTTTGCATTCCCGAAGTTCAAAACCAACTGTGTGTGAGAGTGCTCCCTTTTCCTTCACTCTCACCTACATGATGTGTTATCCATCTTAGTTTATCCAACCTGATAGAAGGAAAACAGTATCCCTGTGTTAGTTCAATTTGCATTTCTGTAATAAGTGAGATGGAGAATATTTTCATGTTTAAGGGCTATTGTATTTCTTTTTCTTTTTCTTTTTTTTTTGAGACGGAGCCTCACTTTGTTGCCCAGGCTGGAGTGCAGTGGCCCGATTTCGGCTCACTGCAAGCTCCACCTCCCAGGCTCATGCCATTCTCCTGCCTCAGTCTCCCAAGTAACTGGGAGTACAGGCGCCCGCCACCACACCCGGCTAATTTTTTGTATTTTTAGTGGAGATGGGTTTTCACCATGTTAGCCAGGATAGTCTCCATCTCCTGACCTCATGATCCACCGCCTCGGCCTCCCAAAGTGCTGGGATTACAGACGTAAGCCACTGCGCCCGGCCTTTTTTT
>NW_012102210.1:2640257-2666702 GCF_000951045.1 Mandrillus leucophaeus
TTTTTTAGACGGAGTCTCGCTCTGTCACCCAGGCTAGAATGCAGTGGCGCAATCTCGGCTCACTGCAACCTCCGCCTCCCACGTTCAAGTGATTCTCCTGCCTCAGCCTCCCAAGTAGTTGGGACTACAGGCACATGTCACCACACCTGGCCAATTTTTTGTATTTTTAGTAGAGACAAGGTTTCACCATGTTAGCCAGGATGGTTTTGATCTCCTGACCTTGTGATGTATTTCTTTTTCTGTGAACTATCTGTTCTTGTATTTTGTCCATATGTATAGTTGGTTATTTAAAACAATCTATTTGTAGGTGCTCTTTTCTATTGAGGAAATTAGCCCTGGCCGGGTGCAGTGGCTCACCCCTATAACCCCAGCACTTTGGGAGGCTGAGGTGGGTGGATCACTTGAACTCAGGAGTTGAGACCAGCCTGGGCAACATGGCAAAACCCCGTCTCTACTAAAAACACAAAAATTAGCTGGGCATGGTGGTGTGCACCTTGGCGGGGGCTGAAGTGGGAGGATTGCTTGTGCCTGGGAGGCAGAGGTTGCAGTGAGCCCAGGTCAAGCCACTGCACTCCAGCCCGGGCGACAGAACAAGACCCTATCTCAAAAAATTAAAAAAGAAATTAGCCCTTTAACTGTAATGAACTACACACTTTTTTCTATTTATTGGCCTTTGACTTTGATTATGGTGGTATTCTTTTGTTACATAGAAAAAATTTTAATTTTTATATGTTTGATGTATTTTTATAAATCAGTTGTTTTTTTTTCTTTTTTGAGACAGGTTCTCTGTCACTCAGGCTGGAGTGCAGTGGTGCAATCATGGCTTACCACAGCCTCAACCTTCCAGGTGTAAGCACTCCTCCTTAGCCTCCTGAGTAACAGGGACCACAGGCATGTGCTACCATACTCAACTAATTTAAAACATTTTTTTTGTAGAGGTGGAATCTCACAATGTTACCCAGGTTGATCTTGAACTCCTGGACTCAAGCGATCCTCCCACCTCAGCCTCCCAAACTGCTGGGATTACAGGCACGAGCCACTGTGCCTGGCGCCAGGTCTTATATGATACTTGGAAAGAACTTCTTCACTGTGAAGTCATAAAATAACTTCCCCGTTTTTTTCTAAATTTTTGTGGGTTTACCTTTTTACATTTGAAGATTTCCTCCGTTTGGAGTTTTTTTTTAGTGCAAGATATTGGATATGGATCCAGCTTAATTTTTCCCAGATCTGGAAATAATCCCTCTCCTCCCCACTGGATTATCACTTCTGTTTTAATTTTTATAATAACCATTGACTTTCTTCTTGCTCTGTGCCTGGCACACTGCTAAGCACCCTGTAAGCAAACAGCGCATATGTTTTTGTTGTTGTTGTTGTGGTAGTTGTTGTTGTTGAGACAGGGTCTTGCTCTATTGGCAAGGAGTGATCTCGGCTTGGCTCACTACAACCTCTGCCTCCCGGGCTCAAGTGATCCTCCTGCTTCAGTCTCCCAAGTAGCTGGTCTGCAGTTGTGCACTACCACACCCGACTAATTTTTGTATGTTTGTAGAGATAGGGTTTGGCCATGTTGTCCAGGGTGGTCTCCAACTCCTGGGCTCAAGTGATGGGCCCATCTCAGCCTCTCAAAGTGCTGGTATTACAGGCATGAGCCACTGTGCCCAGACAGCACCATGTTAAAATCTGGACATCTCTGGAAGTAGGGATTAATTATCATCATTTTACATATGAGGAAATCAAGGCTCACAGAAGTACATTGACTTGCCCAAGGTCCTCTGGCTGGTAATTGGTGGTAGAGCTGGGATTCCAACTAGAGGCTTTTTTTTTTTTTTCCCCAGACAGAGTCTGACTCTATTGCCCAGGCTGAAGTACAGTGGCACAATCTTGGCTCACTGCAACCTCCACCTTCCAGGTTCAAGCCATTCTCCTCCCTCAGCCTCCCGAGTAGCTGGGATTACAGGTGCCCACCACCACACGTGGCTAATTTTTGTATTTTTAGTAGAGACAGGGTTTTGCCAAGCTGACCAGGCTGGTCTTGAACTCCTGACCTCAGGCTATCCGCCCACCTCAGCCTCCCAAAGTACTGGGATTACAGGTATGAGTCACCATGCCTGGCCTCAACTAGAGCTCTTAAGGAATACACAATACAGCCTACTTTCTTCCTCAAAGGTCAACTTCTGATTCTGAAACAAGGCTGACTAGGTACACCAGGCTGTATGTCTGATGGGCTTTTCCTGATCTTTTGGTCTACCTTGGCAGGCACAGAGTAAGCCTAGTGGGCCCAGTGGTTGGAGTCCTAAGCAGCCAGGGCCCCAGACACACTCCTTTTGTTGGGGCAGTCTGTCTGCCAGCCCTGACTCCCCAAGGCTAGTGGGGGCTGAATGGCCTTAGCATTATGCTTGCCATTCTTCTGCCTGGAATACTGTCCTCCCAGATAACCCAATGACTCACTCCCTCATTCCCATCAAGATTTGACTTAGGAACTGCTCCTGGTTGATGCATCTCCACTGGCCCACAGCTTGGTCTCATCCATTCCCATGGCTTAAAATACCATCTATATAAGCTGATGACTCCCAATTTTTTTTTTTTTTAATTGAGACAGAGTCTTGCACTGTCGCCCAGGCTGGAGTGGAGTGGGCTCTATCTTGGCTCACTGCAACCTCTGCTTCCCGGACTCAAGCAATTCTCCTGCCTCAGCCTCCTGAGTAGCTGGGATTACAGGCATGTGCCACCATGCCCAGCTAATTTTTGTATTTTTAGTAGAGACGGGGTTTCACCATGTTGGCCAGGCTGGTCTCGATCTCCTGATCTCAAGCGATCCGCCCACTTCAGCCTCCCAAAGTGCTGGAATTACAGGCATGAGCCATTGTGCTCAGCGATGACTCCCAAATTTGTATCCTCAGCTCAACCCTCTCTTCTGACTTGTATCTCTTCTGACCTCACTTCTAAGACGCAAGCTCCATAACGACAGAGATTTTCTGTTTTGTCCTGAAACCATGCATGACACACAGCAGACGTTCAAAAAGTATATTTGTTCAATGAATTAAAAGGGTGAAACCCTGGGGGACTCTTCTCTGCCCATTCCATGGTGTTGCCAGAAGCAGTCAAGGAAAGCAGAGGAAGGCAAAGAGAAGGGAGGTTTGGCAACTCCTATTAGGGGCCAGAAGTGAAGCCACTTGGCTAGACAGTAGTGGTGACAGACAGAGTCTCATTGCATTGTCCCTTCTTTCCCATTTGTTTGTTTCCTGTTATTTCTGCACAGTCTCTTTCCACTGTCTTCTTGCACTGTTACTTGGCCAAGGGGAAGGCAAGGTAGTAGAGCTATGTGTGCCTTCTCATTTTGCCAAGATGGGAGTGCCGGGGGCTTCTGGCTAACCTCCCCTGCTGCTGGCTAACCTCCCCTGCTGCTGGCTAACCTCCCCTGCTGCTGGTTGCTCTTTAGGGTTGGAGCTGGCTCATTGCTCAGGACTCTGGGCCTTCCCAGACTGGGCCCCAACGGAGGACCTAAGGGACCCTGAGAGACAGCAAAAGAGAGTCCGAACTATGTTTAACTTGGAGCAGCTGGAAGAGTTGGAGAAAGTGTTTGCAAAACAGCACAATCTGGTGGGGAAGAAGAGAGCCCAGCTGGCAGCTCGGCTCAAACTTACAGAGAACCAGGTGGGAGTAGGGACTCCTGTTGGGCCTGGGCTGCACCTGGGGACAAACACTACCTCGGCAAGGCCCTAAACGGAGGGTGGGAGGAAGACATGGACCCTCTTCCCTGTGCCAGGCTGTTGAGGGGACAGGCCCTGACTTTTTGCACGCTCTATATAATGAAAAAAAGTCCCATTTGAAGTCACATTATGTGAACAGCTTGGAATGTTAACTTAGATTATTAGTCTAAAAACTGATAATAAAGGATATCCATGCTAAATAAGGACCTGCTAGTAAAATTAAGTAGATGTGGCCAGGTGTGGTGGCTCACACCTGTAATCCCAGCACTTTGGGAGGCCGAGGTGGGCAGATCACAAGGTCAAGAGTTCAAGACCAGCCTAGCCAACATAGTGAAACCCTGTCTCTACTAAAAATACAAAAATTAGCTGGGTGCCTATAATCCCAGCTACTTAGGAGGCCGAGGCAGGAGAATCGCTTGAGCCCAGGAGGCAGAGGTTGCAGTGAGCAGAGATCACGCCACTGCACTCCAGCCTGGGCAACAGTGCGAGACTCCGTCTCAAAAAGCAACAACAACAACAACAAAAAAAAAAGAAAAAAGAAAAAAATTAAGTGGATATTGAAGAGAGTCAATATAATCAATGTTTCTTTCACCCCTATATTCCTCTCCAGCTATTATGTCAATTCTCCGCTCCTTTCACAGGCAAACTTCTCAAGAACTTGCCATGGTCACTTTGTCAGTGTCCTCACCTCCCACTCCTTCACACATTCCAACATGACTTTTCCCTACCACGCCATCAAAACTTCTCAGCAAGGTCTCTAATAACTCCATGTTGCCAGAACCAACAATATAACACTTTACTTTCTTCAACTCAGTCCACCACTCAGCAGCTCTTAGTACTGGACAGTCAGCCACCCCATCCCTTATTGAAACATGTTCCTCATACCCTCCAGACACCATGCTGTCTGGTTTTCTTCCCAGCTCTGTCTCCTTGGCAGGCTACCCTTCCCTTGGGGACCTCGAAATCTCTTCCCAGCTGGTCTCATCTATTCCCATGGCTTAAAATGCCATCTATAAGCCAATGACTCCCAAATTTGTATCCTCAGCACAACCATCTTGTCTGACTTATATCTCTAACTACCTTCTTGGTGATTCCA
The DNA here is from genome assembly GCF_000951045.1 of Mandrillus leucophaeus. NCBI lineage: Eukaryota > Metazoa > Chordata > Mammalia > Primates > Cercopithecidae > Mandrillus > Mandrillus leucophaeus. The sequence goes on from NW_012102210.1 coordinate 2,645,061, forward strand.
CTTAGATGTCTCATGGGCACGTATTTGAAACCCAAGTCTAAACCTCAATTCCTTTTTTCTTGCCCAAATCTGTTCCTTTCCCATACATGCCTCCACCATCTACCTGGTTACTCAAAAACCCCATCATCCTAGATTCCTCCTCCTCCCCTGCTTCCAACCATCATTGAGCCTTGTCATCTCTACCTCCAAAATACAGCTGGAGTTGCTTCACTTCTCTCCGTCACCCCTAATGTACGCCCCAGCTCTCCTGGGGCTGCTGCAGTGGCCTCTCTCCTGTCTCCCTGCTTCTGCTGCCATCCATGCTTCACACAGCAGCCAGGTGCATAGTGCACTTTGGATGTAAATAGGATTATGTGGGCCCACGTAAAAGCCTCATGGGTGACACTCCTTATCTATATGGCCTTCCAGGTCCTGGGTGATCTGGCAGCCGCTGACCTCTCCCATTTCCCTCCCTTGACTTTCTCCTCTCATTCTCATCCATGCTCTTCTCCTTCCTGGTTCTCAAACACTCCAAGCTTGGTTCCATTTCAGATCCTTCCTACAGGTTGTTCCCTGCCCTGTGGGCCTGCTCTTCTCTGTCCCCATCAGGTGGGCCTCTCTCTCTTTGAGCCTCAGCTTTAGTGCTGGTTCCTCAGGGAGGCCTCCTCTACCCAAAGCCCTGTTTGTACCCCGTTTTGTGTTTACATAGCTCTTTGTTTGTTTACGTGTTTCTTGCCAGTGTTTCTTCACTAGCTCCTGAGCTCCACGAGGGTAGGCAGCTTGCCTCTGTTGCTCGCCACTGTATCAGCATCACCTAGGATGGTGCTTAGCACATACTGGAAGCTCAGTAAATACTCGGATGAATGAATGGTGTCTGGAATTATAGAAAGGGGTGTTTTGGAGGAGGTGCCTCCCTGAGAAGGAAGAGCAAATATTGGCCAGGCAGAGAGGGGTGTTCACTCCAGGAATTGGGAAGCAGTGGGACCTGCTGGTCACATTCTGATCTCTGCCCACTGTCTTCAATTATAGGTGAGAGTCTGGTTCCAGAACCGCAGGGTCAAGTATCAGAAGCAGCAAAAGCTGAGGGCAGCGGTTACATCTGCCGAGGCTGCCTCCCTGGATGAGCCTTCCAGCAGCTCCAACGCCAGTATCCAGAGTGATGATGCCGAGTCAGGAGTAGACGGCTGAGGACTGGGACAGAGGCCCTAGCCAGGCTGCCTGGGCTAGTTCCTCCTGGGCGTACCCACTGGAGCTCCCTGCCTCACACTTCAACAAAAAGCCTCCTCAACCAGAGGAATCTGAGCTGTCAAGCAGGGACCCCCTTTTCTATACTGATTTCTGGAAACTGGAATAATGTAATAATTGGAGGCACAGATTCTCGCCTTCAACTATGTCCTTGGCCAACCTATGGAACTTCCGAGCCTTTTTTCTTTATATGTATAATGGGTGCATTCATAACTTAGACCACCCAGGGGTGAGAAGATGTCTATAAAGCAATAATGTGCCAGGCACAGTGCGAAGTGTGTGGTTACTGTTAAGGCTTGTAAGCCCCTGAGTAGAAGAGACCAAATGGAAAAAAAAAAAAAGTTTTTCTTTTGCTTTCACCCCACAACAATCAACACAGAACACTTCTGTGACCAAACGTATAGGGGTGTACCCCACATTCCAACCTCTAATTCAGTAAATTCTGACATGATCTACCTGCAGGTAGTGTCTGACCCCACAGATTGAGGGCTCCTTCCACAAGGCAGCCCCTCCATTTTTTTTTTTTTTTTTTTTTTTTGAGACAGAGTGCAGTGGTGCGATCTTGGCTCACCACAACCTCTGCCTCCTGGGTTCAAGTGATTCTCCTGCCTCAGCCTCCCCAAGTAGCTGGGACTATAGGTGCACACCACCACGCTTGGCTAATTTTTATATTTTTAGTAGAGACGGGGTTTTACCATATGGTCAGGCTGGTCTTGAACTCCTGACCTTGTGATCCACCCACCTCAGCCTCCCAAAGTGCTGGGATTACATGCGCGAGCCACCACCCAGCCCAACCCTGCCCTTTTTGTTTTATATGGAGTCTTAAGGTCTATCAGTCATCAGTCAACTCATTAGCATATGAAAAAACATCACTTCAGAGATTCCAGGGATTTTAGGAGTTCTATGCCAGGAAATCGAGATGAAGACCAAATATATATTTCATAATATCACAGCTCCTCTCACCTGGGGGAGTGATACCTGTACCAGCAATTAATATTTTCCTGGCCTGGCTGTGGAGAAGGAACCTCTTTGAATAAGCATCTGGGCATAGAAGACTCTTTCCCCATCAGAAGGAGTTGAGAGCAAAGAGGAGAAGGTAAAACTGTTTAGCCCACTTCACAAAGTTTCCCAATGTTTTCTTGTTTTGTCTGAACTGTTACCATTCTCAGCAGCAGCTCAGGCCCAGCAGCCAAGACAAGGTCTCGCTCTGTCACCCAGACTGGAGTGCAGTGGTGCAATCATAGCTCACGGCAGCCTCAACCTCCTGGGCTCAAGTGATCCTCCCACCTTAGCCTCCTGAGCAGCTGGGTCTACAGGCACGTGATACCACGCCTGGCTAATTTTTAAACATTTTTGTAGAGACAACGTCCCTTTGTTGCCCAGGCTGGTCTTGAACTCCAGGCTTCAATTGGTTCTCCTGCCTTGGCCTCGCAAAGCCCCATCTTTTTACAGAAGTATTTGTGTATGCCAAGGCTGGCATTTTGTCATAAACTCTGCTGTGTGTTCACAGGACAGTTATCATTTCCCCCTTTCATGACTCTGACTCATGGCTCCTTTTTTTTTTCAAGAATGTGCTCGATTTCTCTGAAAGAAACCTGCTGCCAGGATTTTCAGAGCTGATTTCTGTAGCACAGACCATTCAGATTCTAGAATGGCTGTTGGGGACTGAGCTGAGGGGTGGAAGGAAGCCTGCCCTGCCACCTGGTGGTAAGTGAGGGCACGGCCCCCAGCTGCTCTCGGGGTAGGTCTGCCCCCAAGTCCGTGGACTATTCGCTCCCTGACACTGGGCTGCAGGCTTGAGGGGACCCAGGGTCGGTTTCAAGAACCTTTTCTCTGGCCCTGCCAACTATCTATCTTTCCCAAGTCCGTGGACTATTCACTCCTTGACACCAGACTGCAGGCTTGAGGGGAGGCAGGGTCAGTTTCAAGAACCTTTCTCTGTCCCTGTCAACTATCTATCTATCTATAATTATTTGATAGATAATTGTGGCTTGATCACGGCTCATTGCAGTCTCGACCTCCCCAGGTTCAGATGATCCTCCCACGCACCACCATGCCCGGCAAATTTTTCTATTTTTTGGAGAGACGAGGTCTCACTACGTTGCCCAGTCTGTTCTTGAGCCCGGGAGCTGGAGGCTGCAGTGAGCCGAGATCGCCCCATGCCAGTATGGGTGACAAAGCGAGACCCTGTCTCAAACAAAACACACAAAATCAGGGGACAAGGAAACAAAAGGCGGCTTGATAGTCAGGCCTAGCTGTGGGGACAAATGCCATAGGTCTGTGGTTTGCAGCTTTTTGGGGTCCTGAATGAGAGAACAGGCCCCTCCCCCCTTTCACGACAGTGTGTGCATATGCACACTCACTTCTGTATCCAGTTTCAGAGGTTCTCAGACCTGAGGTCCACTATGGACTCCTCTACTACCCCCGGGTTGCAAGGTCCCTAAGCCACTGAAGAATCTGAGAGAGGCACAAGTCCACCCTGACCTTTGGCAGGACTGTCTCCCCTGCTGCCAGAGGGATTACCGAGAAAGGAAATCTTGTCCTGGACTCTTCAGGTGCGGTGAGTGAGCTCCACGGTATAAGCTAGTCCTTCCCTTCAGGCTGAGAGCTAGGGAGGATAGGAGTAAGTTGGCCTTCTGCTGTCCCACTCTAGGGCTGGGTCCAGAGAGCGCTTTACTCAGTGAAGACAGGCCACTGTGTGGACAGAGACAACATACACAGAAACATGCATCGTAGGCCGGGCGAGGTGGCTCACGCCCGTAATCCCAACACTTTGGGAGGTCGAAGCGGGCGGATCACTTGAGGTCAGAAGTTCGAGACCAGCCTGGCCAACATGGTAAAACCCGCTAAAAATACGAACATTAACTGGACTTAGCGGCGCACACCTGTACGCCCAGCTCTTCGGGAGACTGAGGCAGGAGAATCACTTGAACCTGGGAGGCAGAGGTTGCAGTGAGCCGAGATCGCGCCACTGCACACCAGCCTGGGCGACAGAGTGAGACTGTCCAAAAAAAAAAAAAAAAAAAAACATGCCACGGACTCAAAGACACACACATCAAAACTATGTACGCGTACACAGACTCTGATACAGAGGTACAGACACAAAAAGGTACCGATGTAAAAGCACAAAGGCAGGCCCAACTACACTCCCGTCAACAAACCACGGCACTTAAACTCAGACTTGGTGGAGCGCAAAACCTCGCAACCTCCGAGGCACTCTCGCCGGGGGCGGGGCCAGAAGGGGGTGGGGCCTCGCAGGTCGAGGTGGGGTTAAGGGTCATAAGGCGGAGGCGCGCCAAGATGGCGGCCTCCACGTGCGACGTGTTCTCCTTCTGCGTGGGCGTGGCGGGCCGCGCCCGGGTCTCCGTGGAAGTCCGTTTCGTGAGCAGCGCCAAGGTGAGGTCGGGGCGGGTCCTGCCGGGAGCCTCAGCCCAGTCCGGCCACGGAGACAGCCGTGCAGGACTCCACGCCCGCAGCCTAGAGGCTTCCGTGCCGCTCGGACGCTACGGCCCGGCCCCTGCTCGCGGCCCAGGGGCTCCCAGTCTGTCCCCGCGCGCAGGCTCGTGGCGCGGTCACGCGATAGACCCGGGCCTCCGGAGTCTCCGTACGCATTTCCTCCCAGCGGAATCCGGCCAGCTTGCCGGAGGCCCTGCTGTGACTGCTCGGGGCGGGGCTAGGGGGCTTTGCTGCTGGGTCCCTGGAACGGTGGGCGGGGACGTGCTGGGCAGAGAGAACTGAGATGTAAAAGAGTGTGGGTCCTCACGAACTTAATGTATGAAATTTGGTGGGGGGATGAGGAGACAGGCCAAGACCCTTCACGAAGGTGCTTGGAGTGCTGAGGAATTTGGACCAGAGTCAAAAGGCCGTGGGGGCGTTGGGAGAATTTTTAGCCGGAAGGTGACATGATTTTGTCGTTTTTATTGTGTTCCAAAAGTTCATTGTGGAAAAAAATAGAAAATGCGTGTAAGGAAAGAAAATATAAAAATCACTCATACTTCTATACTTGTGCAAAGATGTGTACGTTAAAATTACATTTTTAGAAATTGCTTTTTGATGCAGCAGTGAGTCTTTCAATATCAAGCCTATTTCTACATATTAATTTTTAAGAGGTGAATAGTAGCTTTTTCCGTGAGAGGGCCACAACCCTCTCAACCAACCCCTTATTAATGGACCCTTTATTGTTGTATTTTTGAAACCTGGAGTCAAAAATCTTAGAGCTCATTTTCTATGTAAACATCCTTTTGTTTTGTCCAGCACTATTTTTTTCCTAGTTATCTTTGCCTATTGATATGTGCAAAATGATATTTGTTTTCATTTATGTTTCTTTGGTTACTAGTGAGGTTGAATAATTTATCCTGTGTAGTGGCTGTGTGTATCGTTGTTTCTTGCCCAAGATGTAAGATCTCTAGTTGTCTGTCATCCGCTCTCAGCATTATCGTATTGATCTAGTTTCCCAGCCCAACCTTCCCTTGCCCCGCTTCTGCTCCAAAGGTATCTGGAGCACCCTGCTCCTTCCCTGGTAAATCAGCTTCCCTACATCCTTGGTCTCCTTACCTGTTCATATCTCCATCTCCATAGTCTCTAGTGTTCCTGGGTGGCCACAGTTTGAAGATGTCTCAGTTCCATCATTCTTGGTTTGCAGTAATTTTCCTCACCTTTTTCTTCATTAGCCCCCAGTCTCTCAGCCCCTTCCTCCCTTCATTTCTTCCCTCTCACTTCATCACTTCAGCCACTCTCCTTGCACAGATTTCCTGGCCCAGGCATCTGTCAAGGCCCCAGCCAATCGCCCTTTCCTTGCCTATATCTGATCTGCAGCTGGAGAAAATAATATACCTTCCTGGACTTGGTAACAGCGTGGATTATCCTGGGCTTTTTGCTTCTCTATTCAAATAAGATTGGTTTGTGATTTTTTTTCTCTGTGTTATTTTCCTCAAGTTACCACATGAGGGTTATATGTGTGTGTGTGTGTGGTTTTTTTTTTTTTTTTTTTTTTGGTAAAATAAAAAAGCTTTGCGTGTTTTCTGTCATTACATTGTTTAAATAGTGGTTTGAGAGAATTGGGTCATGAAACTTTATAGACCAGGGCCTCAAGTGGGAGTAGTTTTTGACTACTTTTTATTGCTTCTGTGGATAGGAATGACTTTTCAAAAATTTATCAACTATTATGCCAGAGACATGACCAATCAGAACAGAAACTTCACCAGGTCCAGTGGAAGCCAGCTGGACTACCATACTGGTGCACTAGCCAGATAGCAGCATGGCTTATTGTGGGCTTTCTTCTTTTAATCAAGATTTTAAAATCTACTACATAGTCTGCCCGGGCATGGTGGCTCATTCCTATAATTCCAGCACTTTTGGAGGCTGAGGTGGGCTGATCACTTGAGGTCAGGAGTTCAAGACCAGCCTGGCCAACATGGTGAAACCCTGTCTCTACTAAAAATACAAAAATTAGGCCGGGTGCGGTGGCTCACACCTGTAATCCCAGCACTTTGGAAGGCCGAGGCGGGCGGATCACTTGAACTTGATGTCAGGAGTTCGAGACCAGCCTGATCAACATGGTAAAACCCCCTCTCTACTGAAAATACAAAAATTAGCCGGGTGTAGTGGTGCATGCCTGTAATGCCAGCTACCTGAGGCCAAGGCATGAGAATTGCTTGAACCCAGGAGGCAGAGGTTGCAGTGAGCTGAGGTTGTGCTACTGCACTTCAGCCTGGGCAACAGAGGGAGACTCCGTCTCAAAAAAAAAAAAAAATACTACATAGTCTTAGAGTTTTGCACAATTTTTTTTTTTAATAGAGATGGGATCTTGCTATGTTGCCCAGAATAGTCTCAAACTCTTGGGCTCAAGCGATCCTTCATCCTCACTTCCCAAAGTGCTAGATTTACAGGCATGAGCCACCACATCCAGCCTGCATGATTTTTTTTAATACTTTTTTTTTCAAATTGGAAGGATGTATGGTTTGTCCCTTTTCATTCAGGTTCAGTGCTCTCCAACCTTCTTTTTTTTTTTGAGATGGAGTCTTACTCTGTCACCCAGGCTGTAGTGCAGTAACGCAATCTTGGCTCACTGCAACCTCCGCCTCCTGGGTTCCGGTGATTCTCCTGCCTCAGCCTCCCAAATAGCTGGGACTATAGGCGAACACCACCATGTCCAGCTAATTTTTGTATTTTTAGTAGAGACAGGGTTTCACCATATCGTTCAGGCTGGTCTTGAACTCCTGACCTCGTGATCCGTCCGCCTCAGCCTCCCAAAGTGCTGGGATTACAAGCGTGAGCCCCTGCGCCCGGCCCAACCTTAATATGAGTTAGAGCTCTGTTTTCCTTGAAGTATGCTCATCAGTTTTGGGAATGAGTGACTTTATAAAGGAATATCTCCGATTCTTTTCTCTTTATTTTGATTACTAAATATTTTCTGCATTTAGTCCTTCACAAAGAGAGGGAGATCTATATTTGTCCAATATTGAAATTTGAGATTGTCAGAAATAATGTGAGTCCCCTGTTCATATTGTCTTGTCCCATAGAGGAAGGCCAAGTTTTCAATTTGCTAGATTGGGACGGGATACAAGGCATAGGGGGAAGGGCTTCCAGGAAGCCAGGCAAGGGTGTGCCCAGGGCTTTGCCTTCTGGTTTTGTTTCACCTGTCCCATTCTACTGTGAGATAGAGCTTCCAGAGTTGTTCACAGGGTTGAGATTTTTCGCTCTGCGTTTGAGAGCAATCCTATCTGGCCTTCTAAGGAGTCAGGGAGCTACCTGGGAGGCAACACTGACATGTCATTTTGCTTTGATGTCAAGCATTTTTTTCCTCTCCTTTTGTTGTGGCAGCTCAGTGTTGGCAGGGCTCCACACATCTTCTTTGAGTAGTGGGAGTATATGCCCAATAAGGCCAGTAACTGCCTGGGTTCTGAAGCCATCTGCTGAGTCCTTTTGCACGTTTGAGAGATGGCAGTTCAGGGGTTGTTTTCTCATCTTTCATCCTTTACATGATGTATATAGTGTTTTAGACCAGTGCTTCTCAAACTAACATGCATGTGAATCACCTGGGCATCTTGTTACGCTGCAGATTCTGATTCAGCAGGTCTGGGGTGGGGCCTAAGATTCTGCATTTCTAACAGAGTCCTAGGTGATGCCCATGTTGCCAGTCCCTGTACCTCTCATTGAGTAGGAAGAAGGTAGAGCTCATAAGGTACATTCATCTGTGCTATATCGTTGCACCCTGGAAACTACCTTGTAGGTATTATTATAATGCTCACTTTTCAAATGGGGATCAGATATAAAGTGAAGCAGTTGGCTCAAAGGTTCACAGCAAGTTAATGTTAGGACTGGTACTAGTATTAGCTCCCTTCTTTCAGTGCAACCCCCAAGGACTTGTTGGATGCCAGGCACTGTGCTAGGTGCTGTGGGTATTCAGCTGACCAAGGAAGAGGGCACATTCTCCCCCAAACAAGGCTTCCCTATCCCATGGTGTAGGATTTCTCTGCAGGCCTGTGTAGCAACACCACTGCCAGGATCCTGGAGTGGCAGGTGGCTGACTGAGAGATGAGTGCCCTGCTGTTACCACCTCCTGGTACTGGAGGCCCCAGCCTGCTATAAGCCTTGGCCCTGCTCTGGCCATACTCAGAAAATTTCTCTGAGTAATCTGAGATGACTGCCATTGTGGCTTCCTCCCTGTTCCAGGCCTTCTGCTCTGAATGGGCTGAAAGGAGTGCAACTGAAAATAGGTCAGAGCTGCATTTCCAGAGGAGAAAGTTATGGAGGGTACTGACTAGTCTCCATGAACTCACAGAGGCAGAGGCTTCTCCTAAGAGTCAGGCATGTGGGAGTGAGGCTGGACAGCCTCCTGGAAGCGCTTGGAGCTATGTCTTCTGTTCCTTCTTATAGCCATCCTATCCCTCTGCCCTCTTAGGGAAAGGGCCTGTTTGCCACACAGCTGATCCGGAAGGGGGAGACCATCTTCGTAGAACGGCCCCTGGTGGCTGCACAGTTTCTCTGGAATGCACTTTATCGCTACCGAGGTGAGTACAGCTCTCCTACTCCTTATGGCTGCTGGGCCCAGTCGCCTTTGTGCATGGAAGTGAGCTGCATACATCCCTACTGGCTGATGTCTCTGGAACTCTGGGTGTTGGGAGGAAATGCTCTCTTCCATTGAAGGACTATGCCTGAGAACCACGCCTCTGTCCAGTCTCAGGTGTTTGAGGCTAATTCCTGTGGTGGGAAGCTCTTCAGATGTGCTCCTTGAGGGAGCACAGCAGGACTCAGGCAAGTTTGACTCCATGGTCATGCTGAAGGCCCAGTGCCAAAGTGGAGTCCTCCACCAAGAGGAGGCTACATGGCCCTTGTTCAAAGAAGGCTGAGTTAGGGGTGAGCACAAGTAGGATGCCCTTGGCTTTGCTGACCACATGCTTTTTCACACTTTTCTTCTTTTGGAGTTGTGGGGAGGGGGACAGAGTTTCGCTCTTGTTGCCCAGGCTAGAGTGCAGTTGTGCGATCTCAGCTCTCCGCAATCTCTGCCTCCCAGGTTCAAGCAATTCTCCTGCCTCAGCATCCTGACGAGCTGGGATTACAGGCACGCACAACCATGTCCACCTAATTTTTGTATTTTTAGTAGAAACGGGGTTTCACCATCTTGGCCAGGTTGGTCTTGAACTCCTAACCTCAGGTGCTCCACTTGCCTTGGCCTCCCAAAGTGCTGGAATTACAGGCATGAGCCACCGTGCCCGGCCCACACATTTCTTAAGCTGGAGACACGCAATGAAAGGAGGGTCAGTTGGCCCCAGAGTATGGGAAAAGCCCAGTGTTGGTGTGGTAGGGGAGCCCCACAGAGTGAGTCTGATTAAGAAGCAAGGAAAGTTAGACAATAAGGGCCAGGAAGTCCTTGAGAGGGAGGAGGGGATCATCTACCTTTGGCTGCATGTGAAATTCATTCATTCATTCATGCATGCATGTAATTTTTCATTTACTCACTTTCCAAACTTTTATGAAACACCAGAATGGTGCCTGACACATAGCAGGTGCTCCGTAGGGCTGTGAAAGGGATAGATATGGCCTCTGTTCTCAAGACATTGTCGTGTCTGGCTCTCACCCTCAGCCTGTGACCACTGCCTTCGGGCACTGGAGAAGGCAGAGGAGAATGCCCAGAGGCTGACCGGGAAACCAGGCCAGGTTCTGCCTCACCCAGAGCTGTGCACTGTGCGCAAGGACCTCCACCAGAACTGTCCTCATTGCCAAGTGAGTATTCTTGGGGAGTATACCTGGAAGGGGGTGGGTGAGGGAGGCCTTAGCTGGAGTCCTCAGTGGGGACACAGGAGCAATGATAGACCTGGTCATGGCCCTTGAAACCTATAATGTAGGATAGGATGTTGAAAAGGCTTGGTTATTGTTCCAGTTTCATCCTCCCTGGCACAGTTACATTGTCTGGAAAATGGGCTTGGTGGGAGCTCGCTTTCTTCCTGGGGACCTGGCAAGTGCTCTCCCCTCTACCTGAAAAGTTCTCTTCCCTTTCTGTGGTTTTGTAAGCCTAGGTGTGCCTTTCACATGCCCCCAGAGCACCCTATGTTTTTTCTTCTCATAATACATCTAAGCTACAGCTCAGGGGCTATTTGTGGAAGGAATGCAGTTACAGGAGGTGATACTAGGGCCAGATCCTAGGGTACTGACTTCTATCCCACCTAACAGGTGATGTACTGCAGTGCAGAATGTCGGCTGGCAGCCACTGAGCAATACCACCAGGTCCTGTGCCCAGGCCCTTCCCAGGATGACCCCTTGCATCCTCTCAATAAGCTTCAGGAGGCATGGAGGTGGGTCACTTTTCCTCTCTTCTTTCCTTTATCCTTTCCTCTCAGGTTGCCTGCCTGGGGTCATCAGGTGTTGCCATCTTTCTTAAGTTACAATTCCCTGGATTTCTCCTCCTTTCTTAGGGTTAAACAGAAGTCACATCACCCTATCCCCTGCTTTTAATCTGGGCTGTCAGTCCTTCTGTCCTTAGCATTTAACACTCTCCCAGAAAGAGCCCCATTAAGCCAATTGGGATTCAAAGTCTTGCCTAAGTCCTTGCCTATGAACTTTCTCTCTTGGTAATTGACGGAATTGGTAGGAAGTTTTCTCTGTACCAGTCAGACTCGGCTTCCCTGAGCTCAGCTACTAGGGAGAGAATTTCTAGGCCAATCTTTTTTCTCTTTCCCCAGGAGCGTTCACTACCCACCTGAGACTGCAAGCATCATGTTGATGGCCAGGATGGTGGCCACAGTGAAGCAGGTGAGCCCACCCAACCCTCTCGGGGAAGCTGACTTTGGCCCCATTCAACCCTTGGTCTTGGTCTTTTCCTCACCTCAAAGCCCTAGCTTGGATGTAGAGTTCTTCCTGGCCTTCCCAAAGGAGAGCTCCTTGCTAGATAAAACCTTAGGAATGCGCTAAACATAAATCAGGCATAGGGAGTGGAGGGCTCATTTTGCCTGTAGTCTTTTTTTTTTTTTTTAAACTTAAAGACCAGTGTGATAGTATGCCTATAGTTTCTGATACAGAAGATGCCTTGTGCAGTAGCAGTTCATGCATTTGATTTATAAGCACCACTTTTTCAGGATTGCGTCTTACATAAAGCGAGAGAAGCCACTCTAACCGCCCTTCTATTAATGTTGTTCCTCAGCCTCTTTCTCGTGTTTTCCAAGTGTTGTTGAATTGGCTCTCTGGGCTCCAGCTGGGGAGATGGTTTGGGGTGGGCACCATTGGGAGGAAGCCTCAGGCAGAGGAAGGGCCCCTATAAGCTCCTGTGTGGTGGTATTTCCTAAGTGGGCGGGAGTGCCAGTAAGAAGGTGGGTGTGTGTGACCCTTAAGTATATTTGTTCACTGCAGGCGAAGGACAAGGACCGTTGGATCAGGCTCTTCTCCCAGTTCTGTAACAAAACAGCCAACGAAGAGGAGGAAATTGTCCATAAACTTCTGGGAGACAAATTCAAGGTTATTCTTCTCCCATGGCCTGTCTCATTCCCTCCCCAAATACCCTAGGATGTCTCTGGCCATCTGTGGGAAGCACCACATTTGATCACTTCTCAGCTACAGGAAGGAGTTAGCACTTGGGTCCAGAAATAGATTCAGAGGACTTACGTTCCTGCCACTGTTTACTTCATGACCTCATGTGGACCCACAGTTGGGAAGTGGGGTGACAACAGAGGAAGGGCGTGTTGGATGCCCTGCCCTGAAAGTGCTCCCTAACTGGTGTTAGAAGGCAGGACTTGTCATAGGATAGCAGTGGGCAAATCAGGTAGAATGGAGACTAGAGGGTTGTGGGGCCACAGAATCAGAGAGCAGCTTGAAACTGCCCATGTCTTGAGTGACCATTCCCAATCAAAGAGTATGGGTCCTCACTGAGGACAGCAGACTTCCCTGCAGGAGCTGCCTGAGGGTGGAGGCAGGTGTGTAAAAGGTTTGCATCTGGGGTGGGCCCTGTTGCACTGAACTTACAGGAAGGGAGTGGGAGAGCCCAGCTGGTCTGGAGGCCAGGTCAAGGGAGATTTGACGGTGGTGGTGTGGATAGACATTTCAGGCTGTCTCAGCCTTGCTGGTACAAGTGCTGGAAAATGGAGAGAAATTTGGGTTTGCCACCCCGGGTTGGAACAGGCCGGCAGACTGCCAGAGCTCTTTGGAGGTGGACTTTGTGGCCTTCCTTTGCCCCTACGGAAAGCTCAGTCTACAGAGCTGGCCCTTTTTCCTTCCCTCCCTAGTCGCCTGGGCCCTGCCTGGGTGCTAATGGGAAATCCCCAGGGATACAAATCTCTCTCTGCTTCCCCTAAACCAGGGCCAACTGGAACTTCTGCGGAGACTGTTCACAGAGGCCCTCTATGAGGAAGCAGTCAGTCAGGTGAGTGAGGAGAGGGTGGGACCAGTGGCCTCCTTGTTACTCCAGCTTTCCAGGAGCAACAAGGTCAGCATCTCCTACTGAGACAGCTGAGCCAAAGCCAACTTGGTCTTCTGGAGTTGGGATGAGCCTGACTCACAGAAGGCTTCCCGAACAGAGTCCAATTGGAAGAAAAGCAAGTGGCTGTTAACATGAGCGCTTATCTCTTTATCTCTTTTTTGCCCCTACAGTGGTTCACTCCAGATGGATTCCGGTCTCTCTTTGCTCTTGTTGGGACCAATGGCCAAGGAATCGGGACCAGGTTAGAATGTTCCAGAGCTATTGAACTTACTCTCGGGGTGGGAAACTGATTGAGGAAGGTAGCCACAGTTCCTTTCAAGACTGGGATGGGGTAGGGTAGGACTCTGGGCAGATCACTGAACTGGACACAGTGGCAGGAGTCAGAATCAGGCATTGGAATCTGTTTTGGGGAGCCTCTGTTGGGGAAGATGGGCCCCCACCCTGGAGAATGAAATGGGGTAGGGTGAGAGACCCTTCTTCTTGGGCTTAACTTACCTGGAGGTGGAGAGCCCTGTGACCTGGGCTTCCGCCTCCCCAACCATGGGCTGCCTGGGACCCCCAGCTCCCTAAGCCAGTGGGTCCATGCCTGTGACGCTCTGGAGTTGAAGCCTCAGGACCGTGAGCAACTTGACATCTTCATTGACCAGCTGTACAAGGACATCGAGGCAGGTTGGTGAGATAGGGCCTTGGCCTCACCCAACCATGGTGACCCCCTAGTCAGATGGTGGACACAAAATCTTTGCCCAGGATGCTCTGTATTAATGGTGGGGGAAGGTAATCCCTTTGTGCCTATGGGGAGCTTCAGCTCTATCCACAGAGTACACAGGTGAGAAACAGCCCCAAGATTTATCCAGAGGCTTGATGCTGGGAGGAGAGGGGCTGCTGGATAAATAGGGTGTCTTATAGACAGAAAAGCAAGGCTTCTGTCTGAGAGAGGCGAGTTTAGGTAATATGGTAGGGACTGATGCCTTAGTGTGGTGGGGTGGCAGGACAGTGGCGACAGTGCCTGTCCTTGTAAGCCTCGTTTCCTTTTCCTACCTATAAAAATGGGTAGAATAATGTCTGTATATTACTGTCTTACAGCAACTGGAGAGTTTCTTAACTGTGAAGGATCTGGCCTCTTTGTGCTTCAGAGCTGCTGTGAGTCATGGCGTTGAGGAGGGATGGTCCTAGGCGCGCCTTTGTCAGGTGGCCTCGCAGCCACAGTTTATCTTTCTCAGTTGGCCCTTTCTAGGCTGGTAGGGTTGAGTCTGGGAGCCCCATTAGGTCTGAGCTCCCACAGGAATTCCCCTGGGCCTTTTTGTTCTATCATTTTTTTCATTTGTTCACCCAACTGTTTGTGCTATAATACCTGCTTATTATATATAAAACCTTACAATAGGCCAGGCCCTGTACTAAGGCAGGCATAGAGCTCTGATTCTTGCAAAGGGATGCATGGGCTTTGCACCATCACTGCCCTGTGAGATTTGGGAGTACTGGGAGCCCAGGCTAGAGGGCGAGTCTCATCAGCACCTGATGAGGAGGGGCAGATTCAGCTCAGACAGCTGCCTTTTCCAGACTTCAGCCTCCCACCCCCTGGTTTCCTGACTACAAACTCCTCCTCCCAGGCTCCTGGGCCACTCTACTCTCCCAAACTGGATTCTCAGAGGGCCTGTGTCAGCTGTTATTAGATGTCCAATAGCAGGCAGAACTAAGTGGTCTTGCGTGGGCATTCCTTCAGAGCCCTGTCCCTCCGTTTGTGAGACAGTGGGAACACGACTGAGAATGAAGTTGGCCAGTCACAGCGGGTTGGAGTGGGAGTGCTGTGGAGTTCATTTGTGTTGTGCTGTATGGTGTTTAGGAAAGAACACTGGAAGCAGAGTCTGGAAACTTGGGTTCCAAAACGTGCTCAGCCTTGGCAGGGATGAAAGAGCAAGAAAGGACCCAGTACTCTGCAGAATTGAGGTTATTATTTTTTTTAGGCAGTAATCCTCATTACCTGCCTCTTGTGATCCAGGCAACCACAGTTGTGTGCCCAATGCAGAGACCTCCTTTCCAGAAAACAACTTCCTTTTGCATGTCACTGCTCTGGAGGATATTAAGCCAGGAGAGGTGAGAGGGGCCAGGAACCATGGGGATGGGTGGGTAGTGGGCCTTGGAAGTTCTCTGCAGGGATCAGGAGCAGCAGTGGCTAGAGCACTTGAAGTTCAGGCTGTTGGGTGGAATCCCCACATACCTTAGGGTCTGAGTCTTTCAGCTCATGGTTCTGTTCTAACCCTACCTCACTTTTTCAAAATATGACTCCAGAAAGCCTCAGGACAGTGTTTGAGGGACACATATGTGCTCAGATTCTTGTCCCCAGCTATCTTTTGGTCAAATGCAGATACGTAGTTTCTAAGAAAGCAGGAGATAGCTCTTTGTGGGTTTACGGTCTTGTCTGTTAGTGCAGGCACAGTGCCTCGTTGAATCTTCTTCAGGGCAAGTAGCATCGATACCAAGACCTGTGATCCCAGCTGTAGACCTTGGCCATTGACTGGCTTTCACCACGGCTTGAGGCTAACCAGTCTCCTCTGTCTCAGGCATAGGCTGTTGGAGGCTTATAATGGCCTGCTTACTGAAGGCACTGGGAACTGGATGAGGGCAGCTCGCCCCTTCACTGAAGGGCAGCGCAAGCCTGGCTCCTAGAGATGGGGCAGTGGTTGGAGATAGGGTAGGTGTTGGGGAGACCCTTATGCCATTTAAGAGAGCACAGACCATCAGACTGCACCTCTCTACCCTACAGGAAATTTGTATCAGCTACTTGGACTGCTGTCAGCGGGAGCGCAGCCGCCACAGCCGCCACAAGATCCTCAGGTGCCAGCTGGGGACATGGTTGGGCGGCTGGGCTCTGGGGTCCTCTGTCCCGTAGCTCCCTGACTTTTCCCCCTCATCATCCCTCACCGCTGCAGGGAGAACTATCTGTTTGTCTGTTCCTGTCCCAAATGCCTGGCAGAGGCTGATGAACCCAATGTGACCTCAGAAGAGGAAGAGGAGGAAGAGGAGGAGGAGGAAGGAGAGCCAGAAGATGCAGAGCTGGGGGATGAGATGACTGATGTGTGATGTTGCCCTGCCCAGAAAGGGCCCTGCCGTAGACCCTGCCAGAAAAGGGGGTTCTTCCCCCAGAGAAATGGCTCGGAGGGAACTTCCCACTCCCATTGCCTGCTTTCCCCATTCGAGCCCTCTCTGCCAGAGGGTAGGACAGAGCCTGGATCCCTGGCCCCAACCCCCACCAGACCTCATGCCCTGGACACTGCTGCTGAGTTGGCTCAGACTCTGCACTGGCACTGAGCTTTTCACAACTGGCCTCCCCTTGAGGTTCTTCCACTCTAGGGTTTGAGGGGCTGGAATCAGGGCCAGGGCCTAACAGCGTTTCTTCTCCTTGGCCCCACGGCCCATACTCACCCATTCACCGGAGGCTTCTCCCCTTTCAACTTGCTATTGATTTCTTTTGAGGGGGTAAATCTGAGACCGAGTTCATTGAAGCAGAGACGGGAGGTGGTGAGGCGCCCTCACCTCCCCCCACCACAGCTGTGGCTGGTAAGGCAACTGCTTGACCACTGGCACAGCGAGGAGAGGCGGGCAGGAGGATCTGGGCCTCCTGAGCTCCTTCCCTGAGGCGGTCTCCTGGGAATGCTGGACACCCCCAGCATTACTCACACCCCCATTTGGACATCTGGGGAAGTGGAGATTAACCCCTTCTCCAGACTCCAGAATCTTTGTAACTCGTGCCTTGCCTCTCAGGACCTGGCATAGTGGCTGGCCCTATGGAGTATGGAAAAGGCCTCTGCCTTCCTCAGGAGGGACACGTCGGGGGTCATCACCCTTTTTCACACCTGCTTCCCAATGAGCACTCAGCAGCATGGCTGAGACCTGGGGCTTGACAGGCCTCTGCTCCTTAGATTAGGATGCTCTGGTATTCCTGGGGCCAGTTAAAATGGGTCAGTGAGGGGCTCTCCTGGCCTCAATCTCCATCTTTAGGGTCTCCACAGAGGAACTCTGAAGTCTTCCAGAAACCTTGAGGAGCTGGGCTAGATACTTGGGAGAGTAGCCCTGTCTTGTCCCCTCCTATCCCCAGATCAGCACCACCCCTCTCACTCTTGGGTTGGATGTTATGGGAATTACAACCCATCATTCCCAATGCCTCCCTTTCCTGGAGGAGCCTGCCACATTCCCCTGCTGAGGGATCCCAGAGAGGACAGGTGCCCACCCCACAGGCCCTTTTCTGCACCATGGAGCCAGGTGGAACCTGTCTGGCCCCTTACCCACTGGGTTCTTACTCCTTCACAACAGTCAGCACTTGCCCTCTGCCCCCCACTGTTCTCAATAAAATGTAAGTGGTGATAGGCCTCTGCAGGAATGCTTTGTGGCTAGTGGCTGGGCAGGCTGCCCCAGGCGTGCAGCAGTCACAGGTGGGTGCAAAGGGGTACTGATTAGACCAGGTAATGGTAGGAGATGGGGGCTCCAGGCTCAACAGCTTGGGCTCACCTCTGCTCTTATTTACACTCTGCTATGCAAATGTTCTAATGCCCAAGAGCAAGGGTCTTGAGGTCCAGTTTGGGTGGCTTTTTAATTTTGAGATAGGGTCTCACCTTGTCACCCAGGCTGGTGTGCAGAAATGCAATCATAGCTCATTACAGCCTTGAACTCCTGGACCCAAGTGATCTTCCCACCTCCGCCTCCTGAGTAGCTGGGACTATAGGGTCACGCTACCACACCCAGCTAATTTTTAATTTTTCTGTACATATGGGGTCTTGCTATGTTGTTGCCGAGGCTGGTCTTGAATTCTTGGGCTCAAGTGATCCTCTCACCTTGGCCTCCCGAAGTGCTGGGATTACAGGCATGGGCCACCATGCCTGGCCCTGAGGTCCAGTTTGGATCCCCATGCTCTAACATGAGTCTTCTCCTGAGGGGATGAACTCTGGCTTCCCAGAGCGTCCTTGGCTCTCAACAGGAAGCTGTGCTGGGATCTAAGACTAGCAGTCTGAGCACTGGTCCCAAATGAGCTGGGCCAGTTTCTGTCCTCTGTGGGCGTTTCCTTTCCTCAGAACGACAGTATAGGATGAGATGAGTGAGTCTGAAGGTCCTGCCCACCCCTGTGTGCTCTTATTCTAGGACACAGTTGCAACCCTGATGAGAAGCTTTATTGCTAAAAAGTCAGTGAGGGTTTATTGAGTCGCCAAACACTAGCTCTTTAAACCACTCCAACAACTGCTGTGAAGGTCACTGTGCAGAGACCCTGGGTAGGGGAGGCTGGAGCCAGGTGAGTGTGACAGGTCACAGATGGCTCTCAGGCTGCCTACCTTCAGCTCCTTTTGTTTCAGGTTTTAGCCAGAAGCCCTGGGGCCTGTCTTTTGCCCCTTCTTGCAGCATGAGACACCCTTTGGGGCCCTGGGGAAGGTAAGGCCAGTGGTGTGGCTTCCCTTTCAGCCTAGCAATGCCCAAACTCTTTTCCTCTACCTGGCTCCACTTGTCCCCAGATGCTGTCCCCAAATTCCAAATAGCAAAATTCCTGGGTTTCCCCTTCCCAGCTCAGAGTCATTTATGGCTGGAATGTGAGACAAACTCTTCTACCAGAAGGTCCAGGGTGGTTGCAGCAGCTCAAAGGTGGGGATGCTGGTGACATTGACTGGGATGGAAATGATGGCCCATGGCAGCCCATGCTGTTCCAGAGAGCGGCGGATCATGTAGCTGGGAGGGCATGAAGAGAAGTGGTGATGGTCACTTTCTTGGTACCCCATCATGCCCCACTGTCCCCATCAATCTGGGAGTTTCAAAGCCCAAGAACTTTTTTTACCCTCTAACTGAAGTACCCCAAGTTGAGGCCTGCAAGAAGGGACTGGTGATTACCCCTGACCTCCCCAAGTCATGGCGCCCAGCCTCATGCTGATAAAGCCAGAGGCAAGGAGCCCTCACCCATCTCGGCCGAGCAGGAAGAGGGCGGGGATGTCAGCTGTGCGCTGGGTACTGTCCTGGATCATCTCCACGTAGAAGCTGTCATTGTCAACTGCGTTGTCAGAGATGATCACTGCCCGCCCGCCGTGCTCCTGGACCACCCGAGTCTTGGAGAGGAAGGAGCAGCCCCTGGAAGAGGTGGTGATGAGACCAAAGGAAAGACAGGTCCTAGCTCCCCCTTCACCAGACCATCACCCTGGGAGTATAGAAGGCAGACTCTGAAGAATTTGTTATAAAGGCTCATAAGTAAATAGCTAAAAGCATGGATAATTTTAGAACTTTTTTTTTTTTTTTTTTTTGAGACAAGGTTTTGCTCTGTTGCCCAGGCTGGAGTGCAGTGACATGATCTCGGCTCACTGCAGCCTTAACGTGGCCTCAAGCAATCCTCTCACCTCAGCCTCCTGAGTAGCTGGGACCACAGGTGTGCAACACCGTGCCCAGCTGAGTTTTGTATTTTTTGTACAGACAGGGTTTCTCCATGTTGGCCCAGGCTAGACATTTTTCAAAGACCCTTAAAAAGATGAAATTTTCAAAAACAGCTCTTTCAAAGCACTACCACCAGTAATCTCAGAATCTGCCCTATGCCTGCTCAACCCTCATGTCCTGCCTGCCCACTCCTTACCCCCTCTCCACCAGAGCAATCTGGTCCTGGATGAAGAAACCGTTGCTGAGTTCCCCACAGGCCTCTGGAGGTTCAGCGGGGACAAGGTGAATCTGCTCATACCTTGTGTGCTGAAAAACATTTAGAGAGGTGAGAGTATAATGAGACATACCAGCTTTAGGACTGGGCTGACAATCCCATCTTATTGGCACCTTGTAAAGTGTGAAGGAAACATGGAGTGGTTTCTGTATCGCCAGACACTTAAACATTTTTACTTAATTATCGCAAAGGCCTATCTGGTTGTCCTACACCACCCTACCCTTCCATGAGATAGGCAGGGGAGTTGGTTGTAGATCCAGAGAGAGGAAGTGACTTGCCTTAAGTCACATAGTTCAGAGGTGGAGCTGGCAGAGGAAGCTGGTGCTCTTGGCTTTTCACTTCATGTCCCCTAAAAACACAACTTGTCCCTCCATGGTGCCTAGGTCTATATTATACTCGGGAGTAGCTGGAAGAGCTTCCTTTTTGTGCTGCAGCTCATGGAAGGCAGAGCTGATTCTGCTCCGTTCCCTGTCCCGCACTCAGGTGGGATGAGAGGGTCACTGCAGCTCAGTGAGGGGAGGAGGGAGGTTGAGGATCAGAGATCAGGTGTCTCCCTTAACTTACAAAGATACCACCAAAGTCCTTGGCAGGTGTGGCTGTGAAGATGTATCGAATGTCCCCAGGACTCAGCACTTGAAAGTACAAATAATCATGGATACGGAAGCCTGAAGGATAAAGAGTACAGGTAAGAAGCCTCCCAGGAACAAACTGGTTTAGGTTCAGATCCCAGACCCCGTGTCTTCAGCTGGGCTGGCTATAGTCTGGACGCAGGGGCCTGGCTTCAGCCAACGGGGTCCTCTAGTGGCAGGGTTGGGGGCTAGATGGTCTCTGTCCTGGGGAGGATAGAGTTGATGCAAAGTTAGTAACCCCAGAGGTTTATATCAGCTGCTGCTGCTTACACAGTAAGCCAGGAAAACTGAGAGCTCCAGGGTTAATATTTTTGCTCTGAAGACCTGGGAGTTTCAGGGTAGAGATGTAGTGACCTGCATACAAAGCAATTCTCACTAAAATTTAAAAGTTGACTTTCTGGTCCCACTGCCACCCCCTTAGTCTAGTCACTATCATTTCTTGTCCTGACAGCTCAGCTTCTTACCTGGCCTCCCTGCCTCCATTCTTGCTCCCCAAACAACCACCAGAAGTCGAAAACATCTTAGCAATTATGAGCACATCACCATGCCTAGGGTTTCAATACCTTTCAAGAACTGCCCTTTGCATTTAAAATTTAAACTCTTTTCAAACTGTGGCCTACAAGACCCTGTTTGCTGTGGCCCCTGACCACTCTTCCAACCTCATCTTCTCCATCCTGTGTTCAAGCTACACAGACCTTTCAGTTTCTTCACTTCTCTGGGTCTTTCTGCAAGCTGTTCCCTGAGCCTGGAAAGCCCCCTACTCCCACCCCACCCTACTTCCACCCCTTTACCTGACTCTTTCCTAGTCATCCTTCAGGTCATACCTTAAATGTCACTTCCTCAGAGAAAGGTTCTGCCTCATGATTGCCCTCCCATACCCATTCAAATGTACTCTTCAATAAATGGGGACTTTCAACATAATTTGTAATTATACAGCTTTCATAATTTTTCTTTTTCTTTTTTTGAGACAGGGTCTCACTTTATCACCCAGGCTGGAGTGCAGTGGCACGATCTCGCCTCACAGCAACCTCCACCTCGCAGGCTCAAGCGATTCTCATGCCTCAGCCTCTCAAATAGCTGGGACTACAGGCATGGGCCACCATGCCTGGCTAATTTTTTTTGAGACGGAGTCTCGCTCTGTCGCCCAGGCTGGAGTGCAGTGGCCGGATCTCAGCTTCTCAGCTCACTGCAAGCTCCGCCTCCCGGGTTTA
>NW_012102210.1:2667512-2703680 GCF_000951045.1 Mandrillus leucophaeus
TGGGAGGCCGAGGCGGGCGGATCACGAGGTCAGGAGATCGAGACCATCCTGGCTAACACGGTGAAACCCCGTCTCTACTAAAAATACAAAAAAATTAACCGGGCGTGCTGGTGGGCGCCTGTAGTCCCAGCTACTCGGGAGGCTGAGGCAGGAGAATGGCGTGAACCCGGGAGGCGAAGCTTGCAGTGAGCCGATATGGTGCCACTGCACTCCAGCCTGGGCAACAAAGCAAGACTCCGTCTCAAGAAAAAAAAAAAAAAGAAAACTGCTGTCAGAAGTCCATTGATCTATCAACAAACTACTAAGTCACTACTGTGTACCAAGGCTGGGATTGATTAAGGCTTTAGCTGTCTTTGTTTACTGCCCAAATCAAAGCCATCAGTTAGAGCTCCCATGGCTTGGCACTGGGCTATACAGTCCTGGGAGTGGGGACTCCCCGTCAGATACAAATACACCCCCAGAAAGCCTTCCTGGACTAGCGTCAAACAGTCCCTCCCCAACCCTTGCTTGCCTTTGCGTGTGCTTATTTGTGTAAAGTTGTGGGTATACGTATGTGCTCATGTGTGTGCATAGATGTATACATTTATGTTCTTGTGTAGGTGTAAACGGTTTGTGCGTGTGTGCCCACGTGTAGGAATGTGTGCTCCTGTACATGTGAGTGCTCACATACATATCTCCAGCCTGTAGTATCTTTCCTTAGCTGTCCCTCCCGGTCGCACCCTAAGTCACCTGGGTCGGCGCTAGTGGGCGGGGAGGGGCGAGTGGGGATATCTGCTTTGTCGTGGGAAGCTGAGGACTCAGAGCTTCAGCCTCAGGCTGCGCCCACCTTATGTCCCTGGACCACCACCCACTTATTCCGGCCGCCCGCTCCCAGACCTGTCCTGCTCTGAACTCGCGGGGTCCCCAAGGTGACCTGTGGCCCCCAACCCGAGACGCGGCGCAAGCTGGACGGCCAGCCCCGCCCTGCAACGCAGTCCCACCCGTTGCCGCTCACCGTGGGCCGCGACGCACGCGGGGAGCCAGAGCACGAGACAACACCAGCCCGCGGCGCCGGGGACCATCTCCAGGGCCCGGCCCGGCGCCGCGTTTCCTACCGCCGCCCCGCCGCGCGTCGCTCTCCCGACTTTAGTCTGACAGCTGCCCCGGCCTCCCGCCCACATACCCGCTCTCGCCGCGGGCTGGACGACGGGAACGAGGCTCACGGCTGATTGGCTCCGACGCCTGCTCATGTAGCCACACTTTCCGCCTCTGCGCCTTAGCCTACTTTCTATTGGTAGAGAGAAGTGGAGCCGGGGGCTGATTGGCTTAAACTCTTAACAGCTACAGCCAGCCCTCGCCTCAGCCCCGCCCCAGCATTTCTCAGTTTGGACTCCACTCTCCTGGTCCTCGAGGGCGGTGGGCGGGCCGCGAAGGACAAGCACTGGCGGTGTGCCGGTACCGGACTTGCTTCAGCTGCCGATAGTCGTGGCCGTTAGTCCTTGCGGTCTCGGTCCTGTCCACTCTAAGGCCGCCTCGCTTGACTACGATTAGCCTTCTCCCAGCTGCGCGTCCCTCCTCCCCACGCCTTCACGGGAAGGCACTCGTCTTGCGCCAGGGGGTTCTCCGCCCAGTGCCACCAACGCTTGCGCACTCACCGTGGATAGGCGCTGGGGACGCGGCCTGGCGCACGCCATCCACGAGGAGCCTCTGGCCAGTGCAAAGTCAGAAAACGGGCTTTGGGGCCAGCTTCCCACGCTCGCCCCGTTGACACTGTGTAACTATGACACTGGACACCGTAACCTGTCAGCCTCCGTTCTCTCATCAGTAAAATGGCCTTAATAATAGGACCAACGCAATAGGGTTATGAGGATTAAATGAGATCGCTCACGTAAAGTGCTTTGGCACCAGCCTATCCCACACTTTGCGTCCCACACTTTTGCCTTTATTGCATTCCTTGGTCTGGCGCCCGGGGATGGAGGAAGGTGGAATTAAGTTAGTAGGTGATGCGGGCCGAGCAAAGACCCTCCGTGCTCAAAGTAGCACGACCGAAATGCGGTGATACCCTCTTTAATGACCACCCCTCACTAGCGAGCCCCGGAAGCCCAGCCTCAGGTCCTTCTAGCCGCACCGACTCGGTGGTAACGAACCATAGAGTAGCGGAAGTGGTCCGTTCTTTTCCTCTCCCGGCCCAATCTTCTGGGTATTTCTATTGCGCGAAGCATTGTGGGTTGCTGGGCGACCGGGTCTCGGAGAAGAGGGGAGAGTGGCGGGCTGCTGAATCAGCTTCCAAAATGATGGTGAGTGGCGTCTCGCGCATCCGTCGCCATCAGCTGCTATCTGGCCGGTGGCCGGCCCTACTCGGCCGGGGCTTACTCTGTAGGACCCTTTTTTACTTGACGCTTCTGTTCTCGCCCAGATCCCCAGCTTATGGACCACCCCGGGCAGTCGCGGCCTGGCTCGGCCTGAGCACGGCGCTGAGCCGTTGGCGAGGGCTGCGTGGGGCTTTAGGGGAGTCTCTGGGCGGGCCGGCTGGGGACTACAAGTCCCAGGGTGCTTCGGGCCCGCAAACCCACGTCGAGGACCTCTTTTTGAGCCCCGCATGACCGGGACTTGCGTGAAACAGTGCAGGTCGGCCGTGGTTACGCGGTCGGCGCTAGACTTGGAAGCCCGGGCTGCCCTGAGATTTGCAGTCTATAAAGACGTGTGCTTCCTAGAACCGGCAGAGGCACATTGGGGACCTCATATTATGCCCGCCCAGGGACTCACTATGGTCACTCGCTGACCCTCACCGCAGTGTGCAGAGAAGGAGACGCCTTCCCTAGTACTTTTAATTCATTCACTCACTCGCTCAGTCATTAAATAAATGTGTCTCTAGTGCCTACTGAATGTACCAAGCCCTGGTGGTTGCCAGGGGGTGCAGCCTCTCAGCCAGGAGAACGGGAAAGGCAGATGGAGACACTGTATCGGAGGTGGGAAGACCCAGGCTCGGACTCCGGTGACATTAGAAAGACTTTTCTAGTTGGCTACCTAACTCTGGGTCTCGTTTTCTTAAAATGTGGGGCGAGGGAGTTGCTGTGAGTCCTGGAGCCACCTAAAGTGCTCCTTGTAGCCCTACTCCCCACACCTCTTTTCTCCCTCTCGTAGCTTCAGATGCTTCCCGTGGGTCCCAAGCCTCGATGGTATCTCCCGGGTTGTTGTTGAGTAGGGCCAGCTTCCGAGGTGGTGTTTGACCATGACTGAGATACTGCTTTCTGTGCACTTTGCAGTTCACTTATTCATTTGGGTCTGTCCGACTCAATCTGCTGTTCTTTTCCTGCTTCCTGCAGCTTTTCCCTGTCTTGTTAGGGAGGCAGACTCCTTTTAGGTGTTCTACCAGATGCCCTGTGAATCCCGCTTGTACCCAGCGTAGAAGGAAATCCGCATTTAACTGTACTTCTCTTCCCTTTATGTCTCCAGCATTGCTCATTCTTGAAGTCTTCTGTGCAGAGGCAGCATAGTATAGCAGTTTAGAGTAAGGCCTCTGGAGCTACACTGAATGCCTAGGTTTGTAACTTAGCTCTGGCACTTACTAGCTGTGTGACTTTGAGCATGTTATTTAATTTCTGGTTCTCAGTTTGTCAGTGTGCCTAGCAGATAGTAAGCACTCAGCAATGTTAGCTCTTACTTGGCGAGGTGGTTGTTTGGTTCCTTTCATCTCTGTAATCAGTCCACCCCGCTGCCAAGTCTTCCATAAGAGCTTTAGTTCACATTCACACAGCTGGGGATCAGAACCGCCATTCTCTGCCGTGATAAAACTTCACCAGTGGGCTCTATCTCGGTCACCACACTTGGGTTTTCCCTGAACTGACCCCTATTCTGTCAGATTGACTATTTCCCTGCTGTATTGGCTCTTAATATCTCCTTCCCATTTTTGGAACGTAAAACTTCTATCTCCAAGAGTCTTCCTGTCTTCAAATTGGCCCCTGGTATTCTAGAATCCTTCTGTAATCGAAAGAGAAGTGAAAAGGTCCCCTGAAACCTCAGTCCTGTGATGTTGGTACAGCTAGTATAAAATGTATGTCCTTGCTTTTGTGGTGTTGAGCGCTGTGTGCCTTGGCATATATACACACTTGTTCTTGTTTTGTAAACCATTAAGCTTAATGATGCTTAGTGAAAGTTTTAAAGTAGGATGAAGAGGAAGATCAGTAAGCTGAAATTCCAAAACCTTCCATGATACCTGTGACAGGATTACTGGAGTCTGCTTTTGTTTGTTTGTTTCTTTTTTTTTTTTTCCCCCGAGATGGAGTCTTGCTGTTGCCCAGGCTGGAGTGCAGTGGCGTGATCTTGGCTCACTGCAACCTCCACTCCCAGGTTCAAGCAATTCTCCTGCCCTTAGCCTCCCAAGTAGCTGGGATTACAGGCGTATGCCACCACGCCTGGCTAATTTTTGTGTTTTTAGGAGAGACTGGGTTTCACCATGTTGACTAAGCTGGTGTCAAACACCTGACCTTGTGACTCACCCACCTTGGCCTCCCAAAGTGCTGGGATTACAGGCATGAACCACCACACCCGACCTTGTTTCTTATTTATTAGAGTAATAAATAAAAAAAAGGAGTGAGGTTGAAGGTAACTAAGGGACGGAAGCTGGACTTTCCATACAGTGCCTGCTGCTGGGAAACTGTTAGAAGAGAACCTATATCATGCTTGGCTTGGTTTGACTCAACCCAGCTCTGCCACCTTTTCCTCCCCATAGACGCTCTCTACCCAGCCTGCCATTTCTTCTGGGCCTACAAAGCATAGAGAACCTGGGGAATCTGTGGTTAGCTGCTTCCAAGCTCTGCTTGCATTGTACTTAAGAACTCTAAGTAAATTTAGTGTTACTATACTGACAGTGCTTTTCTCCCCAAAAGTCAAGAAGCCAGTACTGTTAAACACTTACAAGTAACAGTTGGATTTTCAGCCCCAAAAGCTGCTGAATATTGCTTCATGCGTGACCAAATCTTGGCACTCTTCAAATTAAGGTTATTCTGGTCCTTGTTTTTGGAAAGCTTATACTTAAGATAGATAGTAATACAAAAGTTGTGAGCAAGTGCAAGTGAAGAGAAAGTTACGGGATCCCCTGTTCAGATGCCCCTGTTATTACTGTAGAGAAAACTTCTTGGAAGAATTGGAGCCCTGAGGAATTGGTGAACTGGTGGTAAGAAAGTGGTTTTGGTAGAAGATGGCAGTGACTATTTTAGATGGGGGTACACTTTGCAGGTTGAGGTGAGAAAAAGTGTACACAAGCATTGGATAAGTTAAGCTGTTAAGGAGGTGAAAGAACCTATTGAAGGTGGTAGAAAAGTGATTGAGACTCATGTTAGTTTTTGATTTAAAGTGTAATACTCCACCTGTGGCAGGGGTGGACCAGAGAAGACTTGGGGCTGCCATAAGGAATGATTCAGCAAGACTGGCAGATGGTGGGGCCTTTCAGGACACACATCTTTCCCTTACAGAAGGTGCCACAGACTGGGCCAGGAAGAATGCTGGCAGTATAGAGAAGCCATTTCTTGCCACCAGACCTGGGACACTCCAGCAAAAGGAAGGCATTTTCCCTTCAGTTGATGCCTGACCCCAAATGTAGGGGTTTACATGACAAGCATTCTTTTTAAAATAAAAAATAAAATGAGTAATGTTTGATTATTTGACAAACATTTAAAAAAAAATTAATGAGGACCTGGCATGGTGCCTCATGCCTGTAATCCTAGTGCTTTAGAAGGCTGAGGCGGGAGGGTTGTTTGATTCCAGGAGTTGGAGACCAGCTTGGGTGACGTTTTTTAAATACAAATTAAAAAAATTAGCCAGGTGTGGTACCACATGCGTTGAGGCCCAGCTCAGGAGGCTTGATCTTATAGTAAGCTATGATCTCACCACTGCACTCCAGCGTGGATGGTGGAGCAAGACCCTGTCTCTTAGAAATATTAAAAAAAAAAAAATAATAATAATATATTAAATTACTCCCACTCTCTTATTCCGTGGAGTTTATTGGGTATCTTTCGTTTTCTTTTTGTAGAGACAGGGTCTTGCCCAGTTCCCCAGGCTGATCTTGAACTCCATGAGCTCAAGTGATCCTCTTTTTTCTACAGTGGTTTTTGTTTTTATGTAAATCACAGTATGCCTTTCCTCTGCTGAAAGCTTCGCAGGGCTTTCCTTTTTAGGAATGAAATCTGAACTCCTCACCATAGTATGTCTACAAGTGGGTATGTGATCTGGTTCCTGCCTGCCTCTTCAGCTTTATTCCAGTCTTCCTCTTGCTTACCACCCTCCAGCTGTGCTGGCCAAAAGAGTTGAGCTTTTTAAGAAATTGACCAGTTAATAAGGAATCAGCCTCATGGGTGGCTAGACTCTGTCTTTGGCAGGAATTCCTCACTCCTCGTTGTTAGGCTGGGAAAACCCTGTGCTTTCCTGTGCCTTCCTTGCTCAGACATCTCATGTGCCTGTAAGGACTAGGCGATGGCTTTCAAACTTTTTATTGCATGCCACAGTAAGAAATACTCTTTTTTTTTTTTTTTTTTGAGAGGGAGTCTCACTCTGTCGCCCAGGCTGGAGTGCAGTGGCGCCATCTCGGCTCACTGCAAGCTCTGCCTCCCAGGTTCACACCATTCTTCTGCCTCAGCCTCCCGAGTAGCAGGGACTACAGGTGCCCACCACCACGCCTGGCTAATTTTTTGTATTTTTAGTAGAGGCGGGGTTTCACCGTGTTAGCCAGGATGGTCTCGATCTCCTGACCTCGTGATCCACCCGCCTTGGCCTCCCAGAGTGCTAGGTTTACAGGCGTGAGCCACCACGCCTGGCCAAGAAGTACATTTTTAATCATAGCCTAGTAACAAATTTAAACACAATAAAAGTTTTGAAATAGTATTTATCCTACTACATTCTGTGTCACACACAAAATTAGCCAGAAACACTTGAGAAGACTGGATCTAGTTTGTGGGCTCATCTCTGAAGGCTCACATTTGAATGCAGAGGGAAAGTACTCTGGTTTGCTAAGCCGAGAAATTACCCTCTGTGCTAATAAAGGTGGTCACTGGAGCAAATATATCTGAGCAGGCCCTTTAAAACAAGCAAGTATCCCTGTTTCTCAGAGTTTCTAAAGCAGGTCTGCAAATGAAGCCCTTACAGGGATAGGGAATGTTCTGGAGACCAATGCAATATAGAAAGAGAGAAACTTCTTCGGGGTATCTGATTGGAAATTAGTCACACAGAAACTTTATTGAGCCAGCATGAGAGGTGGAAACATTGCTATATGAATTAGATTTGCCATCATTTTTCAAAACAGGGCAAAGGTACTATTTGTTTCTCTGCCTGTTTTCCTACACTGCAGCTGAACATCACTGTTATATAAAGCTGACTGCCTAGGCATCTCCAGGACAACACCTCAAGCTCTTGGCATCTTGCATTTTGCATCAGTGCCCATCTGCTTCCCTAAGATTGAGCTGTAACACAGACAAGTGGATGTTTTGCTGCGGGATGAACATTTAGCAGGGTCTGCCTCTTCCTCCTGTGTTGTGACCTAATTCCTCCGCACAGGGAGTAAGGTCAGAAGTTGAAAAGGCCATGGTCATTCAGCTGGGCACTGGAGAACTCATGATTTGTTCTTTTTAGACGAGGTCAGTGCTTCTCAAACCATTTTCCTGTCTAGTATACCTGCAGGGTAGGCTAAATTTAATAGTGTCTCTGGAGGTAGAGGCTGGTTGGGGAATGGATGTGGTAGACAGTTGGGGGAAATGTGGTTTAAGAAGACCTCTAGATAATTCTGTTAAGGCAGAGATGGGAGCATTTTCCCCTTTCCCCTGCCAGTCTCATTATGATAGATGATTATTAAAAGCAGTTAATTTTTCTTTCTTTTCTAGCCCACACCAGTTATCCTACTGAAAGAGGGGACTGATAGCTCCCAAGGCATCCCCCAGCTTGTGAGTAACATCAGTGCCTGCCAGGTGATTGCTGAAGCTGTAAGGACCACCCTGGGTCCCCGTGGCATGGACAAGCTTATTGTGGATGGCAGAGGTAAGTCTACAGAGTTCCTCAGGCCTATGTGCAGAGAGGTGGCTCCTGGGGGGCGTTTGGGACTAGCATACGTTGGTCTCAGAAATCCCACTGTTTTTAAGATCGTGGAAAGATGACTCACTCTGAAGCAGTTGCAATTCTTATATTGTCCTGACTGCTGAGCCCATGTGGGAATATATGAGAGAACCTAGGCTCAAAAGCCTGTTGCCTCATAGGGAGACATGGCCTAGAAACATGAAATAGAACCATCTGGAGTTTCCTGTGGTCACTTCCATTGTTATCAAGACAAGAAAATTCCTGTTTATATCTTGGTATATTGATGTGTGAGGGTATCAACTGTGGTAAGAATATCTGAGTGTATACTTCTATTTAAAAAATCTTCTTTGTATCCAGTTGATATGTATTAATTACTCTTCAAGGAAAATTGGGAGTCTATGGTCTTCAAAAGCTTGTGATTTTAGACCCTTTGTGTACAGGGCGAATTCTGTATAGAAAGGTCGGATAGGTATCCTTTCCCTTCAGCCCTGTCGTGATCCCTTCTGCCCCATCCCAGTAAAGTGTACCTGGTCTCTAGGTCCAACTTGAAGACAGCATTTAAGAAAGGGGCTTTAAATTTTTGTTTGTTTCTTTTAAGGCAAAGCAACAATTTCTAATGATGGGGCCACTATTCTGAAACTTCTTGATGTTGTCCATCCTGCAGCAAAGACTTTGGTAGACATTGCCAAATCCCAAGATGCTGAGGTAGGAAAATAGTTGTGTGTTTAAATGGAGGTTGAAACACATGCTTGCTTGCTCCTTAGTTCTCCTCTATTAAATTTTTTTAAGATTTTATATAATTATAATTGTACAAGTAATACATGCTTGTAAAAGTATTTAGAATTATTAGCCTTTTAAAATTCATACTATTTCATTACATGTAGCTTTTCATATCCGCTAATACATTGGTGAATGACAACAGTCTTTAGATATCAGTCTACTGCCTGAGACCTTAACAGGTGTGCTGTCATTTGTTTGAGTTGCTAGGTTAAATAATTCCACCTCTCATCGCTTATAAAATGGGGCTGTAAACTAAGGATTCCAATCTGCCTTTTTTTTTTTTTTTTTTTTTTAAGGAGATGGGGTCTTACTATGTTGCCTGGGTTGGCCTTCAACTCCTGGGCTGAAGCCTCCTCTCACTTCAGCTTCCTTAGGCGTTGGAACTACTGGTATTTCCCAGTACACCAGGCTTATTTTTTTGAACTGATGATAAAATAGACATAAAATTTATGCTTGTAACCATTTTTAAGTGTATAATTCATGGCATTAGCCATTCTGTCTTTTAAAAATAAATTCTAACCCTGGAGTATTAATAAATGTGTTGACAGATAGGTTTTGTATTTTAGAGTACTGTAAAATAAGTATACTACAGATATGTCCTAAAGTTATATTAAAAGATTTATTAGGACCCACTAGCCTATAAAATAGGTATAGCATATTTAAAATTAAAGTGAGAAGAGTCTGGATTTGATTTGTTTTTGTCTTCAATGAGGGAATAATGCCTTTTGGTCCAGAAATCTGGCCACTTAAACCTTCTCTGTAGTAACCTTTTTTTTTTTTTGCCCCATGAGAATTTCTTACCTTACACAGTAAGATACATGAAGTTAAAAATAAATTTCTGGGCTGAGCATGGTGGCTCATGCTTGTATCTCATCACCTTAGGAGGCCACGGTGGGAGGATTGCTTCAATCCAGGAGTTTGAGATCAGCCTGGGCAATACAGCACGACCCCATCGCTACCGAAATTAATCTCTTCTGGTTTTAAGTTTATCCAATTTTCTTGAAAGCTCTTTTTTTCACCCTCATTAAGTAGGGTTTAGATCCCATCACAGAAAAGTACCATCTAAAAAAGATTAGCAGACTAGTAATCTGCTTATTCCCAGTTTTGTTGTGTTTTTTTTCTTTTGAGAGGGGGTTTCATTCTTGTTGCCCAGGCTGGATTGCAGTGGTGTGATCTCGGCTCACGGCAGCTTCTGCCTCCTGGATTCAAGCAATTGTCCTGCCTCAGCCTCCCGAGTAGCTGAGATTACAGGCGCCCACCACCACGCCCAGGTAATTTTTGTATTTTTAGTAGAGACGGGATTTCACCATGTTGGCCAGGCTGGTCTTGAATTCCTGACCTCAGGTGATCCGCCTGCCTCGGCCTCCCAAAGTGCTGGGATTACAGGTGTGAGCCACTGTGCCCAACCACCTTTTGGTTCTTAAACAATGTTTGTCTCATGCTTCTTGATACCATGATTTTTGTAAGTACTGTATTATAGTACGCATGACAATGACTGTCTTATCACAATGCCTTGTACGTAACATAAGCTCTCACTTAATTCATGTGTGTAATTTTATACCCTGAGAACATCTGATTGTCCACATCAGCCCTCTTTAGAGAATGGGGCTGTCTGGGGAATTAATTTTGTAGCCCAGGACTATTTGACATGATGGATATCTAACTACCATTACCTTCTTTCTACTTATTGTAAAAACCTGTGCTTCCAGAAAAAAGCTTGACATCCATTTAAAGAATACTCAGTTTAAATGGGTAGTGTGCCTGAAAATGGAGTTTCAGGGCTTTATTCCCTGAACATCAGAAAACGTGTATTTCCTGTCATCTTCCAGGTGGGTGATGGCACCACCTCAGTGACCTTGCTGGCTGCAGAGTTTCTGAAGCAAGTGAAACCCTATGTGGAGGAAGGTTTACACCCCCAGATCATCATTCGAGCTTTCCGCACAGCCACCCAGCTGGTATGGGCAGTACTGATTAACCTTGCCTTGGGTCTGGGCACCTTCACATTTCTCTTAGGAAGGGGAATTTCTTTCCAGGAGTGTGGAGGGACTGGGGAACAGGGTACTTTGGGCATTTTCTGATATCTCCCTAGTAATCTCAGTTCTACTATTCTGTAGCCATTTGATGAGGTGTATTACTTAATCTTTTTAAGCGTCAGGTTAGAGTCAGCCTGGTAGACTATGATGTAGACATAGTCTTTTAGTAAGGACTAGTTTTTATCAAGTACCTCATGGTGTATATTGAGACCTAACTATTTGCCCTCTAACCTTCATTTGTGATCTGGGACAAGTCATTTAATCTTTCTAGGCCTTACTTTCTCTCTTTGCTATCTCTAATTTGAGTAGTGACATTAAAATGAAATAATATATGAGGAGTACTTTGGAAAAGATAAATAGTTTATATATTTGTAGCATGTTTTATATATAACTAATATATAAAGTGGTAGAAGTTGTCATAGGTGTTTTTAGTAAACCAGGAGGTTTGGCTTAATCTCCTGTCACAGCTGTTTCCACTCATTTGTTGTAGTGTGTTACCTGCAGACCCAGAACAAAATCTTGGAAGCACCCTGATTCTTCAGAACTGTATACCCACTCTGCATTTCTGACTTTTGGAATTTTCTGAACTATAGAGTTTTACATTTTTCTGAGCAGTTACAATACCTAGAAGTGTTGTTTCAGCTGTAAAGTATAAATGCTTAGGATTTGGGAGTAAACAGACTCGGGACTATTGAGAGATTGGGGTCCATTTCAGCAGTTCATCTTTAGCATGAGAAACTCATTCAACTTCTGTTCTTGGCAGGCGGTTAACAAGATCAAAGAGATTGCTGTGACTGTGAAGAAGGCAGATAAAGTGTAAGTCTGTAGTGGGCCTTTTTTTTTTTTTTTTTTTTTAAAGAGACGTAGCCTTGCTATATTGCCCAGGCTGGTCTGGAACTATTGGGCTCAAGTAATCTCCCAACTCCGCCTCCCAAAGTGCTGGGATTACAGGTGCGAGTCACCGCGTCAGGCCCTTGTCAGAACCTTGACTGACTTCCTGTGGCCAAATTGGATGCAGAAGCATGCTGCAGTTCTTCTATGTGCCTGGGGCTGTTTGGCTCATGCCGGACCCTTGGCTGTGTCCCAGGCCACAGAGCACAAAAGAAGCTGTCGACTGTAGTTTAAAAGCTGCCACATATGAGATCTTTGACTGCAGTCACCATCTGTCACTGATAATCTGCCCTAAAGATACAGAAGGTGAAGTTGGAGAGGGCTGAGTTTAGAGACTGGAAGGGAACTACCTCCACATGGTAATAGAATCAGATAAGAGGGATTTGGTTTTCAAGACCTGATGCAGATTCTACCCTTGTGTCCCAGGGAGCAGAGGAAGCTGCTGGAAAAGTGTGCCATGACCGCTCTGAGCTCCAAGCTGATCTCCCAGCAGAAAGCTTTCTTTGCTAAGATGGTGGTGGATGCAGTGATGATGCTCGATGATTTGCTGCAGCTTAAAATGATTGGAATCAAGAAGGTACAGGGTGGAGCCCTCGAGGTAAGCCTGCTGTGACCTTCCTAGACAGCTCTTGCTTTCATATTGACTCTTCAGACAACTTCGTATGGCAGAAGGGTACTCATTACAGGAGTAAAGAGAATGCATGTTAGGCAGGAAGTCAGACTTATATTGTACTTCCCGTACTGCCATTAGAGGCTGTGACTAGATAAACTTGGTAACCTCTGTGGATATTATTTGTCAGCAGAATAGAAAAATTGGACTGGATGATTTTCAGAATCTCAGGTTCTCTGTGTCAGTGGGTAGTTGGGGGGTAGTAGAACTAGCTCAAATAAATTATCAGTGACCTCCCAATTAATGCATCTGAGAGGGATTTTTCAGTTCACTGGTTTACTCCTAAGTGATACTGTTAAGCTCGCCCTTCTTTCATTCATTTATCTTGAATAGGTGATACATATTTCAAACTGTGAAGGGGCCTAAAGTGTTTCATGCGCTACCCCTGCCCCATATACCGCCACTATTAGTTTGTGTGTATCCTTGCAGAATTACTTTGTGCATATATGAGTTTGTATGTAAATACTGTTTTTTAAAGACAAAAGATTGCTTATGTAGTGTTCTGTAGCTTGCTTTTGTCCATTTAACAGCATACTCTAGAAACTGATCCGTATTAACATGTGTAGCTCTTAACTCAGCACCCTCCAGTAGAGCTTTCTGTAGGGTGGTGGGACTGTTACATATCTGCACTGTCCAATATGATAGCCCTATCCACACTTGGCTACTGAGCACCTGAAATGCAACTAATGTAACTGAGGAACTGAATCTTAATTTTATTTCAATTTAAATGGCAACACGTAGCTAGTGGCTACTGTCTTGGACAGCAGAACTCCTCCTTTTTAACACAGCAGTGTCTGTCTGGAAACGTCCTTGGTATGTCCACGCTACTTTTGGCCTTTGCAGTCTCTGGCCTCCTGTACTTACTTCTCGTCGTCAGTGACCTCAACTGAAGCGATTTGGGTAGAGGAGGACCAGCTTGAAAGATAGCCTGGCCCTTCTCTTTAAATTTTACCCTCCCAAATTGCATTCCCACTTTGCCATTTCCCCTCCTATTGTGGCACATGTCAGACCAGTGGGCTGAGATTCTCTGTGTATAATAAAACCGTGAGGAACCTGGAGGTCATCTGAGCCATTTCCCTGTCTTCATCATGGCTTGCTGACTTTGTCTTTACTCACTGCTTTAGTAGCAATTTTTCATCTTCTCTTGGGCCTTCCTACTTCCATAAATGCTTGAGATTAGATTGGCATCCACTAAACTAGAAATTAGGACTAATAATCTTACCTGGCAAGAAAGCCAGGGACTCTAAGCCACACTTGTGTTTTTCCCAGACTGTCCTACATTCGTTAAATACATACAAACCTGACCCAGAATTCAATAAATAGTGGTAGTGATTATTTACTTGTTACCAGGGTTAACTGAGAATTTCCTGATCCATATCTTTAGTCCTCACCTCTCCTCTGAGTCTCATGCTCTTGTATCTAACTGCTATTAAACGCTTTATCTTGTCCTCCAGTGCTGTGATAGCATTTTCTGTATTTCCTGTCATAGTTGGTGTCACCACCGTTTATTCAAACTAGGAATCTGGGATCATCCTTGAAAACCCTTCTGACTCCAACCTGTCAATTACCATTGTTCCATTTTCCTCGTGATTTCCTAATTATTTCTTGAGACTGTCTCTTTTACTCTTTCCTGGGACCATTGCCACCCCTCTTCCCAGTTTTGGATCCCCTAAATCCATTGTACTTATTTACTGTTTGCAAGGTGAAGTCTCCTACTTTATTCCTCTGCGTAAAGCCTTCTGACGTCTGCACTCCCTATACAAAGCCAGGCATTAACAGAGCCTGTAAGACCCTTCTAAACTGGCCCCTGCCTGCTTCTCCTCTCTCCCCCTTACTGGCTGGTTCTTTAAATTCTAGCAACTTCAAATGGCTTTTCATTCCCTGATTCCACAGCACTGCCTCCCACCTCTTAAGAGCACTCGTTTTTTCCTTTTTTCTGTTTAACTAATTTCTGCTTATCCATCATTCAGCTCAGGCATCACTCCCTTTAGGAAGCTGTGGATTTGAATGATGCAGGAATTGGGGACAGATACTCTTCACCCATGGGTTACAGGATTATAGATTAGAATTGTAGATGAGCACTGGCAGAGAACCTAAAGGTTATTGAACTGAATACCCTTTTTTATGGTGTGGGAAGTGACTCGGTCATTTAGTAAGGAAAGGATCTGACATTGGAACCTAAGTCTCATGGTAGTGCTGAGTCAGCCCTGAGTGCAGTGTGCTTTCTATTATGCCCTGCTGTTAAATCCAACCCACAGAGAAGCTCTGTTGTGGAACAAGTGGTAGAAGATCCTAACTTGAGGGATTGAGGTCTGAGGAGCTGCAGTGATAGCTTAGAAATTACACGGGGGATTTCTGATTCTTATGACCTTTTGGCTTCATCTTCTGGAGGGAGGAAGCGTCAAGGCTGTAGTATCCATGCTATTGGGGGTATGGGGGTGGAGGGTGCAGTGCAAGTTACGGGGTACATGGAGGTGTGCAGGAGGAGACTTGAGATTTGGGAGTTGGGGCATAGAAGCGGGTAGCATTGCACGACTTTTGCCTTCTTTGTAAACACCTGGCTTCTCTTCTGGCATGCTTTATGGAAGTTTGTAGAGCATTCTCCATTGGCCAGTGCTGCAGAAGTCAGTCTTAGAGGACAGCCCAGTAGGCCTTTACCATGCTTTGCCTCTGCTAACCAGATGATTTTCCTTAATGCTAAAGGGATAACTGAAATAATATGTTGTGGTGTTTAAAAAAAAAAAAAGATTTGTCTCCGATTTTATGATAACAGAAAGGCTGTGTTACAACAGTGAAATAAAGACATCATTAGCTCAGTTCACAGGAATAGATAAGCACTAACCAGCAAAAAAGTAGTTTGATTTTATTTCAAACTAGTACCAAACTGTTAAATTGTTTGTTTTTTTAAAACAGGATTCTCAGCTGGTAGCTGGTGTTGCATTCAAGAAGACTTTCTCTTACGCTGGGTTTGAAATGCAACCCAAAAAGTACCACAATCCTAAGATCGCCCTTTTGAATGTCGAGCTCGAGTTGAAAGCTGAGAAGGACAATGCTGAGATAAGAGTCCACACAGTTGAGGTAGGTGGGTTCACCAGTTGGTGGGGGCATGGAAATGGACAGCTTTCTGAGCCAGAGCCCTGGATCTTCATGGCTGTTGTGGGCCCCTTTCTCTTCCTGCCCCCCTGAATATTGGTATCTAAGTACTAGGCCCCCTTCTTTCCATACTCTATATTCTCCCTGAGTGACCTTGACCTGAGGAAATTTGGATAGGGCAGACCTGTTGAAATATGCTCTGGTCCTGGGGAAGGGGTTGGCAGGGCCTCTATAGCTACATAGCCTGCCCGGTATTTTGGTTCCTCTTGTTGGTGCAGGTGTGAGTTCCTCCACTTCTAGACTAGACCTAGTGCTGCAGAGACAGGTGTGCTCTCATTGTTGATGTTACCCAGGCTACCTCTGGAGGTAGCCGTGTCACCCATCTTTGAGCAGTTCTTGGGGAAGGGGTCTTTTTTTTTTCCTTCAAGATGGAGTCTCACTCTGTCGCCCAGGCTGGAGTGCAGTGGTGCAATCTTAGCTCACTGCAACCTCTGCCTGCTGGGTTCAAGCAATTCCCCTGCCTCAGCCTCCTGAGTAGCTGGGATTACAGGTATGTGCCACCACGCCCAGCTAATTTTTTTTGTATTTTTAGTAGAGACAGGGTTTCACCATGTAGGCCAGGCTGGTCTTGAACTCCTGACCTCAGGTGATCCACCCGCCTCGGCCTCCCAAAGTGCTGTGATTACAGGCATGAGCCACTGTGCCCAGCCAAAGGGGTCTTATTGGGAACTCCATGAATCCAGCACCTCAGAAGAGGCTAGACCTCAGCCAGGTTCAATTATTTCTCACATCTTGACAGCACTAGCTCTGGTTCTCAGCCTTGGGGTTACTTTCTGTTTTTGTGTTGGGGAGTTTCAGGTGATTCGTAAGTCATCTTATGGGGTCCTTGTTTGCTTGGACTGAGGAGTGGCTATTCTGTTTATCTCTGTTAATTCCCAGATAAATCAGCATGTTTTATTTGGTGGGGGCGGGTGGGTGTATTTTACCTTACCATATATGTCAACCTTCACCCCAAAGCATTCTCATCCTTTTCTGGGTCTCTCCAGGATTATCAGGCAATTGTTGATGCTGAGTGGAACATTCTCTATGACAAGTTAGAGAAGATCCATCATTCTGGAGCCAAAGTTGTCTTGTCCAAACTCCCCATTGGGGATGTGGCCACCCAGTACTTTGCTGACAGGGACATGTTCTGTGCTGGCCGAGTATCTGAGGAGGATCTGAAGAGGACAATGATGGTAACCAGATTTTCACAGGCTGCTTCTTGGCCTTTGTGGCCCTGAAGGGTTTTCACTGACCCCTGGTATAACAGATAGTGTACTGTCAAGTTGGCATGTGAATTGAGCCCTGTTTTTTTTTTTTTTAAACTCTCTTTTTTTCCAGGAAGCACTCCATTTCCATGTGTGTGTGCCCAGTGGCACAAACTACTACAGTCTAACCAAAACAAGTCCAGAAATCTGCTTTGTGAGAGAACCTAGCAGTAATGCTATGATTAGCTGGACAAACTCAAATATGGATTCTTCTAGCCAGATTTCTTCCCTTTCATGAGCATCCCACAAACGATACTTTTAGGTTTAAAGTACTCCTGAGTTCAGGTGCTGGACCCAGTGCCACCCTAGTTTAGGGGAGGGAGTATAAGCTGAATCGAATGGGTCCTTATCTCCTTTTTAACTTCTCCTGTTTGCCCTTGATGTGTTTTAGTTCTGTTTTGGTTTTTTGCTCTTTCAGAGGTGGGGAAGGGTCGCCTGGAAGTCAAGGGAAAGGGCGGGTAATGCAGAGGCATGGGAATTGGCCTTGAGACGAGGTGGCAGGAAGCTACCTGGCCTCGGGAACCTTCACTGCTAGATCTTGCCTTCCTTGCTCCCTAGGCGTGTGGAGGCTCAATCCAGACCAGTGTGAATGCTCTGTCAGCAGATGTGCTGGGTCGATGCCAGGTGTTTGAAGAGACCCAGATTGGAGGCGAGAGGTGAGCCGTGGGCCCAGGCCGAGCTCACAACCCGCCTGGATCTGGTCTTCTGCCATCTTTCGGCTGTGGTATACAGGTTTTACAGAGTCTCACCTTTGAGCCATAAAGAGCTCAGATAATGTACAGCATTACAGGAAGATCTAAAGCCTTGACTCCACAATCTTCTATGACCTGGCGGTACAGTTGTAGACCTTTCCAAGAAAGCGTCTGTAAGGTTGGGATTGGGTAACCTGAGTGAAGAATGTAAGAGCAGCTGCTGAGTGTTGGGAGGGCTGGCAGTGAGGGCAATACAGTAGGACGGTGGCAGACAAGAGTTCATGTGTGTACTATTTAATCCTGGGCCTAGGTACAATTTTTTTACTGGCTGCCCCAAGGCCAAGACATGTACCTTCATCCTCCGTGGCGGTGCCGAGCAGTTTATGGAGGAGACAGAGCGGTCCCTGCATGATGCCATCATGATCGTCAGGAGGGCCATCAAGGTACGGGGCTGATGGCCTCCTGCCTGCACAGCCTATTCTCATCTCCCTAGCTGATCAGACCTTGGATTTGTGTGGTGATTCCTTCTCTATATAACCTGCCCTTTCCTGGGTGGTGTGGTGAGCCCTGATTTGCCCCACAAATGGTAGAGAAACTGAGCCTCCGTTTCTCAAAAATAGGTCATCCTGCCTTGAAAGCTAAGACTTGTTCTTTTAGCCAGGTGTGGTAGCTCACACCTGTAATCCCAACACTTCGGAAGGCCGAGGTGGGAGGGTTGCTTGAGGCCAAGAGTTTGGCACCAGCCTGGGCAACATAGCGAGACCCTGTCTCTACAGAAAAAAAAATTAGCCAGGAATGGTGGTATGTGCCTGTAGTCAGTCCCCGCTACTTGGGAGGCTAAGGTGGAAAGATCCCTTGAGCCCAGGAGTTGGTGGCTACAATGAGCTATGATCACACCACAGCACTCCAGCCTGGGCAACAG
Organism: Mandrillus leucophaeus; assembly: GCF_000951045.1. Taxonomy (NCBI): domain Eukaryota; kingdom Metazoa; phylum Chordata; class Mammalia; order Primates; family Cercopithecidae; genus Mandrillus; species Mandrillus leucophaeus. Next base: position 2,685,941 of record NW_012102210.1, read on the forward strand.
AGCAAGCAGAAGAAACACTTGATTTTGTTAGCAAACTGTGGAGCTAATGTAGTCAGGTATTCCAGTAATTGTGCCAGTGTCCTTGAGCTGCAGGTGACCTTGAAAATAGAAACCACAAGGTTCAGGTTGAAGTTGGGATGTTCTAGATAGGGGCTATGTCTGGGCTTTTGGGGCTTGGGATGGAGGAAGGAATGAAGAACCACTCTTTCTGGACTGAAGGGACCTACTGAGTGGCCCCGCATGGAAGTTTGGACCAGGGGCCTTCTTCCATTGAGAGGTCTGATCTCTGCAGAATGATTCAGTGGTGGCTGGTGGCGGGGCCATTGAGATGGAGCTCTCCAAGTACCTGCGGGATTACTCAAGGACTATTCCAGGAAAACAGCAGCTGTTGATTGGGGCGTATGCCAAGGCCTTGGAGATTATCCCACGCCAGCTGTGTGACAATGCTGGCTTTGATGCCACAAACATTCTCAACAAACTGCGGGCTCGGCATGCCCAGGTGGGTCCTTTTTCTCCCCAGGGTTCCGGGTTTGGGCAGGTGGGCTGGGTTCTGAATGTGAGCTGTGCTTACTCAAGCTGTTCACGCTTAGCCCAGGAGATAGGCTGCAACTCCACCCAGCCTGTCTACCTGACCACCTGCCTCCTCTGAGGGCAGAAGGAAAGCCATGGTGCTAGCACTGGAGATCCAGGGTTTCTTCATTGCTTCTACCAAGAATATGATTGTGGCTGGCCGCGGTGGCTCACGCCTATAATCCCAGCACTTTGGGAGGCTGAGGTGGGTGGATCATGAGGTCAGAAGTTCGAGACCAGCCTGGCCAACATAGTGAAACCCTGTCTCTACTAAAAATACAAAAATTAGCCAGGTGTGGTGGTGGGCACCTGTAATCCCAGCTACTTGGGAGGCTGAGGCAGGAGAATCGTTTGAACCCAGCAGGCAGAGGTTGCAGTGAGCATAGATCGTGCCATTGCACTCCAGCCCGGGTGATAGTGCGAGACTCTGTCTCAAAAAAAAAAAAAAAAAAAAAAAAAGTATGATGCTCCTCATGGTACCACAGGAGGAACCTTGCATCCACCTTCCTGGAAGCACACGCTGACTACATAGAGTGGGCTTATCAGTGTGGTGAAGCCCTCCAGAGCCCTCCAAGTGTGACCCTCGGTTAGTTACTTCAACCTCTCTGAGAGTTTAATTTCTCCGTTTGTTAAATAGATGTGGGTTTGTTAAGTGCTCAGCACCCAGTGAATGACCCTGCTTCTGGCTTGTATTAGGACTTTTGCTTAAAGTGACTTTATCTCTGTGTCTCACTTGCCTCATCTGTAAAATTGGTCTATTTGAAGCAATGAGATGAGAGATTGAATAGTATTTTTGTCATTCTTGTTTATCTTGGGAACTCATTGTTTGATAGATATATAGTCCTCAGGTGACCTGAGGATGGGGCTACCCCGAAACACAACAGCTTGCCTGGGAGAAGATCCCAGAGGTCTTGTGTGGTATGTCCAGGGTTAAAGGGAGGAGTTGGCGGGAGTAGGGATGTTTCCAGGTTCCTGACATGCTGCCATAGGAAGATGCAGTATTCTTCAGCAAAATGCCACCAAGTTGAGAGAGTCTGTGGGTTCCTAGCAGTGTCTTTTGGAGTACCAGTTTACAAGAGGAAAGTTGAAAGCAGTTTCATATTACCTCCTTTCTTTTCCTACTCTTTCAGGGGGGCACATGGTATGGGGTGGACATCAACAACGAGGACATTGCTGACAACTTTGAGGCCTTCGTGTGGGAGCCAGCTATGGTGCGGATCAATGCGTTGACAGCAGCCTCTGAGGCTGCGTGCCTGATCGTGTCTGTAGATGAAACCATCAAGAACCCCCGTTCAACTGTGGATGCTCCCCCAGCAGCAGGCCGGGGCCGTGGTCGAGGCCGCCCGCACTGAGAGGCACCCCACCTGTCACATGACTGGCTGGCTGCTGGGTGCACCTACTCTCCTTGGCTTGGTTACTTCATTTTACAAGGAAGGGGTAGTAATTGGCCCACTCTCTTCTCACTGGAGGCTATTTAAATAAAATGTAAGACTTCGGATAACTTTGTAAATTATTTTGGCACAGTACTCATAAATGTCTGGCTGTAGCTCCGAATTTTAGCTTTACGTGCACTCGTCCAACAGGGAGACAAGAGCATTCTGGGGTCAGCTCCACTAGAGTGGCCCCTGTCTGGAAGTTTTACTATGGTTGCATTCTTCGTTCCAGAAGTGGCTGGACAACATGCAGTTGCTTTCTTCTAGCATCATCGTATTAGCCCTGGCCTAGCCAGGCACTGCTCCCAGGGTTTCTCTGGTTTGAGTGAATGGGTTATATTACCTTGTCTGCCCCTTCTATCTCCATATTCTTTTGGTTTAGTCTTTTGTTCCCTCTTACTCAAGACTGTGAGAAGGGTGTTTTAGGGAGGGTCTCATGCTCTCTAAACTCTAGTGATCCCTTGGAAGTCGTCTAAGGAGATGACTGAAAGCACCCCCCTGGTCTTTTCAGTTTAGCCCCCAGTGATCTTGGTCGTTTTGCTTTCTTGTGACCAATGGGAGTTTGGAATGGCTGGCACAGATGAGCTGGAAATCCAGCAGTGTCTAACATCCTCCTCATTTACACTGGTCCTGATAGCTGGCCTGCACCCTTCTGTAGTTGGTCGTTGTTAAAGCTGGAGGTAAATATGTCATTGTCAGCCATTGAGACTTGCTAGCTAAAACTGGAAAGGGATTTTTTTAAAAAAATTATCTGAACCCAGTCACTCCTGGTTAGATGGACTCAAAAGCACAGAGGGTGGTGGGCAGGTCCAGGCTTTGGAATCTAGCATTCCTCCTAACTTGATGGTCTTTGGGTAGACTAATTTTTCTGAGCCTCTGCTATTCTACCTGTATGACAGGGTAAGAGTAGCTGTCTCAAAGAGTAGTGAGACTTAAATGTTCATTTTACTTGATGTTAGGGACACAATTTAAGCCTAAAACACTTACTCTTTTTTCTGATTTTAAATATTTCGAGACCCTAGGAATCAAGTCAGTGGCACAAGGGCATTTTGGATGAGGAAGTCAAGGCCAGACCATGATGGCAACCTGATCTCCCACAGTCAAAGCCTGATTGGCCAGAGCCTCCTGAGGCAGCCAATCCAGGGAGGGGATGGGCAGTGCCTGCTGCCCTGTTGTACTGGTGCTGAATTTGCCCTTGAAGGTAGTCTCCCAGCTGAGAGTAAGAAATGATGTATCTCAAGGCATTTCCTCTGGATGCACACACTGAAAGCAGGGTTGAGCGGTGGCAGGACAGTAACCCTAGGTGGCTTTTCTGCACTCCTGAGGCAAGTTTTTGTTTCTGAGACAGGGCCTCACTCGGTTACCTAAGCTGAAGTGTACAGTGGCGTGATCTCAGCTCACTGTAACCTCCACCTCCCTGGCTCGATATCCTCCCACCTCAGCCTCCCAAGTAGCTAGCACTGCAGGCACATGTCCAGCTGATTTTTAAATTGGGTTTCACTATGTTGCCCAGAGTAGTCTCGAATTCCTGGGCTCAAGCAATTCTCCCACCTCAGTCTCCCAAAGTGCTAGGATTACAGGTGTGAGCAACTGTGCCCGCTGGCAAGTCTTGCTAATACTTCATTCCACTGGGTTACCTGCCTTTGTACACTTGAGCTGCAGAAAGACCATGATAACACAGATGACCAAGTGTGGCCACAATACCATTTACTTTTCTGGGGCAGATATACCAGTTTCACCATCTTTTTTATTGGATACAGAGCCATAAATTCTCTGATGCCCATGTGAGTCCTTTTAAATACATACACTCAGGTACATTCAGCAAAGGGCATCTTATGGGTGACATGGAGCAAAGTGCTGGGATGGCGATGCCTGGGTGGGGCAGAGAAGTGTGGCCAGGAAAGGCCCCCTGGGGGCTGGAGGTACAGGCACCACTTCAGAAACAAAAATAAAACCAAAAATTGCTTTCCACCCCTCTGCCTATGCTTGGGGCTGGGGAAGCTACCCTCTCACGCTCAGGCCCATTATAGCCTAGCTGTGCAGGAAGGCAGGGCCTAAGGGCCAGTTATGGAGGTCACCCACCAGTGGTGCCCACTAGAACCAAGCCTGCTGGCATCAGCCACAAGGCAAGCCTGGGTCACCTCAGGCCTCTGCCCTGGATACAAGACCCTTGCCAGGGCAGAGCTGAGGCTGGCAAGCCCAAGGCCAAGCCTCCCTTGGCCCATGCTGGCAGTGGCAGAGGAGGCTTAGTCTCATGGTGGGGAGCCTGCCTGATTGTCAGGGCAGCCTTGGGACTGGCTGAGGTCCCAAGGGGTTGGGGAGGGAGTCGTTGCCTTAGCTGGCCCTGGTATTCTGATCTTTACCCAATCCTAAACCTTATCCTCAGGCAAGGGCTGCAGATGAACACACTTGTCCAGGAATACATACATACACACAATACACAGCAATATATACAGAAATGCAGGCCGGGCACAAGGCTGGGTGAGAAAGCATGGCCACTGGGGTAGAGAGAAGGACCAGGCCCCCAGGGGAAGGAAGTTACACTCATCAGGGACTGACAGGCTGGGACATGTCCCATGGGTTCGAGTTAACTTCTCTGGGCACTTGGGCCATATACCCACTCACTCTCTCTCCTGTTTTTACCCCAAGTCCAACAGGAACTGGGACTTTGGCACCAATAGTCACTCTGGGAAGGCCTCCTTCAACTTAGCGCCTTAGAGGGATTGGGGCCCAGGTGACTCCCCACCTGTGGCCCCAAAGATTAGAAACCAGGACCAGGGTAATAGGCAGGACCCAAAGGCAAGGGATGGAGCCAAACCTTGGAGTAGGAGGCCTTGGGAAGGAGGCCCTTTTTTTTTTTTTCCCCCCCGCCTTTCGAGGCAATTCCTGAGGGGCTGGCTCAGACTCGAGTGTCACAGGACCAAGAAAACAGGAGCTGCCTTGATCCTTAGGTGGTCTCTCCTGGCTGGGGAAAGGCCGTGGTGCTGGGCAGCCCACCCACTCTTTATTCCCACAGGGATGCATGTAAGTGCATCTTCATTTCCTGTCGGTGCTGTGGGGAAGCAGCCTAAATAAAGCATGAAGTACTTAAGCCAAGTACACCAACCTCCCAGGTAGGCACTGGAGCCAGACTGGATGGCAGGGGGTGGTAGAAACACCAAGTGGCCACCCCCACTGGGCCTCTACACATACCTGGGTCCCCTGGAGCAGGGCTGCTTGCTCTCAGATATTCCTTTCTTGCATCTTACTGGGTATGAGATGTGGAGGGATCCCTTTGGGTGGGTAAAGATGGATGAAATGCTTCTGGGGATAGCCAGGCCCTCTGTCCTTGTTCCCATCCTCAGCCCTAGCTGTATGGTTGCCAAAGAAATCAATGCATAGAGCCTCCCAGCAAGCAAAAGCTCCCTACTCAGCAGCAGGGCTCATCCCCAAGGAGAGAACAAAAGAAGAGCGTCAAGGGGCTGGTGGGGCAGGGGCTGCAACGCTGCCAGTGCTCAGGCATGCATGAAGGCTGGGGGGCACAAGTCTGTCAGCCCGGGGGTACGTGTGCAGTGGGATACTCTGACCTCTCATTCCTGCTGCAAAGGATTGGGCCTGCTCACACATATCCTTCACACACAGCCAGAACAAGGTGGAGGACTGAGGGGCTTTCCTGGAAATAGCCAAACCCGTGGGAAGTGGACGTCCCCCAGGCAGAAGGGTATCTTGTTCACCCCTCTGCCTCCAGTGCTGGTGGTGCTCGGTACTGTTGCACGAATGAATGAATGAGTGAAACGGCAACTAGCGTTCTGGCCTTTCAGCACCACCTTTCTCCCCCCTAGCTCGCTGCCCATATGCCCCAACCTCCTTTCCCAGGGCTAATGCCAGGCATTCTAGTGTGTACCACCCGGAGAGACGTTGCCCAGAGCCTTGTATTCAGGGATGGAAGGTCCCTGGGACAGAGAAAATCCCTCAGTTGGGCAGGCTGAAGCCAAGCAGGGCATCCCTTTGTGCTTTGTCCAGGAGACAGGGAAGGCAGCACCTCTGGTTCTGGGGTCACAGGGAGCAGGAGCTGCAGTGTGCAGTTGGCAAGGCAGGACCAACAAATCCAAGGTATCCAGGCCCTTAGTGGGCCTCCACCTCCCTTCCAGGCCTCTGGAGGAGAGGAAAGAAAGCCGTGCTGCTTTTTCCTGACCCCTGAGGACAGGGCTGGTGCAGGGAGAAGCCAATGGAGCCAGCGGCTCTGGGGTAGGGGCAGGGGGTGCCACACACAGCCAAGGCTTCGTGCAGGACTGGGCAGGGAGTTGCCAGCATGACACCCTTGGTATTTTAGATTTTCAAAGGGCAGGGACAGAACAAGCCACAGGAGGAAAAGTCAACAATGATAGCAAGATCTGGGACAGAGCTAGGGAGTGACGCCATGGGAGCTGGGTGTGCTGCTGCGTCCGTGGGGTCCCAGCTCTGGAGGACTCTTTACAAGGTAACCGAGGGCTGGGTTTTCATGTCCAAGCCAGGTTGCGTTAGGGAGTTGGGTTCCTGGGAAGGACTGGGTAACGAGGGGACCCCATCCCCAGCCAGGACCAGCAGCCGAATGGCTAGGGCTGGGAGCTGATCCTATCTAGGAGAGAAAGAAACCCTAAGATAGATCTAGTTTAGATGTTTGAAAGAACTTTCCAAATGAGAGTTGGTAGGACCCCCGGCCTCTGAGCCACTATGGGAGTTCTGAGAGGAGGAACTGGGGAGACCTCAAGCCTTTGGAGCCTTGGTTCTGAGACCTGATCCTTTGGGGACTGCAAAGGCCAGTGAAAAGCCCCACTGGAATCCTGTGGCTTCTAAGCCAAGTGGTTCCAGCCCAGGTCCAGCACTTCCCCTAGGCAGAAGACCCCAATGCAGCCCTCAGCCCATGGGGCCCGTGGAGACCGAGGAAGGGGGAGTGAGTCTGTTGAGGATGCTCTTCCTCTTCCTTGGCCCCATGGGTCTGGCTCCCTGCCAAGGCTACATCTTCAAGCAAGCTAATTAGACAAGGAAGCAAAGCAAGCCACCCTCCTCCTGGCTTCCTCCACGGCCTCAGCACAGAGGGCGGCCCCGTGCCTCCCTCCCAGACAGCCTTGGTGACCCGAAGGCCATCAGGTTCCTGCCCAAGCACCTGGATTAGAAGGAAATTCTTTGAGGACAGGAAGTACTTCTCACTGTGACAGGGCTGCCTGGGGCTGGGACCTGGACCCTCTGGAGGGTCCCTCAGGAATGAATGTAGGTATAAAAAGGTGCGCCTTTCAGCTTTGAATTTAGCTCTGGTATGCGGTGGGGTGTGGGGTTGGGAGGAGGGGTCTTGTCTTACAGCAATAAATAAGTTTCCTCCCCCTGGCAATCCCCCACCGTGGAAGGGTGGTCTCATCCTGGAGAGAAGTTCTGGGTGACTGTTTCCTTTCCAAACCCACCCCCACTACCCCACTGTACTGCTGCCCCCAGCTTTTGGCTGACCACGTGCCCAGGTTCCTAGGTCTGCCTGTGGTATCCCCAGAAAATGTGGATCCAGAGCCTAGGCAGGCTGTCTGAAGGGGTGCCCCCAGAAGGCTGGGGCAGGGTTGGGGAGAAGAGTCCTCCTTGCCAAGTCTGAGCTGCCCTGTGGAGCCCCCGCTGGCCTGGGGCCCCAGAGGCTCCTGACCAGGAGGCTGGGCCTCAGGAAGGAGAGGCCGGCCAGAACAGCTGAGGAGCCACTGGGTGGTTATTGCAGATCCTCCAGGTGATGATGACACCAGGCGCTGGTGGTGACAGCTCCTCAATGGCTGTGCCAGAGGCTGCTCCAGCCGGGGTAGGGTCGGGGTCGGAGGGCAGCTTCTGTCCAAGCCCCTGTACTAGGGAAGCAGTGCCCTGGGTCAGGCCTGTTGCTCCGCTGCTCCAGGAGGAGGACAGGAGATTTGTCAGTCCCCCTCCAGAAGCCAAGGATAACACTTGGCCTCCAAAGGTCTAGTCCAAACCAGGGTCCCTCTGAGGTCCAAAGAGAGTGCCCTGATATGGGGCTGGCAGGGGCCCTGCCGCCCCCTACCCGGGTTAGCAGCCGCCTTCCACCTTGATGTGCAGAATCTTAGAGAAGCCGGGCCTCCGTCGCAGGGCCTGCGGACCGAACCCTGGGTTAGTTCTCCCTCCTGCCACACTCACCCAGGTCACCAGCCCCAGTTCAGGGATGCCACTTGGGGTCTTGGACAGCCTCAGAGCCGACCCCTCACCTGGAGTTTTGTCACCATGTCCTCAAACAGCTTTTGGGCCTCAGGGCTGCCGGGCTCTTTGAAATAATCCGCAATCCCAATCTGGACCACAATCGACTTGAGGTTCCGGCAGATGCCTGAGAAAAGGTGGGCAAGGCAGGGGCGGGTTTGGCCTGGGCTGTGGAGCTGCCTCCTCTCCTCTCACTAATTAATGAAATCAGACAATCAGGTGCCAGCCACCGGGAACACGACACAGGACCCATGCCACCTGGGGGCTTGCGACAAGATGCGGGGAGAGGTAGGTGGGGCTGAGGGACAGGAGAGGCTGCAGTGGCCTCTGGGAGGGTGAGTGGGCAGCCGCCAGTTGTCCAAGGCCTCTAGGAACTTCCCTGACACAGGGGGCAGCTATACCATGGTCTGGGCATTTGGGGATGAATGACAAGGAACCGAGTGGCTGAGGTGAGGCTCGCGGATCCAGGCTCAAGCACAAAGGAGGGGGAGGTGGGACAAACACTTGGGAACAGACGGCTTAAGGAACTGGATATGGCGTGAAGTCGGGGGAGGTGGAGGAAGATCAGATGGCTGAGAAGGGCCTAGAGGTCATGATTCTGGAGGCTGAGCAGTTAGTTCTGGTGATAAAGTCCAGGGAGTGCCATGTGGCTGAAGGGGGAAGGTGGTCTTGGAAAGAGGGTCCTCAGTGCAGGTGGAGTAGTGACTGAGAGTGGAGTGGGTGGTTTGAGAAAGGTGTGGAAGCCAAGGAGGTATGATCTGGAGTCCAGGGAGAGAGGAGTCTTCACCCTGAGAACTGTCCTGGGGCGGGGGGTGGGGGGAGCTTTCACATATCCCATTTAATCCTCTCACTCATCCTAGAAAGTCAACTTAGAAGATGGGAATACAGGACTCAGAGAGGTATAGTAACTTGCCCAACATCACTCAGCTAATAAGTAGCAGAGCCAGACCTGGGACCTAGGTCAGTCAAGCTCCAGAACCAGTGCTCTTAACCTGTCCCCCTGCCTTTGCCCTTGGCTGGAGGCCCTGATCCATCTGCCCCAGTGATAGTTAGGCTACCTGCTGATAGAGCCCCGTGGCAGGTGATAGTCATACCCTGCCCCGCATTCCCCATTGCTCACTGTTGAAGTGCAGCAGGGCCTTAGGGGTGACGGGAGTCGCTGTGAGCACCAGCATCTCCAATCCCTTCAGGCCTTCCCGGCAGACCTCTGCCGCCACCTCCTGGGTGATCTCTGACACATGGTCAAGCTCCAGGACCTGCAGCCGCATGCAGTTTCTCGCTAGGAAGAGGAAGAAGGGGGATCCTGCTGACAAACCCCCCAGGTCACCCCTGCAGCCAGCACCCTGGCCACCACTCTTCCACCTGCCACCACCCAGGCTGCAGCCCCAGGCCCCTGTGGGATTTCACTGGGCAGCACTGCACCCATGCCTGCTTCTTACTACCCGCCACCCCAGTCCAAGGAAAGACTCACCAAGTGATGCCAGGCCCTGCACCCCACAGCCGGCACCCCCGACCCCCAGGGCCCGCAGGTGGGGCCAACAGCGACCAATCATCTGCAGGCAGCGGTTACTGAAGCGCGTGGGCTGCTGGCTGGAGAACGGGAAGGGGGAGCCGTCAGGGAGGTCTTTGGATGCCTGACACCCCAGCATGCTCCTCCTGTGGGACCCCTCCCTGATTCAGGCAAGCGTTCCTCCAACAACCCAGCTGGTCAAGTCAGAAAACCGGGATCATCCCTGACTCCTCTGCCCTCATCTCATCCACCAAGTCCTGCAGATTCTGATTCCCAAGCACTCTTTTTTCTTTTTTTTTTTGAGACAGGGACTCATTCTACCACCCAGGCAGGAGTGCAGTGGTGCAATTTCGGCTCCCTGCAACCTCTGCCTCCTGAGTTCAAGCGATTCTCCTGCCTCAGCCTCCCAAGTAGCTGGGACTACAGGCATGCGCCACCATGCCTGGCTCATTTTCTTGTACTTTTAGTAGAGACGGGGTTTCACCATGTTGGCCAGGCTGGTCTCAAATTCCTGGCCTCAAGTCATCCACCGCCTTGGCCTCCCAAAGTGCTGGGATTACAGGTGTAAGCCACTGTGCCCGGCCTTAACTACTCTTGAACCCACAGTTCAGACCACCATTGGCATTCTCTGGGTTAACACTAGTCTCCCTGCCATCTCATCCTCCACACTGTAGACAGGGAGCCCTTCATTTCTACAGCCACTCACTCCGCCATTCAGCAAGTGGTTATCAAGTCAACAATAACTGAGCTAGGCCCTGGGGTGCAGTGCTGACAACATAGACACGGTCCCTGCCCTCAAAGAGTGGACAGTCTCTTTGGTGGCAGGAAAGTGGTGAGGGGCATAGAACATTACCAGTCTGATCTTAATCCCTTTCTTAAAATCTAAAATCCCCCCAAATAGCTTCCAATACTTTCTAGATAAAATGCAAAAAACCTAAATTCCTTAGCAAGGCCCTTCCTGATTGCCCCAACTTTCCTTTCCATTCATACCAAACGCCATTTCCCTGAACACTTCATCCCTCATCATTTGCCCAGGCAACAGACATCTCTCTGGCTGGCATCTATTATGTACTTGATACCAGGAATACAGAAATGGACATTCCTAGATTCTGCCTTGAGAACCACCCGCCTAGTGTAGGAGATCGAAATATCAAGAAATTATTGCAAAGTAGGGCTGGGTGTGGTGGCTCATGTCTGTAATCCCAGCACTTTGGGAGGCCGAGGCGGGCAGATCACCTGGGGCCAGGAGTTCGAGATCAGCCTGGCCGACATGGTGAAAGCCTGTCTTTACTACAAATAAAAAAATTAGCCGGGCGTGGTGGCCCATGCCTGTAGTCCCAGCTACTTGGGAGGCTGAGGCAGGAGAATGGCGTGAACCCAGGAGGCGGAGCTTGCAGTGAGCTGAGATCTGGCCACTGCACTCCAGCCTGGGTGACAGAGCGAGACTCCGTCTCACAAAAGAAAAAAAAAAAAAAGAAATTATTGCAAAGTAGATGACAGAGGGATCAGGGCAAAATGCAGTGGGGATTGAGGCAGGGGACCAGTGATACGCTCTACCCAGGGTGTTACAGAAGGCACACTGGATGGCTGGGAGGAGCTGTCGCGTGGAGAGGAGCAAAAGAGCCTGGTGTGTTAGAGGAACTCCAAGCAGAGTGAGAAATGATTTCATAACCTGGATTCTCCAACTACCAGCTCTTTCATACACTGACCTCCCTGAACCACCTTTCATATGTCAAACAAAGCTGGTGGTTTTTAGCTGGTGTTTACTGAACAATTACTGTAGACCCTGCAGGCTTTGTGTACCTGATCTCATTTGGGCCAGCAACAGCCCTAATAAGGTTCATAGTTCCTAGTACCATCTTTACTTTGCAGTTTGAGAAACTAAGACACGATTAGGATTCCCAAGGTGGCACTGCCAGTAAGCCAGGACATGACCCCAGGTCTGATTTCATTTACTTATTTATTTATTTATTTATTTTTGAGACAGAGTTTCGCTCTTGTTGCCCAGGCTGGAGTGCAATGGCACAATCTCGGCTCACCGCAACCTCCGCCTCCCAGGTTCAAGTGAGTCTCCTGCCTCAGCCTTTTGAGTAGCTGGGATTACAGGCATGCACCACCACGCTCGCCTAATTTTGTATTTTTAGTAGAGACAGGGTTTCTCCATGTTGGTCAGGCTGGTCTCGAACTCCAGACCTCAGGTGATCCGCCCAAACTGGCCTCTCAAAGTACTGGGATTACAGGTGTAAGTCACTGTAATCAACCAGGTCTGATTTTAAAGCCCTGCTCCTAATGCCTCAATGGACAGATTAATGTGTGTTAATCTGTCCTGATAGTTTGTAGAATGGGCTCAGATCCGCTCAGTCCTCAGCCCCAGACCAGGCCCAACTGTGTTCCCCTCCCATCCCCCAAACCTGCCAGGGCTCACCAGGGGTGAAGTGGTGCCACTTGGAGGGAGACGATCTCTCTGCAGCCTGCGCCCAGGGCCCAAATGACCTCATGGCCCACAGGGTCTGTGGCACTCCTGTGAAAAGACAAAGCTGCTGATAATCCCAAGACTTTGGGAGGTCAAGGCTGGGGTTGGGGATCACCTGAGCCCAGGAGTTCTAGACCAGCTTGGGCAATACGGTGAGCCCCCGTTTCTATTAAAAAAAAGAGAGAGAGAAAATGAAAAGATACAAGACAAAGCTGGAGTTGCCCACTCTTGGTGGCCTCTGCTCTTGCCAAAGCTTCCTTCCCTTCAGCCATAGAGCTCTTGGATCCCTTTGCTTGAGAACCCTGGGGGAAGCTATGCAGCACCTAGGGATCCCGTGGGACCCTGGGCCTAGAGGGAACAGGCTATGCTTCTAGTCAGTTGACCCACCTGTAGGTGACAGCCTGCAGGGCACGGCAGTAGCAACTGGCCAGCCAGAGCGAGCGGTCGGTGAGGATGTTTGGACAGTGGGAGATGCGCAGGATCAGCAGGTTCCCCCCAGCTGCCTTCAGCAGGGACTCCAGCCCAGCTTCCAAGCAGCCCCTGGAGATGACCAAGAGGTCAGAGAGCTGGCCACCTCCTCCTCTGGGAAACATCCTTACTTAATTCCAGGTCTGTGGCCCAACAGCACCCAGCACCCACCCACTGCAGGCCTCACCGGGTGCTACGGGCATACTCCTCCTTGCTCTCCTTCTTTCCCCGCTGCCGGGGCTTCAAGTTCTGCAGCGTCAGAGAGTGGGCCTGGGTGCACCACTGAGCCAGCATTGCCAGGAACTGTGGGGGAGGGGAAGAGTATTTGGAGATGAAGGGGTCTGCACTTGGTTGGCTGGAGGTGGGCCAGCCCCGGATAGGAGGCTGCATGAGAGCATTTCAGGGAAGCCAGGTTGGCGCTACAGTGTTGTAAGGGTTGCAAGGACCAGACCTTCAGGGGCCAGATTCTACCCACGGGGAAAGGTGGGTTCACAGCAGGGCACAGAAGGCAGGCAGGGGCAGGCACCTTGGAGCAGACACGGGCATTCTCAAGCAGCACCCTTGTCCAGACTGCAGGGTGGCGGGCCACGAAGCGCCAGTCCCGGCAGACCTCAGCGGCGTGCAGCAGTGTGCGCGTGTCCAGGTAGGTGAAGATGCAGAAGAGGGCGGCTCGCATCTTCAGGATCTCTGGGCTGATGACCTCATTGGAGCGTGAGGGGCTGCCCCTCTCTGCTCGCCGACCCCGTCCACTGCCTCCCTCAGGGCGGGCTGCAGAATACAAGGGTTTCAAAAGTGAGCGTGGAGGGTCAAGGCTGGTATGGGGATGTGTGTGGGGAGCTGGGGCAGGGTAGGAGCTGCAGAGCAATGGGCATGCTGTGGTACCAGGGCCTAGGGAGGAAGGAAAAGGGGCCTCTGCATCCCTGTCCTTTGCGGTACCCCATCTCCAGCTTTACAAATTACAAAAAGGCATCCCTTGTGTAAACTTCCTTTTTAAGGTTATATATCATTCAAACTCACCCCCTACATGAGGCAACATACCAGATTTGGAGAGGGAAAGGGGTTGGGGGGTGCTGCAGTATAAACTGGGCCTCTGGAAACAGAAGGTGGGCATGGGGCTACCCAGAACATGGGGTGCAGCTACAAGCCTGACCCTAGCCTAGCCCTCTCACCTCCCAACCCACCCACATATGTGTGGGGCCTTCTGTGAATATGGTGGGAGGCCTCTCCCCCACTGCACCAGGGGCTTCAGAGTTGGGAGGCAACAATCAACTGCTGTCCTATAAATGTTGATGAGCCCACCACGTGAATGGACCCCCCCGTCCCCCAGATGTGGCATCCTTGTGCATCAGACAATCTGAGCATACTTGTGCCGCTGCAGCCCTGCCCTGTCACAAGAGTTCCTGCCCTAGGCTTGAAGGGTGCTATGTAGGAGGGGTGGGCAAGTCTGGGGAAAGGGAAGGGGGGTGTAGGAGTCCAGGAGATTCACTGCCTCAGACCTGTGTCCCCCTGCCAACCCTTCCGGGACCTACCTGAGAGCCGGCAGCTGCTCAATGGCCCAGCCATAGCAGGCCCGGGGCGGGGCGCATCCAACGGGCCCTCAGCCTCTGACTCAGTGGTTCGGGAGCCAACGTCAGAGACATCACCCTCTTCCCCCTCAGTGCTGTGTCGGCGGGGTCTGCGCTGCCAGTTCTGGATGGCCTGGCGCCGCAGGCCTGAGCTGCGAGGGGGCTGGGACCGCTCTGAGCCCCCGTTGGTAGCCTGGGCCCGTGTGCCCAAGCCCCCAGGGCCACTGTCCTCAGGGGCCCCCTCCTCCGGCCTGGGCAGCTCCAGACTGTCACTGTCATAGCAGCCTGAGCTCTGGGATGCGGCTGGCACACGGCTGGAGGCCCTGGGGCAGGGTGGATCACACAGTAAGGGGTGAGAGGCACCAGGCCTGCCCAAACTCCCCACCCTGCCCCTACCGTCGGCTGAGGGCAACCCACCCACACTGCTTTCCAAAAGCCCCCTCTGGGTGTGGAAAGGCAGACACACGTGACCCGGGGGGTTAGGGACAGGAGGATGACACAAGCCCCAGACGGGTCAGCGGATCTTTCCAGGGCGAGGGTGGGCTGCATGGGGTGGGCTGGGCCCAAGGCTTACCCTGTGCTGGGAGAGGAGCCATGCCGTGACACTGCATATGTGCTAGGCACGGCCGGGCCCGCGTGGTGTTCTCGCTGTGGGCCCCCAGAGCAGGAGGTAAAGGAGAGGGGCGGAGGAGGCAAGAGGATGAGCAGGAATAGCAGGGGAAACAGGGAAAAAGATGGAGAGGAAATCGGGGAGAGGAGAGAGAAGGGAAAACAGTTGGGAAAGATGGACAAATGGACAGACAGACAGCCCAGAGAGGCAGGTTCACCAGCCCCTCCCCACACCCACCCAACAGCCGGGACCCCAGCTTGTGGTTCCTGGACTCTCATTTGCAGGGATGGGCAGAGATAGCCCCTGAGGGCTGGGGTCACTGAATCATATCTCACTACAGCCTCGGGGGCTGGCACTGGCACTCCTGCCCAATCAGAGGGTCTCCCCGTTCCTGGCATCTGCTCGTGGGGGAAAAGCCAAAGAAGGGGCGAATGGGGCATCATGGGGAGATATCCAGCCACGTGAAAGGTGAGGTTGTGGGGGACCAGGTGTGCAGGTAGAGGAGAGAAAGCAGGTGGGCACTCACCATTCTGCCTGGGCCCCGGGCATTGGGGCCAGCACCACCACCCCCACCTCCACGGCCCAGGCTGGCACTGGGCGTGCTGCCACAGCTGCTGCTGATGACCTGCAGCTGTCGCTCGGCACGGTCAGCCCGCTCAAGGAGTTCCTCAATGAACTGCTGCAGCCGCAGCTTGGCACTGGCCTCCCGCGCCGCTGTCTCCTTCAGGAACTGGTCGATCTGCACCACCTCCCTGGGCCCAGAGCAGTCTCTTACCCCAGAGCCTCAGCCTGCCGGCCCACCCACCCTCTGGAGGAGAGCCTGGCCAGTGCGGGGAGACACCGGCACAGCTGCCTGTGGTGTCTGCTAACGGTCACATGGGTTCCTGCACAACAGGCCTAGCCCCGCATGATGATACATACAGAAATGCATGCATGCACTCCGAGCCACACACTCACACCCCACCCACCTGGCCCCAGACCCTGCTCTCCACAGAAATACTACACACCCCGCTCTCCACGGAAATACTCAGGCATATTCAGTCCCACACAACCACTCGAGGCACACACACATCCCCACACACGTACCCCATGTACATTCATATGCCATAACCAGACACATCTCTCTCATACAGAAACACAGACATGTTCAGTCACGTGCATGGCCTTCAATACCCAGCATCCCAACACAGAACACTCCTAGGCACATACTTAGAGCCACCAGCCATGTCACATATCCCCACACAGAGGCCCATTACACAGCCCCAGGCACAGCCCCACACATTCATGTTCGTGTACTCACATCATTTTCCAGCTCAGGCATGTGTTTACGTGTGAGACACGCAAAGAACCATGGAGGCACAGTACCACCGACACAGTCAAACATACTTTCAAGAACCTTCAAGGCTGGGCGCGGTGGCTCACGCCTGTAATCCCAGCACTTTGGGAGGCCGAGGCGGGCGGATCACAAGGTCAGGAGATCGAGACCACAGTGAAACCCCGTCTCTACTAAAAATACAAAAAAAAATTAGCCGGGTGCGGTGGTGGGCACCTGTAGTCCCAGCTACTCAGGAGGCTGAGGCAGGAGAATGGCGTGAACCCAGGAGGCGGAGCTTGCAGTGAGCCGAGATCGCGCCACTGCACTCCAACCTGGGCGACAGCGTGAGACTCCGTCTCAAAAAAAAAAAAAAAAAAAAAAGAACCTTCAAAAATACACACTAAGTCACATCACCCCACAGAGGAATACACTCAAATGCGGAAGCATACTGATAGTTTGCACCAACTTCTAGGAGCTGCATGAACACATGGCACACTTAGAATCACGTGTGTACTTACTCCCAAATGCATTCCCGGTTGTTTGTGCATCCATTCAACATTTATTGAGCACCCTCTAGGTGCCAGGCACTGTTCTAGGTATTGGGGAAATAGCAGTGAACAATTCCTGCCTTTATGGAGTTTACATCACAATGGGGACACATAAATAACATCTATATACAAATGCTCCTTGGCTTACAATGGGGATACATCCCCGTCAGCCCATTGTAAGTTGAAAATATCATGAGTCAAAAATGCATTTAATACACTTACCCTACTGAACACCAGTGCTTAGCCTGGCTTGCCTTAAATGTGCTCAGAGCACTTCTATTAGCCTACAGTTGGACAAAATCACTGAACACAAAGTCTATTTTATAAAAAAAGTGTTGATCTCATGTAATTTATTGAATACTGTACTAAAGAAACAGTATGGTTGTACATACTGTTTTTCATTTTCACACAGTACAGTTTCTACGGACTGCGTGATGCTTTTGTAGCATCGGAAAATCTAAAAATTGTGTCAAACCATCGTAAGTCAGGGGTCATCTGTAGTTCATAATCCTACATTTAAAGACCAGAGAAATGAAGAAGACTGAGACAGATAGAAGGAAATCCCAAGAGTGTCCTGGAAGCCAAGGGAAGAAGGCATGTCAGGGATCAGCTATGTCAAATGCCACCAATGGGCCAAGTAAGACCATGGCTAGGCCTTAGCAACAGAAAGGTCACTGGTGACATGGGGACCCTGGTAGAGGTGGAAACCTGATCAGCCTGGGTTCAAGAGAGAAAGTGAGGAAAGAAATTGGAGACAAGAAGTATAAACAAATACAAGGAGTTTTCTGTAAGGAGAGAAAAGGAGCAGTAGCTTAAAGGGAAGAGGGTTGTGGTAGATGAGAGAAATAACATTCTGTATGCTTTTAGAAATATGCAGAAACAGGCTGGGCGCGGTGGCTCACGCCTGTAATCCCAGCACTTTGGCAGGCCGTGGAGGGCTGATCACGAGGTCAGGAGATGGAGACCATCCTGACTAAAATGGTGAAACCTCGTCTCTACTAAAAATACAAAAATTAGCCGGGCGAGGTGGCGGCGCCTGTAGCCCCAGCCACT
>NW_012102210.1:2705172-2708260 GCF_000951045.1 Mandrillus leucophaeus
AGGCCCCCTGCGGGGTCAGGAAGGCTCAGGGCGCCCGCGGCCCGGGGCGAGGAGGCTGGAAGAGACGCGATGAGTCTTAGGAAGAGGGTATCACTGCGCCCACCCCGGCTCCCAGTCCCGAGCCCTCATCCCCCAGCCATGAGGAAACAGCATCGAGGGGCAAGGGGCGACCTCCCAGAGGAGGCTGGCCTGCTCTGGCACCTGTGCGAGGGCCTGTATATGTGCAAGAGAGAGAGAGCGAGAGAATGAGATAATCTGTTTTTAAAGGGGCTGGCTCGTAATTACTTTTATTTATAATGGTTCCAACCTGGAAACGACCCAAGTGCCCATCAATGGTAGAATGGTTAAACTGTAGCATATTAATGATGGAATCTACCCAGCAATAAGAAAAGAAACTATTGGTACACACAGTGACGTGGATGAGTCCATCCAATATTATGTTGCATGAAAGAAGCCAGACCAAAGAGTGCATGCTGTAGAATGCCAGAGAGATGGAGTTCAAGAACAGACACATTGATGATGAAGTCAGCATAGAGGTCCCCAGCTGGGGGTTACATGGACTGGGAAGGGGCAGGAGGCAGCTTTATGTGATGCGGAGAATGTTCTATATCTGCTCTGGGTGGTGGTTATACAGTTGTGTACATATTTAAATAATCATCAAGCTGTATACTTAAGATGAGTGTAAAAATCCTTGGAAAGAAGATGCTTATTTTCAGTTTTTGCAGACTGCACCCCCACACAGGCTGGAACTATTGGTACCATGTTTCAGTAACCAAAACATCACTCTACCTAATGACATCACTTGTGTCACTGTTTGTTTTGTCCCGACTTCTGCACCACATCCTCCTATCCCTATCACTCCAAGCCCTTAGGTCTTTTTCTCAGACCTAGAAAAGGTGAGGTAGGCTTCCAGTAAGTGTCCCTGCCCCACCTTTACCCCAAGGGCTTTATTATCCATCCTCCCCACACCCTTTTTGGCACAAGGTCCCTCCATCCCCCCACCAATTCTGGCATTCCAACCCTCCTCACCGTCAACTCCTGCTGCCCCTCCAGATCTGGCTTCCTGTCACCCTTCTCCTACCTCGTGGGGTCTCCATCCCATTCCTCACTGCCATCCTGTTTCTAACTGTCTGCAATCAGGCTTCCACTGCCCTGTGATAAAGGTCACAGACCACCTGCTGATCAGTTAAGCCAGCTGTCATCAACCCGACTTGGTCCCATGGCTGATACTGTTGACCCCTCCATCTTCACAGGCTGCCATGAGCTTTCCGGTCTGGATTTTCCCATGGGTTCTGCAACTTCCTGTTCTTGCTGCCTTCCTAAACGTCCTCATTCCCTGAGGTCTGCCTCTGGAGCCCTCCATCTCTATCCTCCCCCCAGGAAGGCAGTCGGCTTCCCTCCCACAGGTTTACTCGCACCTGTAAGCTCTACTTCTCCATCCTGACCTGCCGCAGAGTTCTGTTGCCTTCTGGCATTTCCACAGGATGTATGGGTGGATGTCTGTTCCCTTTGCCAGCCCAGCATCCAGTCCTCCTCCTGGTAACAGCACCCTGCTTTGACCATAGGGAACCATCCTTCCCCACTTTCTCAGTCCACATGGTCTTGGGGATGTGACATAGACCTGGCAAATCCCCAGTCCTGGGGTAAACATGGAGCACCAAAGTTGAGCCAGTGAGCCCCAGGACTGTTCTAGAATGACTGAGGGAAAGCATTGTCTTTGGGATCAGGTTTCTAAGCTGATGGAGAAGGCCGGTGCTGCTGGGGCCATCCTTTCTCCTTTTGGGAGGAGACACCTGGGAATGAAGCCAACCCAAAGAAGCAAAACTTAAATGGAGAAAGACATTCCTCACAGACACTGTTTGAGAGCCTGGCCTGTTCAGTTACACAAACTAATCAATTCTGCACCGCCACCCCCTTTTTTATGAGATGGAGTCTCACTCTTTCACCCGGGCTAGAATGCAGTCATGCAGTCTCAGCTCACTACAACCTCCCCCTCTGAAGTTCAAGCGATTCTCCTGCCTCAGGAGTCCCAAGTAGCTGGGACTACAGGCATGTGCCACCACGCCCAGCTAACTGTTGTATTTTTAGTAGAGACAGGATTTCACCATGGTGGCCAGGCTAGTCTCGAACTCCTGGCCTCAAGTGATCCACCTGCCTCAGCCTTTGAAAGTGTTGGGATTACAGATGTGAGCTACTGCACCCAGCCCCTATTTCCCTTTTTTGCTTAAGCTAGTTACAGCTGGTTCTGTGTTACTTGCACCCAGAAAACATCCTAACCAAGAAATTAGAATCAGAGATGGAAAGTTTTCATAGACCCACAAAAGAAGTTAGCTGAACTAAGCAGGGGGGCATAAGCTGGCACTACTTCCCCCATTCCCCACTCACAGGTTGGTGAACAGAGCAGCAGCAAAGCAGATGATGAAACTGTCTCCCACCATCCCTGAAGCTCAGGCCATGTACCTACCATGGCTGGAACATTAGGGGATTTGGAGAAAAATGTCAGGATGTTGGGAGTGTCTTTCCAATGGCCTCAGTAAGGTCCAACAAGCAAGAGACACACTCTGGCTGAAAGGAGCCCATCTGAAAGCAGAAAGGAAGAAAATTTGGGCTTGCCCAGAGAGGCCCTTTCTGCTTGCGGCCAGTAATTCAACATGGCTGAGAGTCAGATAATTAAGAGCTAGTTCTTTGCTTCAAGCTAAAGGCAGCTCAAGCGAAGACAAAGAGGCTGGGAACTAAGAGGGAGACAAGCCTGGGGCCTGACAGGTACTCAACTCCTCGGGCCCTGCTGAACCTCTCCTGCTGTGCCCCCTCCAGCTGGACAGAAGCTTCCATTATAAACAGCCTTCCATTGGGATGAAGCTTGAGTGAGAAGAGGCAGATAACCTTCTGCCTCCCACCCCAGACTAGGAGTTTGCATTGCCGTGTGGTAGAGGCCCAGCTAGAGGCTGCAGAACCAAGGGCTCCTGGGATGGGCAGAACACAGGGGCCTGTTGCTAAGAGATAACCCTTACCCTCCTTCTATACCACCACCAGGGACTTCATTCAAGAATCATAACTTTCTTTAACTTTCTTTTTTTTTTTTTTTTTT
>NW_012102210.1:2713670-2714631 GCF_000951045.1 Mandrillus leucophaeus
CCATGTTGGCCAGGCTGGTCTTGAACTCTTGACCTCAGGTGATCTGCCCACCTCGACCTGTCAAAGTGCTGGGATTACAAGTGTGAGCCACCACACCTGGTCCATTTGCATTTTATAACCCAGCTAGAAATTTTTGGTGTGCATGGTGTGACAGGAATTTTTAAAAACCAACTTTCCATTATAGACATTTTCATACATGTTCAAAAATAGAGTATTATGATGAACTCCTAGGTACCCATCATCCAGCTTCAAGAATTCTCAACTCATGGCCAATTATTTTTCATCTGCACACTACTTCCCTGCTTCACACTTGCCCTGCCCCCACTATTGGATAATTTTGAGCAAATCCTAAATATCATATTATTTCATCCATAAATACCTTAGTATATATGAGACAAGACTTAACTTCCTTTTTTTCTTTTTGGACAGAGTTTCACTCTGTCTCCCAGGTTAGAGTGAAGTGGCGTGATCTCAGCTCACTACAACCTCTGCCCCCTGGGTTCAAGTGAATTCTCCTGCCTCAGCCTCTCGAGTAGCTGGGATTACAGGTGTGTGCCACTGTATTACACTGTATTACAGGTGTGGCCCAGCTAATTTTTGTGTTTTTAGTAGAGAGGGGGTTTTACCATGTTGACCAGGCTGGTCTCGAACTCCTGATCCACCTGCCTCAGCCTCCCAAAGTGCTAGGATTACAGGCGTGAGCCACCACACCTGGCCAAGACTTAACTTTCTTTTTTAAAAAAAATGATATGTAGTAGGCTGGGTGCAGTGGCTCATGTCTGTAATCTCAGCCCTTTGGGAGGCCAAGGCGGGTGGATCACCTGAGGTCAGGAGTTTGAGACCAGCCTGGCCAACAGGGTGAAACCCCGTCTCTACTAAAAATACAAAAATTAGACAGGTGTCGCGGCAGGTGACTGTAATCCCAGCTACTCAGGATGCTGAGGCAGGATAATCGCTTGAA
>NW_012102210.1:2717606-2718963 GCF_000951045.1 Mandrillus leucophaeus
GGCCACTTTTATTGTTTTTACTGCCTGGCTCTGATCCCTCTTTATTGTGAATTGATCCCCAATTTTTCCTTTGAGAACCATTCCCTGCACTTTGAATAGATTTGGGTAGGGCTGACCACATCCATTGGCTCCCAGGAAACACACATGACCTCAGTCTGTTCCATTAGAATCACAGTGGTCCAGTCAGTAATGGACTCATTTCTCAATCTGGGCCGATACAGGCACTTCAAGAGCTGTGCTCAGTTGGTAGGATGTGAGCCTGGAGCATCTTGTGGCCATTTTTGTCCTCTCTTTGAGACAAAAGAAGTAAAGGACCCCTGATGATATTTGAACATCCACATCCAGACGTGCCTGAAGCTCTAACCCACGACTTGACCATTGAGAAGGGCTGCAAATGTTTTTGTAGCTTTAATCATTTGCGTCAGTTGCCAGTCTCTAGTAATGAGACTCCAACTAATACAATGGCCCACAGTTTCAAAAGCAAATCCCAGACTTCTCCTCACTTACTACCAGCACCCCTGTTTCCTTTGGTGTCACTGTCCTCCCAGCCATGCCACTGACCATCTTGATTTTTCTCTCTGCTAATCATCAAGACCTACTGGTTTTTCCTTCCAAGTGCTTTCAACCCAACTGTTCTTTTCTCATGCTTTGTACTCTTCTAGGCCACAACCTCATCACATCTAGACTGCTGGCTCAGCCTTCAGTCCTGCAGCTCTATTCCATCTGTAAATGCATCGGATTCCTCTGCTCAGACTCCTTCAAGGGGACCCCCATCCACTACCAACTGCAGCCAAACTCTCCAGCTTCACGATCTGGCCTCTGTGCTCTTACCAATTTGAAACTGAAAAGTGGCCTGGCTGTTTCACTTCCATGTCCTTAACTGTGATGGCTGGACATTTTTTCACACATATACCGGCCATTTCTATCTCTTTGGTAACTTGCCTGTGCACTACTTCACTCATTTTCATACTTAACATTCATATTTTCTTATCGATTTACAAAAGCTTTTAATATTATTGATCCTTTGTCATTTATATACTGCAAATATTTTTCTCAAGTGTGTTGATTGGCTTTTACTTTTGTTTATGGTCTTTATTGATATACTAAAGTTTTGAATTATGCCGCAGTAAAATCGGATTTTGTTTTTATGCTTAGGAAATCTCTCCCTACCCAAAGATTATAAACAGTTACATATGTTTTATTTCGATACTTGTGATTTCCTTTTTTAAAATTCCAGAATATTTTTTAGAATTAAGGACTTTAAACAAATAACCATAATACCATAAACTAACAATGACTTGGGAGTATATAAATACTTTAGGCTGTATGATTTCCTTTTGGATTTTTTTTTTTTTTT
>NW_012102210.1:2722343-2723288 GCF_000951045.1 Mandrillus leucophaeus
TTTTTTTTTTTTTTGAGATGGAGTCTCACTCTGTCACCCAGGCTGGAGTGCAGTGGCATGATCTCGGCTCACTGCAACCTCCACCTCCCGGGTTCATGCCATTCTCCTGCCTCAGCCTACTGAGTAGCTGGGACTACAGGCGCCCAAAACCATGCCCAGCTAATTTTTTTGTATTTTTAGTAAAGATGGGGTTTCATTGTGTTAGCCAGGATGGCCTTGATCTCCTGACCTCGTGATCTGCCCGCCTCAGCCTCCCAAAGTGCTGGGATTATAGGCGTGAGCCACTGCGCCCGGCTAAGAATCATAACTTTCATAGAGGTCTCTAACTTTGGTTAATAGCTCTGGGGATAACCAAATGCAAACTGACTGAAAAGCCTCCCGGAGATTAAGGGAATAGTATTGCCAGAAAGCCTCCACAAACCAAAGGATTGTTCAGCCCCTATGGTTGCCCTGAACCTCCCCAAACCTGCATCCCTCAGTGCTCCTCTCACAGAGACAGCGAAATCAGAGCAGTGAGGTTGGTGCACCAGGGAACCTCTTCCTCACCATTCAGTCAAGCATGTGGACCACAGACCAGGTTTTTTCCTCACCCCCCTCTTCAACTAGGAGGGTTTTTCCTCCTTTCAGCTATACAATTTTCTCTCCATCATTGTAGTTGGGCCTCAAATGGAAAGACCATGAGCTTAGTACCTAACCAAACAGCCCCTTGCCATTGCCAAGATGGTGAATTGGGGATAGATATGGTAACTGGGTGAAAACTTGGAATGTCTCCTCCCAGAAGTGGGATAACTATGCTTTAAGTTTGATGAGGGATAGTTGCATTATGATAAACATGAAAATATTTTTTGAAATTACACAGTAAAGGGGGTCTATGTTCATCTTGGACATCTAAGAAGTGAAATACAGTGCACTTTTATTTTTATTTATTTATTTATTTATTTATTT
>NW_012102210.1:2726158-2734162 GCF_000951045.1 Mandrillus leucophaeus
CCGTCTCTACTAAAAATACAAAAATTAGACAGGTGTCGCGGCAGGTGACTGTAATCCCAGCTACTCAGGATGCTGAGGCAGGATAATCGCTTGAACCCAGGAGGTGGAGGCTGCAGTAAGCCATTGCGTCATTGCACACTAGCCTGGGCAACAACAGCAAAACTCCGTCTCAAAAGAATTAAAAAAAATGGTGTGTAGTAATTGTTCCAACAACACCATCCTTTAGGTATATTAAAACCCAAAATGTAGCCTTGAGAAGTAAATCCAAAAGATGGTTCTTTGAAAAGACCAGCAAAATAATTAGGTCTCTGGCAAATCTATTCAGAGAGAGAGAGAGGGAGGGGGAGAGAGAGAGAGAGAGAGAGAGAGAGAAATAGAGAGAGAGAGAAATAGAGAGACAGAGAAAAATAGAGAGAGAGAGAGAGAGAATGCATTTATATATAACACATGGGGAAAAAGAAGAGAGATAACTGCTGGCACAGAGAAGATTTTCTTAAATTACTACCAGGTACAACTCTTGGCCCAAATCTTTGAAAATCTGGGTGAACTGAATGCTTTTCTAGGAAAATATATATTATCAAAATTGACTTAAGAAGCAATAGAAAACTTGAATAGACTAATAACTATAGACAAAACTGAAAAAGTTGGCAAAGTGACCAGAGATATTCTAGAGTTCACATACATACAGAACTGTTCAAGAACAAGGATATTCTATAATGTATGGTGAGCCTGGTGTCAGGGCATCTGTGTGTATCTGTTCATCCTAACTAAGTGCTGGTCCTTCCTGTGGGAGGCATCTTTCAGGGCCCTAGAAGTAGCCAGCCTTCTCCCCACCCTGCTCTCTCTCACCATATACTTTTGAAGTGCCCCTTTTTGCCTCACAGCATCCTGCTAGCCAGGCTGCCAGAGAGTAGGGGAAGGCGAAAGTCTGGGGGTGTCAGCCTGTGGATGGATGTGTAAGGTGGAGGAGGAGAGGGACTTCTGGGGTATAGGTGCCTCTTCACCCCAGACCAGCCCTCCTCACAGTTGCCCTCCATCTGCTGGAGCTGAGAAATTACTACAAATCTTAGGAAAATTTTTGTCTAGATTTATGCACCTCCTAAGCATGCACCTGAAGCTTTGCTTGAATACAGGCGAGAGGGCAATAAAGTCAGGGGGAGGCAGGACAGAGGAAAAAGGAAAACAGAAGTGTTCAAATTTTATCACAAGTCTGTACGATGAGCACCAGGACAGAACAGTTGGAGATTTTCCTTTGCATTCTAGTCTCCCCAAATCAGCAACCTCTGCAGTCCTAAGACTTGCTTCCTTTTTTGGCCTGACCATGCCTCCAGACCTGTGATGCTCCTCGTATCTGAAATGCCTATCTCAAGCCTACTTTCCTTCAAGTCCCCGGCAAGGTTTTCTTTGGATAGAAGGATTCTACAGGCTGAACTAATCAGAGGTACTTTTTTTTTTTTTTTTTTTTTTTTAAGGCTTACAGGTATGTGAGTCTTATCTCTTCAAACACGACCAACCATCTTAAGATGTGTGTCTTCTCTAGCTCGTGCTTCCTGTCACATTCTCACACGTTGACTTTGCCAGCAACACAGATCATCTTGCATTTCTATGGCTTCCACCATCATGTGGTCACTGATAGTCCCTGCAGTGGGCATTATGATTTTCATCTGCTCCGCAAGTCTTCTTCACCTTCTGGTAATAGCAACATCTCATCCTTTCTTTAGTGAGCTGCCCCTCTGTACTTTATGTGGTTCTGGCCGGGGTGTCAATCCTAGTAGGTGGGCACATGACCCAGGCCTGACCAATCACAGTATTTCTATCTTCTTGGCCACAGTGATTGACCCAGGGTTGAGCATATTCCTCAAGCTGAGCCAACAGAGTCCTCTACTGGGAGTTTATATGAAAGATCAAATAGTCCTCTTGTCCCTCTGGGATCCCATGCTAGGATGGTGAAGCTATCTATGGCCTTGTGCAACCTCCACCCATCACATGGAGAAAACCCATGCATGGTGGGGAATACTCAGAAGAAAGCTGAGCCAAGAGCTGGAGAGTCCTCACCACATCTGTGAGGACCTGGGTGTCCAAGACTCATTCATTTCCCTTCTTTCCAGTTATAGGTATTGGTAAATTTGCTTAAAGTAGTTCAGGTTGAATTTCTGTCCCTTGCAATCAAGCGTCCTAACTAATCATCTCCCAAATCTGCATTTCTAGCCAAGAGTTCTCTCCTAAGCTCTATTCAAACACAAATTTATTCTATGTGTATTTACTGAGTACCTACCCTGTGCCATGAGCTATACCAGGTGCTGTGCTAGGTTTGTTGAGGGCAAAGACAAACAAGATCCAGTCCTGGCCTACACACAGTTTGTTGTCTCCCGGGGCCGACTGAGGTGTTAGAAGATACAATTATGAAATAAACATTATGCAAGGGGCAGGCACGGGATCTACACTTAACCTAACTTGAAGAATTGGAGGACTGGGGAACCCCCAGAGGCGGTAGCATCTAAGCTGACTCTTGAAGAGGAAAATATAATTGCCAGGTGAAGAAGAGCAATTATGAGGTTGGGGTAGGAGAAGAAAGACATTCAGAGCACATGAAACAGCATGTATAAGGGCAAGGAAGTGAGAAAGAGTATTCCTCCTTCAGGGAACTTAAATGTAAGCTCCTCAAGGATAGAGACATTGTGTATCTCAATCACTGCTATTTCCTCAACACTTCTAACAGTGCCTGGCATGGGGCAGGTGCTCATGGGGTAGTGTTTGTGGAATGAACAAATGGCAAGGGCTTGATCAGATTTAGTTTAGAGAATAAAATACAGAGAGCCAAGGTCAGGAAGAAGGTTGTTGGAACACTGGAAGTGGAAACTATTAACCAAGGTAGCAGGAGTGCAAATGGGCAGAAGTATGGATATGGGAGCAATTAAGGAAGGAGAGTCAAGAAGGCCTGGTGACAGAATGACTGTGGCAGGTAAGAAAGGGAGGAATCAAGAATGAGGCTCAGGTTTGGGTCTTAAACAACTGGGGAGATGAGGATGTGACTCAGCAAGGAGGAAAAGTGGAGGATGGCAAGTTTTGAAGGGAGATAATTTTGGCTGTGGATTCCATGAGTTTGAGGTTCCAGTGGGCCGTGGAAGTAGAGATATTCAGTACATGGATTGCAACACGGAGCCAAAAAATACAGTTTTGGCAACTTAAGGGTAAAAAGGAGAGTATTTAATCAATGAGCAAGTCCAGGGAGAGGGTTCAGAGAGAAGGGAGCTGGGGGAAAAGACAGACCCTCAGAGAGGCAGAAGAACCAAGAGGTTCCTAAGAACCAGCAGCAGAAATGGGAGTTCTGGCAAGGAATCTTAGGGAGGAGAGGACGTTCAGGAGAGGAGTGAGCAACAGTAGAAATAATGTTGACAACTCAAGTAAGAGCAGAAGAGGGAAGGGCCCACTTGGCACTTTCAAGAGGGCTGCTTTGATGAGCCTGGTTGATGTGGGCTGAGGAGTGAGTGAGGTAAGGACGTGAGGAGACAATGAGTGAATACAAGAAGCTCAACTGTGAAGAGGAGGAGGCAGCATGGGAGAATCCAGAAGCAGTTTCTAAGATGGGAGTGACCTGAACATATTTAAATGCTTCTTAAGGCTAACCTAATTCTACTCTATATCTTCACTTCCGCAGGCCCGAGGCACGAATGATTCAATGCCTTAGACCTGAAATGTATAGCAATTCTTTAAAAAAAAAAAAAAAAAAATGCTTCTTAGAAGCAGCCAGTAGACAGGGAGAGAATGAAAAGAGTGGTATTTCAATATTGACGGCTCAAAGCTTAATGTGACTAATACTGAACTCACAATACCCCAACGCCCACCTCCAAATATTCTTTCTCATGGCTCCCATCTCAACCAATGCCCTGGTTATCTATTCAGCACCCTGGATAGCGCCCCATCCCCCGCCGCCCCAAAGCCATCTCTGAATTTTCAGTCCCCCTCAGATCTCATCAATCACTGATTTTTGTCAACACTAACTTCTAAATATTTGATTCTGTCTACTTTTCCTAAAGCCACTTCCCCAGTTCAGACCTATATCCCCTTCTATATGGACCACTGATATTGTCTAAATGGAGTCTATAAATCTCCCAGCTTTGAATTCTCACAGCTTCCAAAGTTTTCTGCATATATTGATCCAGTCACATCACTTTTATTCTAAAAACATTTCAGAAGGCTGGCCATCTTCTGAGAGGTGACACCCACCTGGCCTTGCCCACCCTCAAGATTGGCTGGAATCTAACCATCCCTGAGCTCCGCCAGCTCTAGCTTTTGTCTTTGCTTCTCTCCCATATGCGTTCTTAGGGTGCCCTACAAGATTTTGCTCCATGGGGAAATGCCATGCGCTGTCACATCCCCAAATCTAGGTTCATGCTGGTCCCTCTTCCTGGGACTCCTGGGCCTGAATTCTGCAGGCCCAGCTCAAATGCCACCTTTTCCTTCAAGCCTTCCTTGACCTCTCCCTCTACAGCTCAAATCACATCACTGCATGAATCACTCCTTACTGTACCTCTTCAAGGATGTGGTAGCAGGCATAACATACTGATAATCATGGACATGTTTGCACATCAGATACCTCCTAACACATACACTGGAAGCAGAGACAATACAACGGATTCATCCTCACACACAGTAGATATCAGTATGTTGTTAGAGGAATCACACTGAATAATGGAGAAATTGATTTCATGTAACCAAAGCAATTTCCACCACTCGTCATCATGGAACTGGATGAACTGGTTACAATTAAGTAAACCCAAGAATCACCTTGAATAACAGGTGGCTTCCTGGTTCTGCTGGTCACCTACTGGGAGGTAAGAGCTTGCTGTCTTCTCATTGCTGCAGCTTTGCTCTAGCTGAGTTCTAAGGCTTAGGGCTTGTCTGCGTCAGTCCATTTTATCCACTCAGCAAATGATGTCCAGCACGAGGCCCATGCTAGGCACTGGGTACACATAAATGAATAAGAGTTGTGCCATTAGGGTGCCGCAGTTTAACAATCAAAACAGTGAATACTTATCTACTAATGATTCTGGTCAGACATCATGTTTTTCACTCGGTCCTCACAAAAATGCTGCCAAGTAGGTGGTACTGCTTCCATACTAGGATGAGGAAACTTGAGGCTCAGAGAGTCCAAATCACTTGCCCAAGGAAAGCCTGTAATGGACTGTTGCTTCGGTGGTCCCCAATGAGACATGCCTCCCAGTATTCCTGTCCTCATGTGCTCTCCTCCCACACTGACTCAGGGATTGGCCATTTGACTTGCTTTAGCCAACTGGACATTTGCAAGCCTGACGCAGGCAGAAGCTTGATCAGCAGTTATAACTTAGGACTTGTCCTCTTGGAATGCTCCCTCTTGGGATCCAGTTGCCACATAAGAAACTTGGGCTAGACTAGCAAATGATTAGATGCCACATGTATTGAGACCCTGGAGAATGAGAGGCTATTTTGTTGTTCCTCTCCTATTAGTTTCTCAACATAATGCAGCTGTGTGAGAGTCCATGTGAGAACAGCAGGGCCCACAGCCACAGTCACAGTCACAGTCACAGCTGACCCACAGGCCATGAAGGAATAATAAATCACTGTTGTTTTAAATCCAGAAATTCTGGGGTGGTCTGTTACAACCTAATGAATAACTAAAACCATGATAAAGTAGGATATGAACCCAGTACTAAGTGGCGACCAAAGCTCATGCCCTTGGTCTCCACATTGTGCTCCTTCTGATTGGGAACATCATGCTAACACTGTAATATACACAGGTTGGCCCATGGTAACATGCAATAATTTTTTTTATGTTTTTGAGACAGAGTTTCACTCTTGTTGTCCAGGCTGGAGTGCAATGGCATCTCGGCTCACCCCAACCTCTGCCTCCCAAGTTCAAGCAATTCTCCTGCCTCAGTCTCCTGAGTAGCTGGGATTACAGGCATGCACAACCGCACCAGCTAGTTTTTGTATTTTTAGTAGAGATGGAGTTTCTCCATGTTGGTCAGGCTGGTCTCGAACTCCTGACCTCAGGTGATCAGCCCGCCTTGGCATCCCAAAGTGCTGGGATTACAGGTGTGAGCCACTGCGCCTGGCCTCATATTTGTTAAATGAATGGATAAAGGGTGTGATAGGTCACCAGAGAGGTAAAGAGATCTAGGGAATTCAAAGGCAGGATGGTAATTACTTTTCAACAACCATCACTCCCTTCCCATTACAAATATTCCAGAACAAAGCTGGGCACAGTGGCCATGATCCCACCACTTCAGGAGGCTGAGGCAGGAGGACTTGAGCCCAGGAGTTTGAGACCAGACTGGGCAACATGGGGAGACCCTGTCTCTACCAAAAGAAAAAAAAAAAGTAGGCAGGTGTGGTGGCATATGCCTGTGGTCCCAGCTACTTGGGAGACTGAGGTGGGAGGATCGGTTGGGCCCGGGAGGTCAAGGCTGCAGTGAGCTATGATCACCCCACTGCACTCCAGCCTTGGTGACAGAGCAAGAGCCTGTCTAAAACAAACAAATATTCCAAAACAAAAACAAAAATGAAGCCATATAGGCATTCCTAAATCTAGAAACAACTGTGTGGATATCACCAAACTCCCTCTCTGTGTCTGTCTCTTTCTCTGTGAAATTCAGATCAGGCAAAATTGAGAAGGTAATAGAGTTTGTTTTCTGGTGGCCCTGCCTCTCTGCCCCCAACTCCCCATCACATTCATGGCATCTTCTCTCCGTCCCACTTGGCCTTCAGGGCCCAACAGTTCTTTCCCTCTCTTCCCATGTAAAATCCACATGCAGAAAAGGGGCTGAGAAGGTGGAAATTACAGAAATGGGGAAGGAAGATTTGGATGTTAACAGATGGATTTACAAGCCAAAGAAATGAAGCTCTAAGCTGGGTACTTTTAGGAGGCATCTGCCAGCAGGTGGAGGTATCCTAAGGATGGGGGAGGCAGCTGGAGTTGTCCCTATTATACCCCTATTAGGCCCCTGTGGGTGGGGAGTAAAGGAATGCCCACTGCCTCTATAAATCCCTCTGAATCCCCCAAGAAGGCTGGGGCTCTGACTCTCCACACCTGTGGCTGTGGCCCCAACATGTATACCTCCCAGAGTAGTCACTCCAGCCTGGCAAAGACCCTCAGGGGTCAATGCATCCAGTCCTCTGCCTTCTGGCAGCCCTGGCACTGCTTTTTCTGTTCTAAGCCCTCCCTTACTCTCCTGCTCCTGCAAACAGGCACACACCTCCCAAGGTCACACACAGGCTCCAGAACCTGGATCCCACACCCAGAAAACCGTCTGGGTCCCTCGCTGCAGAGAGACCTAAGGAGAGAGCAGGCCCACACAGTACTCGCCGGCAGACTGTGGGCAGTGCACACAGGCCCCGTGTCACACACACTCACATGCAAAGCAATGCAGAGGGGCGCACACATTCAGAGACACTGTGAGCACTGTCACCAGTACAGGCACTGGATGTAAAGAGTCAGAAACATGCGTGCACACACATGCACACCTCCAGACTATCACACGTGCACACCAGCACGCACTGACACCCGCACAGGTGCCCAGCCAGGCCTCAACACCAGGCCCCTCCCCCAGCCCCTCAGAAGCCGGCAGGGAGGGCTGGGGTTTCAGGGCGCTTCCCCTCCTCCCTCCCTCTGGCCCCTGTTCTCCAAGGTCCAGAGTCCCAGTGGGGTTCTGGAGCCCGCCCCCGCCCCAAAACCTGGCTCAGGGAGCGACAGGCGAGAGGGGGGAGGGGAAGCCTGATCTCAAAACGTTCTGATTTTAATTTCTTAAATTAACCCCTTCCCTTCCTCTGGTCTGGCCTGCCCAGAATCCCTCCCGGTTGGGCGGCCTCGCGGGCCTCCGGAGGGCTGTAGGGGAGAAGGAAGGGGAAGAAGGCACAGTGGCTGGGGTCCTCCCTCCTTCCCTCTCCAGGAGCAGTCCCGCAGCGTGCCCGCAACTCGCCCTTACCTCCTCCACCCCGCGGCGAGGCCAGGCCCAGCGGCCCAGG
>NW_012102210.1:2734577-2755371 GCF_000951045.1 Mandrillus leucophaeus
GGGACCCCACGTTTTCCGCTCAAGGTGGTTTCGATGGGGGAGGGGTCTTCGGCGCCGCCCTGGGGGTGCAGGGACAGCTCGCGCCGCGCTTCTCCCGGATCCCAGTCTTCCCGGCTCCCGGCACCGCCCAGTGCACTCCCCGCCCTGGGCACCTCCAGCTGTGGCTTCTGTTGCCCACCTTGAATCAGGGCCTCTCCACCCTAACCCTACCACTCTGGCTTGGGCCTGCTTCCACGCGGGGGCAAATCCGGGGGTGGGCTGTTCTGTGAATCCGGAAGGGGGCGGGCGCGGGCGCTACTCCTGAGACTTGCGCCACGATCCCTAAGCGGCCTCATGGGCAGCGCGCCTGGGTCGTGCACTCGGCGACCTCGGGTCAGACGCTTGGTCTCCGCGGAGACCGCCTGGGATGATGCCCTCTGGGCATTCCTAAGGAACCAGCGGAGCTGGGGCCGGACCCCATCCGGGGACCCAATTCTGCTCTTAAAGAGCCGCCTAGGAACACGTGTACCCATCACAAATCCCATCCCAGACCTAGTGGAGGAGGAAAAGGCCTCCAGGTCCCTGATTCCCTTCTACCCACTCCCACCACTTGGCTAGGAGAGCAGCCAGGCTTCTTGGGACTGGAGCACCCAGAGGGCCCCACCTTTGGCCTAAGGCCCACCCAGCTGGTGTGGCAGGAACAATCTGGCTGTTGTGCGCTTGGAGGAAGTCCACAGGGCTGTAGTGGGGCTGAGAAACAGGTTTGGAGGCTACTAAGGCCAGAGCAGAGCTGAGGCTTGGATGAGAAAAGGGGAAAGTGTTATTTCAGCCTGAGGGTGGTGCTTGGGCAGGGCTGTGCACATTGCCTTGAGGGGCAGTCTGGTTGCAGGAGAGCAGAAACCCAACTTAGTCCCAGGATTCCAGTAACTCTGGGGCTCATGGGAACTCTCTTTGATCCCCATCCCATTCCTGTGAAGGCAGAGGCATTGGGACATTCAATATCAGGAAGGATAATTTGTAAACTTGTCAGTGGCTTTGGGGGAATGGCAAATTTAATAAGGACAGAGGCTGTACAGTGGCCAATCAGGTCGAATTCCCCCTCTCTTGATCTTCTCTTCCTCTCTATAGCTCTTGAATTTCTTTCTTCCTCGAGGAAGTCTTCCAAGATTGGGCAAATGAGAAATCACTTTTCCTAATACCTAAACGATAACAGCTCCTATTAACCAGGTGCCAAGCATCATGCTAATACTTTTTATGCATATCATTTACTCTTCCTAATATTATTATCCCCACTTTGCAGATGAAGCCGCTAAAGTTCAGAGCTCAAAAAATGGCATAGTCAGGATTTGAACTCAAGTCATCAAACTCCAAAGTCTATGCTCAACCACAGTGCTCTCCTGCCTTCTCTCTATAATAAAGTCCACTGGACCTTCACCTGTTAAAATGCAGATTCCCCAAATCCATCTACTCTTGCAGATGGCCAAAAATGTCCGTATATTTTCTTGGTTTAACCTTTGTTGTTGTGATGTTTCTCCTCACTCTGTGAATCCTGTGAATGTGTCAAAACAATTTGGGACATGCACGGCTATGTATGTGTGTGCTTTTGTGCATGTGTGCATGAGTATGTGTGGATGTGTGTGTGTATGCAGTTGTACACAGGTGCATGTGTGTATCTGTGAGCACATGCATGCATGCATGTGTGTATGTGTGGGTATGAGTTCATGCGTGTGTATTTGCACGTGTGCATGTGTGTGTGCATATGTCTATGAATGTATGCATGTGTATTTGTGCGCATGTGTGCCCATGCTACATTTCACAGATAACAGTTCCTGCTTGGTTGTTATGGGAACCACAGTTCTAAAAATGTTAAACTGAATCCCACTCCATGTGAACCAGAGAAACCAAAAGAGAGAGAGAGCTCAGTGACGGAGACACCTCTGGGGTCCCAGAGCTGAGGCAGAGAATTGTGGGCTCAGGAAGAGCTGGAAAGACCCAGACTAGCCAGAGGTGTAGACCCACTCATGAGACCTATGGTGCCCATCAGAGCCCCTCGCTGCAGACTCGGTCCTCAGTCCTGCTTTTTCACATCTCTCCCTCCTGATCCTTTCTCCTCCCTCTCTCTTTGCCAGCTTCATGCTCTCCAACCACCTTCCTTCTCTTCCTCCTCTTTCTGTTTCCCTTCTTCTCCTTTT
This sequence comes from Mandrillus leucophaeus, assembly GCF_000951045.1. NCBI lineage: Eukaryota > Metazoa > Chordata > Mammalia > Primates > Cercopithecidae > Mandrillus > Mandrillus leucophaeus. Next base: position 2,736,749 of record NW_012102210.1, read on the forward strand.
GGGTTTTTTTTTTTTTTTTTTTTTGGTTGTTGTTCGACTAATTGACATAATAATTAAGCACTTTCATATTAGGCTTGGTGATATGGGGACCACAAATGTGGATCAAACAAGGTTTCTGCCCTTGAAGGTGCTCAAGAGTGGGAGCATTTGGATAACTGGTGGGGGAAGAGAGGTGGCAGAGCAAAGCACAAAGGGAGAGATGACAGAGGAGGTTGGAAGGTGAATTTGGATCACATAAAGAGGGCTTTGACAGCAAGGGTGAAAAATAGGTATTTTTTTTTTATAGGAGAGTGGAAACCTTGGTCAGTTTGGGATAAACACTTGTTTGTTGTGAATGGCATATTAGGAAATTTTCATCATTAGTGCTGGGCAATGTGGAATGAAAAGAGGGATAAGGGAGGCAGAGGGACCACAGGAAGCAGTTTGGCATAATAGCCTTTTCTCAAATAGGGTACAGGAGTTGGGGTGAAGAGAGAGAAAATAGCAAACATTCTGGGTTGCTTTCTCAAACTCTCCCTCATATCCCACCTCATCAAGATTTGTATTACTTTTTCCCACCTTTCCAGTGTGAGAATCAGGACTTCTCTGTTCCTCTATTACTTATGTGTGTGTTGAATTTCTCAGGTGCACCAGAAAGTAAAATAGTTGGGAACCACTGGCCCAGCATGTAGTAGCACTCAGTATCTGTGGAGTGAGTGAATATTTAGATATGCACTGGTCTTGGAACTGGAAGGTCCAGGTTCAAGGCCCATTTCATTCTCTTATTATCTGTGTGCCCTTCAGAAAATCCCCAAATATCTTGGGCTTCAGTTTTCTCTTCTATAGAGCGTGGGTTTGGACACGATGTTCTTTTTAAGAAAATATTTTAAAAAATAGAGACAGGGTTTTGCCATGTTGCCCAGGCTGGTCTTGAACTCCTGGACTCAAGCCATCCACCCACCTTGGCCTTCCAAAGTACTGGGATTACAGGCATAAGCCACCATTCCTGGCCTGGACAGGATGTTCTTACAAACTCCTTCCAACTGCAACGTTGTTATGTGATTATATGAAATTGACATAGCCAAGGTATGTGTGTATATGGAGGGAGTGGCATGGACTAAGGTGCTGGCAATCAGCACAGAGAGGATAAATGTGGGAAACATTTTAATAGAAGAATTCATATCTGGCTTCAGTTTTCAACAACATTGTTGACTAGATAGCCCAAATACTCTCTTGCTACAAAATATGTGGACTGCTTCATAAAATTGACAGACATTTCCTGAAATGTTTAGCTGAGCTTGCAAGAAAGGGGAAAAGGTCTACATGGACCAAAATAAGGGGACTGAGACCAAGAAATATAAGCATCAGATATGCAGTGACTAACCCCAGAAGGTATGGGAAGGGAGGCATATTGCTTGTTTGTCCTGACCTGGGTACTGGTTAGAGAAGGGAGAACTGCCTCTGAGAATTTATAACTACTTGAGCTGGAGTTTGAACTCAAAACATCTGCATGTTACAAGAACTTCAAGCCAAGAAATTAACAAAAGATTGATCTCCATCAGGTGATACTCTTGGAGTGCCTGGTAGAAGCAAACAGGAAACTGCTCAGGAGAAACATACCGTCACCCAAGGCCACAGAGTATTGCTGCCCAAGTAAATCCCCACTGAAGTTGAGCTCACAAGCTAAAGATTATAATACGTAACAGGAAGCAATGTGCCATGAATGAGAGTAGAGAAGACCCTGAAGAATTACAGTAAGATTCAACAAGTCTAAGTGACAGCCTGGATGTGTGGGGAGGGAAGAAGCAAAAGTGAATCCCACAGAGCTGTAGTTGCTTACATGAGTTCAGCGAATCAAATAACATTGCTATTACCAGAAATGTGGAAGGGTGACTTGATTTTAGACAGACTGTATTTGGAATGGTGGCGGGACATCCATATTGGGGTATTCATTAGAACCATGGGGCTGCCTGACTTAGAAGCCATTTACGTAGGAATAATAGCTGAAGGCTTGGCAATGAATGTACTCTCTAAGGAAAGTGTTGAAATAGGAAAGAAGAGAGCTAAGAACTGCTCCAGGAAAACACGTTTTGAGGACCAGTTGAAAAAGAGGAGCAAATAAGGAAAATGAGCTCTTTGGTCTCCAATTCTGGTTGGGTCCTGGGTTTGGATTGATTTTCAGATTGTTTGGTTTTAACTCTTTCCATCTGTAGCCTAACATTCTCGTCCCTCACAATCCCTAGGGGACGCTCCAATAAATGGGAGCAGTGTCCCTTGGGACATAGCAGGAACTTCTCAGCTAGGAATTATAGAGCCAGACTGGGCTCTGATACCAGGACTACTACTAAGTCACTTCTTTGGGGTTCAATTTTCTCATCAGTGATGTTAAGCCTAGGTGAGTGTGAGGACAAGGGGAATAATAGAGCTGATAGCACTTGCTGGAATGCTGCTGGAGAGGACAAGATAGGGGTGATCAGAGGCCAGCCACCCACTGTCTGCATTTCCTCCTTTGTTCAGGTTGTGTGGTTTGGGAGCAGTTGCTTGAAATATGGGCCATTATGCTTTTCTTGCCCTACTCTTCTTGAAAAGTGAAGTCAGGTGGCCCATGCCTAATAAGTGAAAGGTGTGGTGACTTAAATAGTAAGACAATGAGGGTCATCATTATCTTGCGTCTCCATGAATATACCACTTACTTATCACAGTGCCTGACAGTTCACCATTTGGGCCTCTTCATAGGGTTAAACATTGCCCTCTGCAGGCTACTCTTCTAAAACGTTAATTCTCCTAGAAGAGGTAATATTAAATCCTTTATCACAAATTAGTTTCTTAGATACAAGATACTTGGCCACATGAAAGCACTTAACACCTGGGGAGAGAAACGGATGGGATTCTCTGAGTTGATAATTTTGTCTCTGGTCAGTTGGACTGTGTGGTGGAGGATGAGCATATCTGAGAGTGAAGGGGTGAAGAAAGAAGCAAGAGGATCAGAAACTGGTTTGATCTGGCATCATAGGGCTGTAAGCTCTCTTAATTCAAGAACAGCTCAGCTCAGAAGAGAAAAGAATGAAGTCCCCAGATACAGGCCTTCTTTCTTCCTTATCAGAGAGGGGTCATTGGAGCAGAGAGATGGAGAGCACAGCAGCCTTTTTATGCTCCAAGGTCTGCCCAAGATGGCTAGAAAAAGTGGAAAAGCTTTGGGTAGGGAGTTCAAAGAGTAAAAAGGGCCACCTTCACCATTACAAAGTCATGCTTTCCTCATCACCCTCCTAGCCTTCCTCTGATCCCAAAGCCATAAAGGGTTCACTTGGAAGGACAGCTGGAGAAAAGTGGCTGTGGCAGGTGCATGGCTGAATGGTAAGTAGGCTGATGCCTCCTGGAGAAGATCCTTTTTGTGGGAAGAGCAACTAAGGTGACCATGAGTCTCTGGCAAGTGCCTGCTCCTTGCTATATTCAGGTGTGCTCTAGCTAAATGCTGATACCCTTTGGGCCCTGACACCATATGACTCTTGAACAGATGCATAGATACTGTCTGGAGCCTCTGTGACAGTGAACACTCTGGGCTTTCTCAAACAGCACCAAAATACTGCAGCCTTTTGCTGCTGTCGCTACTGCCTGGAGCTCCCTCTAGCTGCCAAACCTGTTTCTCACCTTCTGGTAGGAAGCGTTTCCAATCAGTGCTGTTAAGCTTAGGTGCCTCCATTCTGGGATTGGAAAATGAGGGTTGGCTTTGAAGTTAGATAGATGTGTTTGACCTGTCTGTTCCTAGCCTGGGTTAACTACATTGTTCCAGCAAGCTATCTACATTGCTTCCACATCTTTGAAGTGAGGTGTATGCCTGCTTTATTTGGGATTGTGAGGATTAAGGAGAAATATATATATATATATATATATATAATGTTGAACACCTACACCTTTTAACCACTTTGAAGTTCCAGAAACACCTCCAGCCCTTAGGTGAGCTGTGATTAAATTCGTTCATTAACCCAGCACACATTTATTGAATGCCTACTCTGTGCCGCAGTTCCTGGCAGGTGTACCTGGCAGTGGGTGTGTAATATGTTCAGGGCCTGTACCCCATGAGCGTGGGGATGTCCTTTATCTTCTGGCACTTATGGTCCTGGGGGAGAAGTTGAGGGGAAGGGTCAGGAGCTTACATGGCAGATTCGGTAAGCTTTTAGCACAATAATTTTAATTGCAAAAATAAACAGTTTTGTCAACTGCTTGAGAGTAGCGTCTGCTTTACAAAAATTAACAACAAAAGAAAAAAACCCCAAAGCAAAACGTTACATCCAATGGCTGCTGGATAAGACACGGCTGTACAAAGTCCCGCGCGAGACCGGCTTGGCGCTGCCCCAGCCTGTCTCTGGGGGTTATAGAGGAAGGCGTGGGGCGTGCGCCAGTTACAAAAGACTGTCTTGAATCCCAGGGTAGTGCCTATTCACTGGGTGGTCTCAGAAGACTTCCCCCAAAGCGCGGCTGACAAGGGACAGCGCCTGGACCGCGGGAACTGTCCGCGGAACTGGTGCTGAATAGGGCGTGTGCGGCGGGCGCTTCAAGGAAACTGGAAGCGGGACCGGAGGCCGGCCCTCGGGCGTGCGAGGAGGAGTTGGAAGAAGAGCGGGGAGGGGAACGGCCCGGATCTCGTGTGCGCCGAATGGCGGCGCTCCAACCCATAAACCCATCTCTTGCTCAGAGGGAGGCGAAGGAGAGGCCCAGCGAGTAAAAGCCGAGGCCCTTGAGCCGCTCCTCGGCGCGCGCCTTCTGCTTGAGGTGCACCTTGCTGTGCCGTTTCTTCTCATCGCTGCGCGCGAAGCGGCGGCCGCACACGTCGCAAGCAAAGGGCTTCTCGCCGGTGTGGGTGCGCACGTGCGTGGTGAGGTGGTCGCTGCGGCTGAAGTTGCGGAGGCAGATGCGGCACTGGAAGGGTTTGTGGCCCGTGTGGATGCGCAGGTGGCGATTGAGCTCGTCGGAGCGCGCAAAGCTCCGCACACAACTCTCCACCGGGCAAGCGAAGGCCTTGGCGTGCGGCCGCGGGCAGAAGCAGCGTGTGCTGCATTTGCCGCCACGGCGCCCCTTGCGTCGCACCTTGGCCGGGGGGAAAGGGGTGGGCGGCGGTGGCGGCACGGGTGGTGCAGCCACGCCGCTGCTTCCAGGGATGTCCGCCACCAGAGGTTTGGGGAAGTCAGCCGCGGCAGCGCTGCGAAGGCCCAGCGGGGAAAGCTGAGGCTGCGTACTGACTAGAAACTCTCCGCCGTCGCCGCTACTCCCTCCCTCCCCACTAGGAGGGGTGAGGAGCCCAGGGAGGCCCTCAGCCCCCTCCCCTAAGTCACCCGGGGCCAGCGGGAAAGCGTCGTAGGCCCCGCTAGGGTAGAGTCTGTTGGCTGGGACGGCCGGCAGTTCCGCAGGGCAGCTGATGGACAGCAAGTCCTCAATCTTGGTCCCTATTGCGGGAAAACGAGCCTCGGGGGCGGTCTGGTAGCCTCCCTGTGACCCACAGTTCCCCGGGGCCCCCACAGAAAGCAGCTCCCAGGGCGCGTAGGGACCCTTAAAGGCAGAGGCAGCGTCCAGCGCTGGCGAGGCGGGAGGCGCCCGGAGGCCGGGCTTGACGTCGGGCGGGGAGAGCTGAGGCTCATACAGGCACTGCGAGGGGGCCCCCGCGCAAGGCGAGGCCTCCCAGAACGCCTCTGGGAAGGGGACAGCGCCCAGATCTGGGGAGTAAAGGTCCGGCGGACCCGGCAGCAAGGCATCGGGCCCCGCGGGAAAAGAGGCATCCAGCGGGGATCTGGACGCTGCTGCCTCTGGACCGGGGAACGGTGCCAGGCCTAAGATGCCCGACATGAGGTTGAAGAGTGCCTCCGGGTCGTGCGGGTGTTCGGGCACTGCCTGAATGAAGAAGCTACCGCTGTAGCTGAGGCCGGGAGGGGGTGTGGGCGCAGGCCCCTCCAGGAAGCAGGAGTCGGCTAAGTCCCCACTTGCGCTGCAGCTGTTCAAAGCCCAGCTCAAGAAGTCGCCTGCTGAGGAGGGAGCAGGAATCAGCTCTGGGCACATCAAAGGGTGCACCTGAGTCCACAGCCCCTACCCACGAAACTCTTGGTGCCCACAGATATACACAAAGTGCCTTTTGCACGTTCTGATTCAGCAGGGGCCCGCATACGTCCCAAGGAGCACATAGAAACATGCACACGCAAAACACACGTGCACAGGCAAAAGGGCGCTCCGATAACCGCACAGGTTCCTGTGGAGGCGCTGGCGGCCCAGTGTGGGTGGGAATGGGGGTGCGCACCCCAGGACTCCTAAGCTTCCCATCGCCCCTATTCTCACAGCTCCAGTGTCCCAGTCCCTCCCGGTTCTCAGGTGTGGTGCGCCCCCGCGCTGCGCTGTAGTCGTCTGAGCACCCCTGCTCGCCCTCCTTACCTCCAGGGTAGCCGGTGGCCGCGGGAGCGTCCCTGGCGGGCAGCCGGGGCAATTCAGCGCTGGGTTCGGCGCAACAGCCTTCAGTGGACTTGACCAGGAGCGCGTCGGGTTCGGAAAACTCGCTAAGGTGGAGCATGGCGCGGCGCCGGCTGTGGGGCGCCCGGGGCCTCTCCCGCTGGGTTTGGGGGCGCGCGGGTGGCGGGGAGGCTGGCGGTAGGGGTTCCCCGCAGCGCGCAGACCTAGGCGCCCGGGCTCCTGGCTTCGGGCACTCACCTCTGTGAAAGGAGTCGGGGAGCCGCGGCGCCCTCGCTCGCCCGCACCGGCCTCGGGCGGCGGCTCCTCGCCTCTCCAAAGCGCAGCCGGGCTCCCCCAACCCACAGCCCCCCCACTTATATAGCTGCGGCGGCGCTGGCTCCGGGCTTCCGACTCCCCGGGCCACTGCCATTTTGGGAGGCCCCGGCCCTGCCGCCGTGACGTAAATGCCCAAACATGGACACAGGATGTGTGCCGGGGACTCCCGAAAAGGAAAGCTCGAGCTGTGACGTTGTTGTTGTCGCTGCCGCCGCCAGGCTAGCGCCGCTGCGTGCGCGCGCGCTCCCCAAGCATGGAGCCTGTGTGCGCCGGGGCCGCGGATGCGCGGGTCTGGGGCGCTGCGCCTCACCCCGCCGACAGTTCAGTAGATGTGCTTCCCGCCTAGAGGCAGAGACCGAGGGGCAGTAGGGGAGGACCTTGGACTTGGGGTTCCACAGTGTTGGGTTTGAATCTGCCGTGTGCCACTTACTAGCTTGACATTGAATCCCCTTTAACGTCAGTTTCTCACCTGTGCATTTCCTATGGAGAGAAACTGAGAGCACTTCAACGTCCAGGCGCACTCAGTAAAGCATGGAGATTATTGCCATTCATTTATTTTGCTCACGCCTGTGTTTTTCCATTTTAATTTTTTTTTAATTTGTGCTAGGAAAAATAACTTATTTCAATTAAAAAGGACTGTAATACTTGTCAATAGTAGGAGGAAAGTCAACTAGCACAACAGGGTATATTCTAAATTGAAAAGTAAAAGTCCCTCTTTTTTCCACCCACGTTTATTACTAACTCCTGGGGTAGCCCATTTAAGTTTCTTGTGTATTCTTTCAGAATAATTTTATGTATATCCAAGCATACACATTGTTCTGCAATATTATTATTATTTTTTTCACTTGAAATAACTTAAGAGATTGTGCCATGTCCTAACATAAAGATCTTGTCATTCTTTTTCAAGGCTGTATAGTACTCCATTGTAAGGGAGGACTTTGAGTTAGTCGATTTGTCTCCTATCTGTGACATGTAGGCAGTTTCCAACCTTTTACTTATACCAATGTTGTTGAAGTCAACATCTTTGACTATAGAAATGTGAATGTGTCTGTGAGATAAATTCTAACGGGTGTAATTATATGCCAAAGTATATATAAAATTTTGATAGACAACTGGCAAATTATCTTCCAGAAAAGTAGGGCCAATTCCTGCTCACTCCTCCCTCACCCACAGGGTATGAGATGCTTCTGCAGACCATTTTTTCTGCCTTCATACAAATGACTTTCACTCTAAGGATGTTGTTCCCAGCAACACATAGGGAATCCACGGGAAATATCTCCCTGGAATCAGTACTTGAAATAGTTGGGCTTCTTTTGAGAAAAAAAATCCTAGCCTTAAGGAGGCTGTGAATCTTGGCTGCAGAAGCATCAGAGCCAACTCCAGCAAAGAAGCTTGCCTACTCTTCTAGTCTCATTTCTCTTCTGCTGTGGTTTTCCCTCTGTCTCATTCTTTCATTCTTTTTACAATGTTTATTTTATTTTGTATTATAGCTCACTTAACTCCTTTCTGAAACCAAATAAATACACGGGGGGAAGGATTAAATAAATACATTGAATAGCATGTTCTTCTTTATGAAGAGCATCAATTCCTGAGACTCTGTGTGCTGCAGGGTAAGGCAGGCAGGTCTAAGGCTCCCCCTTCCTTCTCTACTTTCTTTGAAATAGAAACAAAGCCCTTTGGGGGTGGTGGACTCAGCATTATGGTCTGTATAGTTCCCAGCCTCTCTTCCACCCCGTGCCCTCCTTTTCAAGGAGAGAGAGCCCAAGAATGCCCAAACCCCGCCACATTCTCAGTCCTTTCACCCTATGTCCATTATCCAAACATCCATTCATTCAGTTTCTCAATGTTCATTCATTCAGTATTCATTTCTTAAGTGCCTATCACAGACCAGAAGGTAGACTTTGGTTTTATGTCTGCTGGGACCCTGAGCCCCATCTCCAGCACTAGGTACCCACTCCTCATCCCACAATGACCCTATAAGTGTTTTCACAGAATAGGTCCTTTCACACAATCACCTGCAAAACATATGCTGACACACTTGTATGCATCTTCTCCTCGAGTCCACAAATCATACAAAGGTTCCCACAGGGTCATGCACTTGCAGTGTGCCTTACTAAATGGCTACACCTATGGTTCTGTGTTAGTAACACATACATGAGCATGTAGGAAATACAGAAACCCAGCAGATGTCTGTAAAGATTGGACACACCAAGCATGATTTTCCTTATACTCTATTTCAGATCCAGGGTTTGATTCTAATCCAAATGCATTGCCAAGGCCAGGTGAGCCCACACCAGACACGTAGGGCACACATGTCTCAAATCCACTCTGGCATCCTACTGCCTCAGAGGGAGGAGGAGGGGAGGAGTTTGGCTGGGCTGGTGTCCAGGTCTCCCCAGGTCACCCCGTCGGGCCAGATTGGTCGGCCCCAGGTTGCCCATCCCTTCTGCTGTTCTTCCCTCTGCCACAGCATTCCTCCTCCTTCTTAGTCACAGATAATTCCCCTACTCTCTTGGTGAGTTGCCAAGCCATTGCTGCTCTCTGCCAAGGGCTGTTGGACTAGGTCTGTGTTAGGACAAGGGTCCAAGTCACCCTAAGTTTCTTGTGTTAGAGGCCAGACCTGGGGGCAGGGCTCGGGGGTGGGTAGGAGTGATTAGGAAAGGAGATAGGGAAGAGACAGCTTGTGCTCTGGGTGTGGGATGGCTCACACCCCCATGTCTATGCTACTCACCTCCAGTGGACACACATACACACACTCACAGGCACAGAGGATGGCTGCCTCTGGAGGGCAATTTGCATCTGCATTTGGCTCCTTGAGGACTGGGAGGGAATATAAAGGGGGCTGAGCATTTTGTAGTTCTTCCCAGCTCGTCCCTTCTTCTCCCTACATTTTAACAGCTTACAAAGAGATTCTGGGCCCAAAAGGTCTTTGGGAAGGGAAGGAAGAGAGAGGAGCTTAGATTTATGAGCTCCATTTTAATCACACTTCAAATATAAAAACACGAATGTACACAAGGGAAAAAAGGGAAATCACATACATTGAGCACCTTACAAATATTTTATCATTCAATCTCCACAAAAGTTCTATGGAGTAAGGAATTGGAGACCAATTTCACAGATGAGGAAGCAGACTCAAAAACGTCAAATGACTTGATCGACACCACACTTCTATTCAGTGGTAGGGCTGAGAGTCAAGTCCAGGCTATCTTACTCTACAAGACAATTTAGGAGAAGATGATTAATTTTACAAAAGGATTCACTGTTCGATGGCTTTAGATGGAGGATCTCCCTGTAGCTTTCAAATAGGATGTGATGTGCAAACTCAAGCTGGCTGGTGCCCATTCCTGCAAGAACTCCCTGGAGTGATGGCCATGGATAGAAAAACAGTGGGTCACAACTAGTACTGAGGAGTAGCACATATAAGGTTCTTTGGAGCTGCTGTGTAAGTTGCTGGTGTGTGTGTGTGTGTGTGTCTCTGTGTGTGTGTTTGTATGTGTGCTCTTGGGGAAAGTGAGAGCGAATTTTCTATTTCCATGGGAAAAGGTGCAAAGGAGAATTCACCTCCTAGGTAAGCACTGAACAAACATTTGCTGAATGAATTAATGAATGAAGAAATTCATTCATCAAATATTCATTGAGCACAGCCCAGTGCCAGGTGCTGGGTTGGCCCTTCAGATGCTGGTGCCGCAGTGCATGAGACTGGAAGCTTTGAATCCAGGGAAGGAGGTGGGGAGGGGCAGAGGGAGGGTAGAGGCAGCCTCCCTGCTCTCTCTTCTGGGGAGGGCTCAGCCCCTGTCATAGTTCTGGTTATGCTACTGCTCCCTCCTCCACACCCTACCTTGATCTTTCTGCTCTAAATATCATTGTGTTCAAATAATAGTGTATATATTTTAAAAAACTCCAAGAAGACAGCTGCCTGGGAGTATTAATCATGAAGAGGCCAGCACTCGGTCTCCATGGCGACTCCTGACAATGAGAGCTGAGGAACAGTTGCATGTCCCACTTCCTGGGGCCATGGAGATGCAGGGGCACTGCATCTCTCACTCCTCTTTCCTCTCTGCTTCTCCTTTCTTCTCTCTTCCTTACCTCTCCTCTCTTCTTCTCTCCTGCCCCCTCCCTCCACTCCCTCTTTTTTTCTCTTCCTAAAGGATTTATTTAAAAGCAGGGACAGAGGCAGGGTCAGCCATCAGATTAACAAAAAACATGGGCAATGAAGCCACAGCAGAAATGAAGGCTGCATCCAGTCGCAGCGTCTGCAGTGCCCAACTCCATTTGCAAGACCTCAGCAGTGCCCCGGGGCTTCCACAGCCAGTAGGGCAGAAGTAGTGTGATCATCTGCCCCTGAGGCAAGAGGCCGACTGTCAGGGTCCTTCTCTGTCTCTTTTCTCTTCCCTGCTCATGGCCCATCATTTGTTTGTGGTTTGGGTCACTATTATGATTATGAGTATGGCTATTATTTTTAGTGCCCATGAAAGTAACAGGCTTATTGAAAAAAGACAAATGTTAAAAATTAGAATGCAAAGAACAGGGTATCTTTCACTATCCTGTACACACACACACATGAACACGTTTTAGGTCAATTCCTATAGATTTTTTCATGCATATTCATGCAACATCCATTTAGTCAACAATCACATTATCATCATTCTTATTTACATCATTTTCATACTATACATAGTCTTGTAACTAACTTAACACTGTACCTTGTTTTTTTTATTTTTTCCATAATGATACCCATCTATAGTGTTGATCTATAGTGTTGGTAACAATTTCACCACAGTATTTCATTGTGTAGATGAATATAATTTTTTACCTTGTTTCCTGTCTTTCACTATTATAAAGAATCTGGCTATATATAGCCTTTTATGTATATGTGGTACATTGATAGGGTAATAATATTACAGTATTCTAGCTAACAATTGCGTGTTATTTACTATAGGCACTATCTGACAGGTATTGAGAGCTTTACATATACTTATCATTTAATCCTCACCACAACCTGATTAGTGTCATTATTATTTCTATTTTACAGATGGAGAAATTGAGCATGAAACACTAAGAAATTTGTCCAAGCTTACCAGGTTAGTGATGATGCAAGGGATTTGAACTCATACTATAGCCATAGGCTAGGTTACAAAAAGTGAAATTTCATGCTCACTTCAGCAGCACATATACTAAAATTGGAATGATACAGGGAAGAGTAGTATAGTCCTTAAAGAAAGTGAATTTTTTTAGGACAAAGGTACAAACACTTAAAATTATATATATTGTTAAATATTTCTCTAAAAAGATTGTTCTAATCTCTGGGCCAACTAGCAGTATATGAGGACCAACTGGTAAACAGAAAGAGGCATCCCAGTGATATTTTAATTTTTGTTGTAAAAATTATCAGTAAGGATGAGAATCTTTTCACGGGGCCTTAGTATTTCCTTTTCCATGATATATAGGCTTAATACCTCACCCAAATACTTTTTTATTTTTTTTGAGACACAGTTTCACTTTTGTTGCCCAGGCTGGAGTGCAATGGCACGATCTTGGCTCACCGCAACCTCCACCTCCCGGATTCAAGCGATTCTCCTGCCTCAGCCTCCCAAATAGCTGGGATTACAGGTATGCACCACCATGCCCTACTAATTTTGTATTTTTAGTAGAGACGGGGTTTCTCCATGTTGGTCAGGCTGGTCTCGAACTCCTGACCTGAGTGATCCGCCCACCTTGGCCTCCTCACCCAAAGACTTTCTGAGTGGAAAAACCTTCCTTATGCTCCTCACATCCCTGTAGTGGGCACTGAAAGTGAGGCTGCTCTGCTCTGGCATAGACTGGGAGGACTGGTGGGGACACTGGGTGTGGGGGCTTCTGTACCCTCCTTACTTTTGTTCTTTCTATTTTGAATTCTTTCTATTTTTATTTATTCATTTTTTTGTAGAGATGGGGTCTTGCTCTGTTGCCCAGGCTGGTTTCTAACTCCTGGGCTCAGGTGATTCTCCCACCATGAACTCCCAAAGTGCTGGGATTACAGGTGTGAGCCGGCACACCTGGCCTGTTCTTTCTATTTTGGATCATGGAGAGAGGTGGCGAGGACAACAAGGTGGCTGCATGCCATTAGGAAAAGTGGATTCTTCCAAGGTGGCTTGGCTTCTAAACTGTTCTCCTACAGGAGAGAGGGAGGTTATTCTCTCTCTTGTCTTCCATTCTACAGTCCTCCTTTGGCAACACTGGACAGAGCTGAGGGGTAGATGATCACAGAAGACGTGTGACTAGGGTGGGTTCTAGGAGGGTCAGAGGTAGGCGGACGGTTACAATGACTTCACACTGCTACTGCCCTGTGATTTGGAATTGGCCTCCCATCAGTCGTTTGGATCTAAGCCTCGTTCTCCCTTTGTGGGCAATAATGGACTTGGATCTTGCTGAATATTTTTATTTGATTAAATAATGGTGTTCAGAGCACTAATTTTCAATTCACGTGTTAAGAAGATAAAAAGGAGGCTTAGTAAGCAGACTGAGAGACCTATAGCTCTAGAATAGAACTGGAATCAGAAACGAGCCTTTTTAACCTATCTGTCTGGCATGTTTCTCTCTCTGGCCTCCTGTTTTCACTTATCCGAGCTCATCTCACTGTCTTTTCACTGTCTCTCCTCTCCCATCTTGCCGTAGTTTTCTTTAAACCTCTTTGAGGTAGACTGGTCACTGTACTGAGATTGGACAATATAACTCCGAAATGCCCAGGCAATTTATCCACAGCTAGGTCCATTGAGCCATAGCCTGGGTCCTCTGTGTGTCCTTGAATCCTGTCCATCACCATCAGGCTGGGCTTCTGGTTGCAAATCACAGAAATGCAACCTCAATTAGCTTATTGAAGAATGATGAAAGAAAGAAAGAGAGAGAGAGAGAGAGAAAGGAAGAAAGAAAGAAAAGGGAAGGAAGGAAGGAAGGAAGGAAGGGAAGGAAGGGTAGGAAGGGAAGGAAGGAAGGGAAGGGAAGGAAGGGAAGGAGGGAAGGAAGGAAGGAAGGAAGGAAAGAAAGGAAGGAAGAGGGGAGGAAAGAAGAAACTTATCAGCATATCCAAGGGAATGGGGAATCCAAAAAAGTGTCAAACAACCAACCTATAAGGGCATCAGGGACACACTGGGTGTCAGAAGCTGGGTATCAGAGGCTAAGAGTTCTCAGAATGCTCCCAGCTCCTTTTTTTTTTTTCCTCACTGATAACTGAAAACCTGGCCATTGGCAGATTGTGTGTTCTACACGTCAGGTGCTGTGATAAATGAATTTTCATTCCCAGTTCCAGGTAGGGAATCCTAGAAAAGACCTCTGCTCTTCTCCCTAGGACAATTATATGGCTAGCAGGCAGGGTAATATACAATTGACAACACCACTAGGGTCTTGTGCTTGTGCTTTGAGGGCCAGTCCCAGAAAAGAGGAAATCACTGTGAGCCAGGAAGCCTCCCTTGTCCTTGAGGGCAAGAGCTGGGCAGCAATGAGCTCTGGCAGGTTCTCATAACCAGGGGCAGAAACAGTTCCCTCTGCTTAACAATGCCCCTGGAGCAATTCGCCTACTCCATCTGTCTGCCAGCTCCAAGGAACACTGCTCAAAATAAAAATCCCTAATTAGCAATTCCTTCAATCCAGAGCAAAACAATTTATTTGTTTCCTAGAATAATCTGGAGCCACATTTGGCTTGGCAACCAGTGGGTTCCACATGTTCATGCGGTGTGCCATGTGAAGACTTCAGCAGGGAGTTTTATTCAGTCAAGGCATGAGGGGGGGATGCCCTGGGGGTCACCTCTCCAGGCAGCAGCAAGTGGGGGCCTAGAACAGAACTGGTTTTATCAATGTTGTGCAGCGGGTTTCTGGTACAGGGTAGGTAGCGAAGGAAGAAAGTTCAACAGGATTTCTAAGCACCTGCTCTCACAAAGGCCAAACCAGTGATCCCTACATTTGGTAAGGATACATGGCCTGCAGGAGACATAGAGAATCTGACAATAGAGTAAAACCTCAAGCCAGGGAGTCAGAGGAACTGATTGTGACCCAGTTCTGCCACTCGCTTGTTCTGTGACCTTGAACAAATTACAAATACTTTCTGTGCTTGTGTATTCTCACCTGTGAAATGGGAGTATGTTATCTTCTCTACCTACAGTCTCAGGATTAAGAGTCAGAATTAACAAATTAAGTGGTGGTTGAAGCACAGGCGTTTGCTTAAAAAAAAAAAAAAAAAAACAAACAGTGATGTTAGAAACAATATGTCCAGTTGAGAAATGGTGAGTAATTCTTCGTACCCCAAATGCCCTGTGTTTTCTGGGCATCTATGCATATGGGGGTGGCATTGGTCACTATGACATGAATTTCATGACTAGTTGTTTTCTTTCAATCCTTGCTCTCAGTCATTCATCATTCATTCATGTAAATATTTGTTGAGGACTTAATACATCAGCCAATTCAACTACGTATTATAGAAAGGTGTGATGCATGTGCCAGTGGGAGAAGGACCAGATGGTTTGAGATCATAGAATGAAGCAGAAGGTCGTTAGCTCATCAAGATATTCAGGGAAGGCTTCCCCAAGGAAGTGACATTTGAATGGAGACTAGAAGGTTAAGTAAAAGTTAGCCAGAAAAAGGGAAAGATTGAGTGGGGAGAATGTTCTAGGCAAAAGGGACAGCATATACAAAAGCCAGAAAGTGAGAGAAAAAAGACAAGGGAGGAGAAAAGGATTCAGGGAACTGGCAGAAGCCCATGATGGCTGGAGCGTAAGGAGGGAAAGGGCAAGCGGGGTCAGGCTGGAGAAATTGGTGAGCTTAGGATCCCGGAAGACGTTTTAAGCAGGTTTAGGCATTTGGACTTGTTTTTTCCTCCCTCCTCCCCACCTATCTGATCACAAGCTTCCATGCATAGGCATTTGGACTTTATCCCTAGGGTAATACAATGCTATTGAAGAGATTTAAGCTGTATAGGCAATGCGATTTTTATCTTAGAGCGACCAGCGTTCTAAGACCACCTTCCACGCTCTAATACAGCGTGGAAGGTGACCTGGAGGGTGGATCGATTAGGAGGCCATTGTGGCAAGTCACCTGACAGTGGGCCCTCAGACCTGAACAGTGGGTGGCAATAGGAAAGGAGAAGCTTTCAGTCAGCAGCCATTTAGGAGCTCTTTTATAACACGCACACAAGGGTGAATAGCTACCCACGGGGCAGAAGAGAGAGAAAGGAGTCAAGGTTGACTCTTGGGTTCGGTTTTGACCATGGGTTAGTCGTCTTTTTTTTTTTTTTTTTTCAAGACAGGCTCTCATGCTCTGTTGCCCAGACTGGAGTGCAGTGGCACGATCATGGCTCAACTCAACTTTCCCCAGCTTAGGCAATCCTCCCACCTCAGCCTCCCAAGTAGCTGGGACCACAGGCACGCACCACCACACCCCACTAATTTAAATTTCTTTTTTTTTAGAGGTGGGGTCTCACTATGTTGCCCAGGCTGGTCTTGAACTCCTGGGCTCAAGCAATTATCCTGTTTCAGCCTCCCAAAGTGCTGAAATTGCAGGCATGAGCCACCGTGCCTGGCCAGTGGTCATTTATTTAGGTGGAGAATCAGTAGGAGAAAGAGTCTTCCTCTGACCCACTATGTTTTATTTGTGGAGCTTTAATTTACATACAGTAAAATGAGCAAATCTTAAGTGTATCTACCATTTGATGATTTTTTAACATAAATCAATATATAGAACATTTACATCCTCCAAAAAGTTCCCTTGTACCTTTTTCCAGTCAGTAGATACCCCCTCTTTCGGGTAACCATATTTCTCAGTTATATCACTATAGATTAGTTTTGCCTACTCTTGAACTTCATATACCTGGAATAATTCAGTATGTACTGTTTTGTGTCTGGCTTCTTTTGCTCAACATAATCTCTGTAAGATTTATCCACTCCATTTTTTTCATGCATCAGTATCAATATATGTTTTGTATGTATCAATCCTTTTTTCTCAGTCACTAACTTTCTATTGTTTAAATATACCAATTTGTTTACGCATTCCCTTACTGATGGAAGTAGATTGTTGTTGCTTAATTCTATGTGTGTTTTTAGGAGGTCAAAAGGAAGACAACTTACAAATGAATGACGAGGCAATGATATAACAGTTATAAACCCTTATGACCTACTACATACCTTTAAAATATATCGATTTAAAGTGTGATTGATACATTTTATCACACTTTAAAGATGTCATTTACTTCAGCAAAAGAAAACTTTAAAAAATTGAGTAATTACTAGTCATAAACTTAAGAATGTGAAAGATGAATATGAAGAAAATGATGAAATTTTTTCTGAAGGGCATTGAACAATAGACTAAGTGGGGAGATATGTCATATTGGATGGGAAGACTCAATATTATGAATATGTCATTGTCGGTGTTGGTGGGTTCTCTGTGAAGCAGACATTGAGAGGGAAGGCTACAGGGAGTTTATTTGGGAGTAACACATGTGAGAGATAAAGGCAAGATTGGATAGAAGAGCCTCATACTGCAATGAACATCTGACGGTCTCAGCCAACCTAGTGGCGAGTTCCAGAACAAATTACCCATTAGAAGAATCCTGCACTGGGAAGAAGAGGCCAGTCCCTATGCCCTCTTTGCTCTCAGTCATTGGTGAGGGGCCTAGTTGGAAAGAGCATGGTCTTGGCCTGAAAACTGAGGTGAACCTGAAAGGTGCTAACAGCTGTAGGCTCATGGATAGCTGCACTGCTTGCAGCTGAATGGCAAATCCTTTGTTGAAGGGAGACTCAAGTGGCTACACCTCCATAGCTGCCACAGTCAGTTCCCCAAATCAATCTGTAAGTTTCATGCAATTTCTGTAAAGAGGCCAATAACATCTGTGTTTTTTTTTGTGGAATGGGGTGCAATTTGACAAATTAGTTCTGAAACATGTTCGGAAGAATAGGAAAAAATAAGAGAATTTTGAAAATGATGTCTAAAGCTCTATCAAATATCAAAACCTATTAACATAATGTAGTGCTAGTGCAAGGGATACCCAAATGAACCGGTGGAACAGAGCTGAAAAACCAACCCACATGGATATGGAATTTAGAATATGATAAAAGTACCTGTTCACAGTAACTCAAACATTTGATTATTGAATAAATAGTATTAAGAGAACTGGGCAGACCTCTGGAGGAAAAAGTAGAATATATATTTTACACAACACTCAAAAGTAAATTCCAGATATATAAAAATACAATAATAAACCTCAAACTATAAAATAACCAAAAAATGTATCAGGTAATTTTTATAATCTTGGGATGAAGGTCTTTGCAAGAATGAACTAAAACTCAGAAGCCATATTGGAAAAGAATGGCTATGTATCCATCAAGAGGGGATTAATTAAATAATTATAGTAATTCATGTGATTAAAAAAACTGCAGCTGTTTGAAATAAGATAGATCCATATATACTGTTAGAAAGTTGTTTTGATATATTGTAACATAAAAAAATGAATTGCAGAACAGTATATATTTTTAGTCTATTAAATTCGATAGTGAGTATAAAAATGTTAATTTGTAGAAAATGAGCTGGATGGATACATTTCACGCTAATAACCTGGTAACCTTTGTAGAGTGAGACTGAGGGAAGAGAGTATGCTAGGCACAACTGAGGAGCCAACCTCAAGGACTGAGTATCTATTAGGCGAGACCAGATGAGTGCCATGGGTGCATCTGGAGACAGAGGTTTTAAACTTCCTTGCTTGTAGAGTGATCTCCTCAGTGCTATCATCATTACACCCACTAATTCTGCTAGCCAGTATAAAAAAAAATCATGAAAAATCAAGTAATAAATATAGAAAAGGGGAAATGAAATAAAAACAGTTTGAAAATATGGTAGTTGATGCCGGGCACGGTGGCTCA